>NC_135715.1:172731029-173042600 GCF_964656455.1 Halichoerus grypus
GGAATAAGTACACAGCCAAATTTCAACCTGGATCAATAATCCCACATGGGCCTTGCTCCTTCTACTTCATCCACTGTTTCTCAAATTCCCTAAGGTTGATTGTTAAACTCTAAGCATAATCCATAAACATTAAGTTACTTTTCTATTTGTTTAACCCATCATAAAAAACTGGCTAGAGAAGTTTTCATCAAATTTGGAGGAAATATATTGGATGGTCTGAATTTAAAAAGACTACGTGGCACTTATGAATATCACTATGGAGGAAACTGAGGAACACATGGGTAATGCCTTAGGGCAAGTGGAGGAACACTTCTTTCAAGGACAAATAAGAATAACATCCAACAGAATGGCATTTGATGGTTGTCTAGAGAAGGGCTGTTTTATCAAGGATGATTGAGAAGATGATCAGGTGGCCATAACAAATACCACACACTGGATGGCTTTAACAACAGAAATTCATTTTCTTACAGTTCTGGAAGCTGGAAGTCCAAGATCAAGGTCTTGGTAGGTTGGGTTTCTTCTGAGATCTCCCTCTCTCCTTGGTTTGCAGATGGGATTGTTGCCTTCTCACTGTGTCCTCTTATAGTCTTACCTCTGTGTGTGCATGTCTGTGTTCTAATGTCTTCTTATAATGACACCAGTCATATTAGATTAGAACCCGCTCATCTGACCCCATTCTTCCTTAATTTATGTCTTTGAAGACCTTATCTTCAAATACAGTCACATTTGAGGTGCTAGCGGTTAGGATTTCAACAAATGGATCTTGGGGGGGGACACAAGTTAGCCTGTAACAAATGTCCAAAGAACATCTGAGTGCCCAATAGGGAGGCAGTCAAGACAGCCTTCAGAGCACCTGAAATGGAGGTTGATGATACCAAAGCCCAGTAAGAGAAACATTTGTCTGCCAATTAGGAGGGACATACCGTATGCCTAAAATGTCATGGATAAAGAGATCAGGAAAATGACATTATGCTAAGAAACCTAGTATCAGTTCAGTGTTGAAGTTTGTTATGGTTATCCAGACCGAAAACGTAAAGTGGTGTTAAGGAATACACTCTTCAAGGGAAAACGTCCTATTGGAGCCTCAGAGCTTCCACGTCTTCATCAATAAAACAGCATCTGTGGTTAAGACACTAATTAAAAATATGTCTTTAGGATTTATGTCAGTGATTTCAAGGTGGTGTGATAACAGGGGAACAACATAGATCTCTTGGATAAGGACGATTTCCTTCAACTACTTTTTTACTCTCTAATCCCTAAAATTTCCTACACGTGTCTGTTTCACCAGGAGTACATCACAAAGCCAACATTCCAAATTGCAGGTGTTCATCTCTGATTGATATGTTTCAGAAACTAACAAAGAAGGATCCAGAACGAGTGGCAGCAGCAGTGCCCCAAAGTAATTAAAAGTACAAGAGAGACATTTAGACAAACTTTATTACAAATCTGAAAAAAATTGAGGTTCTATATTAGCTCTCTCCAATAGAAATATAATGGGGATCATTTTATGTAATTAAAAATTTTCTAGTAGCCACATGGAAAAAAGTAAAAAGGAAACAGGTGAACTTATTTTTGGTAACATTTATTTAACCCAACCCATCCAAAATATCATTTCATCATGTAATCAATAAAAAAGTTATTAATGAGGCATTTTATGTTCTCTTACTCTGTACTTACTAAGACTTTGAAATCCTGTATCTTATACTTGCAGTCCATACCAATTTTCACTGGAAATACTCGATTTTCACTTAGATTTCACAGAATTACTGTTACAAAAGTAGATTCATATATCCACATTGTTCCAAACTTAACTTTAAATCATTTTAATTTATTTAATTTATTATGAATTATGTTCATTTAATTATAATAATTTGATCAAGTGTAAGTTTGTAAATTTAAATTTAAATTAAGGAAAATTAAATTTAAACAATTTAATTCCTCAGTCATGCTAGAGACATTCCAAGTGCACATTAGCCACATGTGGTTGGTGGCTACAATGTTGGACAGCACAGTTTTGAATACAATGAATACAATTACATAAAGTAAATAACCACAATTAAGGAAAATTATTAGGTTCAACAGTATTTTTTCTTGTTACTATTATGCTTTCATGAAGGTTAATGATTTTTCTGACCCAAACAAGTCATAGTAAGAAGGCAGGGTGACCTAGTAAAATCACACAGGAGGTTTGGATGACAGTCCTGTCTTTGTCCCAACTCAGTGGGGTGACATTGAGCAAATCACCTCATTCCTCATACCCTTGGCTTTCTCCTCTGTCAAAAGAGGGAGTTGGTCTAAAATCTCTTCCAGCTGTGACTTTTTGTAATCTTGAATTCACTGAGAAATTGAAACTGGCTTGCATGACAGTAATTATGAGAAAAATATTTTGTTTACATTAGAGAAAATCTATTTTCCTCTTCTTATTCATTAGACTCACAACACACAGGATAATACTGATGTACTACACTAGATTTCATCAAGATATCAATAGTTAAGCAACTGAAAACCAAATCACCTGGAAACTTCCCATCTCCTGAGTCAGTAAGAGACCACGTGAGAGATGTCTCCTTTCAGGGGAAACCAGTTGAGTCCTAGACTCTCCCATGTCCCTTTCTGTAAGATCTTCTGCAGGCCTGTTCTGTGACAAGCAAGGCTTTCCAAGTTCTAAGATTCGTTGCCCATAAGATGATGAATGATCCTTTTTGATGAAATCCCTTACTTGGATAATAGCAGCTTTTATAATAAAAGGTATTGATTAAGTAAGTGACAATTTATTCTTTATTTGGTTTTATGCCCTTGAGCATTTAATGGGTTAACATTTTTTAAAAACTTCTATTTTTCTGACTCAAATAGCAATATTGTACATATTTATTTAAAATTTTTGAGACAGGCAGGATGATATAAGAAACAATCACATCTTCTATAAACTTACTACTATACAGAAAGAAACATTTTCACCATGTTTGGGTATTTCTCTTCAGCCTTGTTTTCTATGTTTGTTTTTATTTTTATATTTACTTCTTACAAAACAGGTCAATTGTATGTATGTGATGGATTTTCATGTGTCAACTTGGCTAGGCTACCGTCCCCACTGAGGCAATCGAGCACTAAGATGCGCTCTGAGTGGAAACGAAGGTCTCTAATTAATTTTGAGGATAGATCACTCTGAATTATCTGGGTGGCCTGATTTAATCAGTTGAAAGGCCTTACAAGTAGGCTTTCAAAAGAGAGATCCTGGAAGACCCTGCCTGCGAACAACAGCATCAGTCCCATCAGCCCGTGGGCTCCAATGTGCCTGTAATTACCCCTTCCTGACAGCCTGCCCTGTGGATTTCAGACTTAACAATCATGTCAGCCAATCCTTGTAATAAATCTCTTCATACATACCTGATACTGGTCCTGCTTGTCTGGTCAAATCCTGGATGATACAATATATACTTTTATAGTCCACTCACTGAGTATTCTATCCTGAGCATTTTCTCACATCACTAAATTTTCTTCAAGACTATTTTAATATCTGCATTACAGTACATTATAAGGATAAAGCCATAACGTTATCATTTGACATTTAAGTGACTTGTAAATTTTCTTCATAAGTAACACTGAACTGCAAATACCTGTCCACCAATCTTTGTGTGCATAAGAGATTGTTAGATGAAAGAGCCTGGGACTTTTTTTTTAGGCCAAATTGCTTTTCAGAAAGGCTGCATCAATTTACATTCTTATTACCAGTCAAATAGGGTCTAACTCATAGTATTCTCAATGACATTGAGCATTATTATAAATTTTCAAACTTGCTTATTTGTTAGGCAAAATAGGTATCTCGCATTGTTTTAATCTGTACTGTGTGTATGCATATATGTATATACATATATATCTGTGAAATATGTATATACACATGCATGCATACATCTAAAATCACCAACTGTCCTTGAAAATCTTGGGGTAAAATGCTTCATAATGGGTGATCAGTCAGGGTTCCATCACAGAAACGGAACCAGTAGGAAGGATTGACTGATTGATTACAAAGAATTCGATTATATAGGATTGTGGAGGCTGGCCAGGCAAGTCGCCCAACCACAGGGTGGCCATCAGGAAGGGCAGGCCTGAGCTGTAGCTGTGTTCCTCTCCAGGAGTGGAATTTCTTCTTCAGGGGAGCCTCAGTCCTGATCTTAAGACCTTGCAGTTGATTGAATCAGGTCCACCTAGATTATTGAAGATATCTCGATGATTACAAACATCAATCACATCTGTGACATACATTCACAGCAACACTCAGATTAGTGTTCGATTGGGTAATTGATTGAATAATAGCCTGTCCAAGTTGATGCAAACCAGTAACAGTGGGTTATGTGAGAGAACTTCCCTGCTGCCCACACAACATGCAACATTCTTCATGATAGTTTCCAGCTTGATTTTCAGTTATCATAACATTTTATTCTTTCAAATCCCAACTACCAAAAAGTACTTACCTCGGCAGATAAATCTGAAGACATTGTAGATGCAGAGCATCAGGCTTGCAGCAACATTTTACTTGCAGACTTCATTCCACCAAAACGAGGGGGACATCCACTTTGTAAAAAGCACCAAGCTGACAGGCTTTGGGGGGTCACCAAAATGGATCAGCCATAAAGGACATGTACAGTTACGATGCAGGAAGGAAGGAGATGAAAAGTACTTTTGGTGGACAGCAAGTTCAGAGGATATTCTAAAAGAAGAGTATTTTTGACTGTGGGATAAAGTCAGGCTTCATGAAAGAGGGGGCATTTCAAAAATAAGTGCATTTAAGATATTTAGAGTTGGGCATTTCAGATAAAGGAGGAAACATTATTAAAAACACAGAGCTAGAAACTTAAAAAAATAGGAGCACATGGTATTGGAAGAGGAATAGGGAAGTAAAGTTAGAAAAGGTATATGGAGGCCAGATGTCAGGGTTTTAGGTAGTGCTAAGCTAAAGGATGTGGGCTTCATTCCACAACCCATGGACTGGGGGTAGGGGTGGGCTGGCCTGGACCCTGGGTTACAAGGGTGGGCCTGGCGCTTGAGTCTGTAGTGATGGCTCTTGGACCTGGGTCCACCTGTGCCAACCTGGACCTTGGGTCCACAGGGCCCAGCACCTGGGGCCATGGGAAACAATCTGGTGCTGGGACCTGCTCAGAGCCTGGTATTGCAGGCATCAGTATGAGGCTGACCTGGCACAAGGGTGAGCCAGGAGCCTAGGGTAGTGAGAGTCTGCTTGTAACCTGGGTCTCAGGGTGGTCTGGTGCTGGGGTGGGCCAGGGTCCTGTAGCTGGGGTAAGTCAAAAGCATGGGTCCTCAGTAGTTGGTCTGATACTAGATCTACCTGGGAGCCTGGGTTTGCAGGTACCTGCCTGGAAACTCTAGAATTTCTGAGGTCTCCAAAGCATAACCAAAGTATAAGAGTGCTAATAGAATATGGATGGAATCTTGTCCGTTGGCCTTCCCTAGAAGAGAAGCTCTATTGCAGTCCAGGCTCTTTTCTGGACAAGATCCCACATGGGAGGTTATACTCTCTAGAACTGTGGTTCTCCACCTGATAGGGCCGACATGGGGCCTGATTCGGTAGGTGTGTGCATCACATATACCACCAGCAGAAAAACTACTCCCCTAGGATCAGCCTAGACCTGAAGTATAAACCTGTTCCAAAATAGAATGCCAAAATAGGTTTCCTGGGTCCAGTTTGCCCAAGGGCCCTACCTTGAAACAGCTTTAGAAACTCATTACCATTGATGTGGAATTATAGGAGTGTGGCTTGAGGTCTGGGAGTATTTAGTCTGGGGCTTTAGACACATACCTGTCTGGGAAAAAGAACAAAGTAGACTTGTACTTGGGTACTCTGGGGTACTTTGAGTTCATATTCTTAATCTTTGTATAGTTAAGATTTGGGGTATATCTTTTTATGTTATTTGGTATATGTTTTCCTGAACGCCTGCCTTCTTGAACTGAAGAATGGATTTTCTTTAGGCATACTAGAAATTCATTGTTCACAGATGAATGAGCTGTAGACAAGACACAAAAGTACAGTGGCAGAGTTGACATGAAAGAATAAGAATCTTAGAACTCAGAGACAGGTGAAATCTGATTCATTAAGTATGTAGACAATATGTAAGTGCCTATTTGGGGGGCACATAATAGCTTCTTAGAGGAATGGAAGGTATATCTTGCATTGTAAACTATTATGATCTTTTTGAACCCAGTAGAAGCATATAATCGCTCTTGCTCTAAAATAGGGTTTCTCAGCCACAACACGACTGACCTTTAGGACTGGGTAGTTCTTTGTCATGGGGGCTGTCCTATGCACTGTAGGATATATAACAACTCTGAAGACTTTCCCAGCTAGATGCCGGCAGCACGCCCGTACCTGTCATGAAAATGAAAAATGCCTCCAGACATAGTCTAATGTCTTTTGAGAGGCAAAGTGACCCCAGTTGAGAACCTATTGAGGCTTAGACCATGTCTTTTCAAACTATGGTCACCTGTTTGGGTTACTTAGAGGTGTCCACACTCAGGAAACCAGGGTAGCTCATCAGGTATATGCTGTGTGCTGTTTTCTAAATGTCATTTAATTGAAAGGAGAATATCAAGACTTCCAGCTGTCTGTGAAGTAGGAGACTATGGGCAGGCTTTGGGCTATGCAAACACTCAGATACTGTGTACACCACAAAGTACACATGCTAATGTATATCCTCCTCCCCACCCCATGCCCAGCAGAGAATTGACAGTTTCATCAGATTTTCACAGGATTTCAAGCCCCAAACAAAATCTAGAACCTCTGTTTTGGTGAATCAAACAACCTAGGAGAGTCTCAGAAGACAAAGAGAAAGCCAGGACTAGCAGAAGTGGAGTGCCAAATTCATAATGACATTTTACTGTAAATAATAGGCTTTGTATATTTTTAAATTATTTTGATGGTTAGTGGACATGCAGAAAGAGGTGAAGTTTAAATAACACTTCATGTCTAAATTCTTATTTTTATCTTTGCACAGAATCATACTCTCCTTTTTAAAAGTCCTTTTGTCATGTACCTAATAAACCCCCTCTATTAAATTCCCTCTATTGGAAATACCTGGAGTGGTTTGGTTTTCCTCAGCAAATACTGAATTATACAATAGGATAGAATAAGTACATAAATTATTTTAAGGAAAGGCAGACTCAAGGAGACACAGTGAGAGATAAAGTACCTTAAGTTTTTAAGAGGAGGAGTGAGTATATCTAGATATGCTGAGACACTCCTCGGGAAAGCTTCCTGAAAGAGCTGGTCTTTGAGCTGGTCCTGAAAGGGTAGAGAGCATATTGGTGGTAGAACAGGGGGTGACAGGTGTGAGGCAAAAAGCACAAGTCCATGCTGAGGGAACAAAATAAGAAAAGGTATACAAACACAAACCCGCAACTATTTTGTAGGAGGAGAGTCAGGAATAGTATAGGTTGACTAGAGTAGAAACATACAAAATGGGACTATGCTAAGGAGGGTCTAAATACCAAGGTAAAAAGAATGTACTTTCTTAGTTCAGTAAGCCCTGGCTGTGGGGCAAAAGATGAAATCTTTGAAATTATGTCAACATTTCTTAGTCAACATTTGTTTTCTCGTTATTTCAATGACTATTTGTTGAGTGTCTAGGTTCTGGAGCACACAGTGGGGAGAAAAAAAAAACATTAAAAAAATCCCTTACAGAATTTGTATTCTAGTGGATTCGCTTCATATCTATGAATCATTTTGATTACCCATAGCTTTGATTTAAACATAGGTTGGAAGTGGCATTAGGAGATATTGGATGGATGCTGGCTGGGTGAGAGCTGGGCAGGGAAGGAGCATTTATTATAGAGGCATCCCTCTTTTGGAGAGCCACTCAGAAGTAATTACTAGCCCAAACTAGACCACTTTGTTTCAAATTACAGATGTTGCCTCCTGTAATATTCAAGGCTTCTTACAAAAGAAAGGTTCTGACAGGAGTTGGATGAAAGACAAGACTGAAATAAAACAAAAAGTTGTTCGATCAAAATAAATGCTGCTTTCTTTAATCAAAAATGTTAGCTGCAATTTTTGTCAAGATAGCAAGTTCCTCTTCTTTCAGGAGGGCAGTTAATAACAGTGCCAACTTGAGCCAAAACTGAAGAAGAGGCAAATTTTATTCTTAATACCTCAACTTCCTGTTGTTGGGAATTTGCTTACAGGTGGGTATTTCCATTTCCTTACTGTCTCACCTCTATTCAGTGTCCCCAATCACTCATTTATCTCAGAGAAAAATCAAGGATTTCCAACCATCTTGGGATGGAATTTTATGCACCTAGACTAAGCCAGGAGCATCTCTCACTGAGACTTTTCAGTGGTCTCAATGACACTCCATATCTAATTAACTTCATCCCCCTTACCTGTATTTTCCCTTGCTGTGTGATCTATAATATATATATATATATATTCTAGAATATATATTTATATATTAATGTGTATATTTATACATAATTATATATGATATATACATATGTATGTGTATATTAATGTGTATATTAATATATAATTATATATGATATATATACGTATGTATATGCATATTTAAACCCTTAAATCCCTTCTATGGCTTCCCACAGCCCCTTCCTATGCTTCTGGCATCATCCTACACCCTCTCTCCCCCATCTCTCTTTATCAACTCTTTCCCCTGATTAATTTGAACTTCAGCCCTCACTTAGGGCTTTTTCCGCTAGTTTAAGTCTCCTAGCCCACTGCACTGTCCCATAGCCCCTGTCTGTCTCCATCATGACATATATCATGCTAATAATTAATTAGTTATTATATGTCATCTCCCATTAAACCCTAAGCTCCATGACAGCTGTGATTGTGTTTGATTCAAATCTATATTTTAAATACCTAGTAAAGTTGATGGCATATGATAACTTCCCAGTAAAGATAGGTTTAATTAATAATTATTGTTTATTAATGAAGGGATTGAATCTTGTTTTTGGAATGGGGTTGTGGGTTTCTTCCCCATATCCTGTACGTTTCACACATCAGGATAGTTTACAAAACAAGTTCAGGGAATAAAGGTGAGAACCTCAAACCATTAGCAAGAATTCTATGTCTCTGGACATCTTTCTAAGCTGATTTAGGATTCCAAGTTCTCAGAGGAAATTGCACAAATAATATACAGTATTTTGAAAAATGAATATGTTTCACATTCCAAATAGAAAGATTTCCTTTAGACCAAACACTAATGGATTTTTCTGTAATTGTTTCTCTAAATGTCTGCATGCAAGCCAGATAAAAGATACTGTTTGATTGGCAAGCTAGCAATGTCCGCAGGTGGTCGTGAGCAAGACATTTCTGCTGCGTTATCGTAATCTAAATTAGTACAGGTAATGCTATAAAGGCTTTCTGTGTCTGAGAATTTCTCCCACCTCCCCTAAGGATCTGACAGTTACCATTACAGGCAACATAACAACAGTGAGTATTGCCCTTATGACTCAGTGTTCTTATGGCCTCTTGCTCTAAAGATGTCTAAATTTTAGTTTACCTCACAAAAAGCAGGTCTGATGTTTTAATAAATCAAGAATAAAATAAGGTAATAATAAGGCTCTTTCTTTGAATCACATAGCATCCAGGTACCAGAATCAGAACAAAATATTCCAGAATAAGAGTCACTTCTGTAACATGTAAACTAGATCTAAGCCATAATATTAATAACATCTTTTCTCAGGGATGGGGTTGGCCAATTGGTCGCGGGGCTCAAAATTGTTTAAGAATCTCCTTCCTTCACATATCCTAAGACCTTATCCTGTTACAGAGGGACTTTATACTCTGCGAGGCACACACAAGTGAAGACATTATTCCACGTTGTGAAATCTTGCACAGAGGAAATTTACAGGTTGAATGTGGTCAGAGGTAGAGTTTGGGATTAAAACCCCAGGAATTTCTTTGGTTTTGATGCCAGACAGCACTCTTCCCTTCCCTCTGAGGAAATCAGCTTTGGGAAAATCTAACAAGAAGACCAGTGTGGCATCTCACTGTGGCTTTTAGAAGGATCTTCTTAAGTGGCATTTACAAAAGTGCATTCATTTAAAGGTTACATCCTCAAGTGAATAGATCTGCATTCAGTGATTTAATAGTGAATGGACACTTTGGACTTTGGTCGAAGGTATCAGTTTGAGCTGATTAGAACAATCCCAGCTGGTCAAAATCCAACTGAGTTATTTGTGATTTTCTACAATTTTCACAGAGGGAAGTTCACTCTAAAAATACTCTAGAGGTTGAATTTCACAGCCATTATTGTTTTAATTATGGGCCCACTGTCCTCTGTCTCTCCAGTGAGGCTTTTTGGAATTCACATCAAAGGAATATAAAAATGGAACATTGAAAATGTTTTGACTGAGAAGTGGATAGTTTTAAATTGTAGGACCTAGTAAGTTTACTCTTTTATTCCCTCTTATTTCCTAAATGACTCAAATGTTCATCCAAAAATATTGAGACATACTTAAATTCAGACCAAAAATTGATCTTTCACTCTTTGTTCCTGCTTCTAATTCATTTTTAATACCAGGGCTTTTTTTTCTTCCAGTAGCTTTACATATTTAAGTTACTTTATTAAAATTTAAGTTCTCAGAAACTTAATCTAAAGACATAATGAAATCAACCCTAAGGATGGGATGTGATCATATCACAGAAATACTAGCATCAGAATGAAAGCAAAGAATCCCTAAAACTAATTGTATTAGTTTTTCATTTTTCTACATGATTTAAGATGCATGTTTTAAAGGATGAGGTAATGTATCACATAGTGTCTGGCGAGCTTAAAAGTATAACTGCTATGATAAAAATATAACTACTATTATTATTGAGCTTCATGATTTCTTTTATTATTTTAATATTGGCTTATAATATAATATTGGTTAAAACATTAATTTCAATGTTGCATATTTAATATACTAAATGTAGCTATTTCCTTAGCATACACATACTAACATTTTTCATTTGCCCAGCTTTGAGATCTGACTTCAAAATTGAGGGAGAGCAAAAAGATACTCTCATTTTAATATTGCCAGATCTAAAATTTTGTTTTAAACATTCTTTATGCACTTTCATGGAATTCTCCTCGAAGAAGCACTTTATGGATTCATTAAGCATCAGCACAAACTAAGGAGTAATGAGCTCATTTTCATAGAATGAAGCTTATCATAATTCCAGCTGTTGAAAACTTGCACAGCTGGGTACTGGCTGCAACACAGAGCTCTCATCTGCTGGTGAAAAAAAAAAAGTTCCAATTTAAACTTGTAACAAAGGCTCTTTCTATAACTTTGAGGAAACCATTTTTCACTGAAATCCATGTGTGTGACTTAATATAAAACTAAAACATGACCAGTCCTTTTAAACCCACATTTGTACCCATTTATTTTAAGAAAATTAAGGTTAAAGACAGCTTGACAACATGGCTTATTCTGGTTAGAATATAGGGCACTCCAGAAGGAAATAATATTTCAAAGCCCAATCCTAGATACAGCAAATTGGAGTAAATCATCCCGATTCTGCACAAGTCAGTGAGGAGAGGGGGTTTGGCCCTGCTCTTTCAAGAATCAAAAGATACATGATGCCCAGGGAATTTGAGGCAGGGAAAGGTGGGTGCTGTGACCATTATTGAAGAAAGAAAGATTCATCATTTCTTCAGTAGTGTGGGGCATAGTCTTAGATTAGCTAGAGATGATGACCAGCACGTAGCTCTCATTTATTCAATTACCTGGCAGTTACTGAGCATCCGTTAGTACAAGTTACATCTCATGTGTTGCTGTCACACTGCTTTCTGTGTTTTCCTCAGAGCCTTCTCTACTGCCAATGATAATTGCTCACTCTTGAGGTCATCCTTGATTCCTCCTTCTCTTCTACACTCCGTAGCCAACACGTCAGCAAACCCTGTCACTTAGCTCTTCCTGTGACCTCCACCACTATACCCTTGTCCAAGCCACCAGTCCGGATGTTCCATTTGGAATACTGCAATAGCCCTGTGTCCCTGCTTACCCTGCCTGTAGCTAATTGTCTATGCAGCAGTGACAGTGATGCGTCCAAAACCTTAAATATAAACATCTCAGTCCATTTCCCAAAACCCTCCAGTGGCTTCCTCAAACACATAGAAGCAAAATCCAAAATCCTAATGGAGATTCATATGGTCCTGCCTACTTTGGCCCTGACCATTCAATCTCCCTGTCTTCCTCTCCCACCACTCTCCCTTTCCTTCTCAATGACCCAGTCATACTGGATTCCTTAGCATTCTTTCAATATGGCAGGCATTTTTCTACCCCGAAGCATTTGTACTGCTGTTCCCTCTGCTTGGAATGTTCTTTCTCCATATCCCTACTTCACATGGCCATTTCCGCTGCTATGTGTTACTAAAACTCTTGACTTAGCTGATATCCTTTTGTGATATATACTTCTCTTTGTTCACCATCCAATCCATCCTCTACCTACTGCCACCAGAGTGATCTGTCTAAAGCACAAATCTGATCAGGTCCTTCCCATACTATAAGTCTTTCACTGGCTACTACTGCCTATAAGAAGAATTATACTCTCCAGCCTTAATAATCTGATTCTAACACTTCTTTTAGCTTGCTCTGCCCCCATTTCTCAACCGCCACTTTTTTTTTTTTAAGATTTATTTACTTATTTAGAGAGAGAGAGAGAGAGAGAGAGAGAGTGAGTGTGGGGGGAAAGGGTAGAGGGTGAAGGAGAAGGAGAAACAGACTCCTGGCTGAGTGGAGAGCCGGATGCAGGGCTTGATCTCATAACCCTGAGATCCAGACCTGAGCCAAAATCAAGAGTCGGACACTTAAGCTTATCTAACTGAGTGACCCAGGTGCCCCTCAACCTCCACTTTATAATCCAGGCACACCAGCCCATTCCTCCCCCTTACCTTCGACACACTTCTAGCTCTTTTCCTTGTTTCAAAAGTATATTCCACCTGCCATGCTCTCACTCTTCTCCCAGGGAAGTACTACACAAGGAATTCATAGTAAGAATATAAATGTGAACAGTATTCATGAAAGAAGAAAGACAAACCAAGTGCCCAAAGAGAAGACTTTGGATACGTAAGAGGAGGAGAGGGGGCTCTCCAGACAGGGCAACACTTGACAAGTCAGAGAAGTGGCAGTGTGGTTCCTGCAGGCATCACTCTTGAGATGTGCTGAGGTGACTGGAGAATGGAAAGTGGAGAGATGTGAAAACGAGAACAGGGAGGTGGCATGACTGAGGTCCAATTATATACTCCAAGCAGAGGTGTGGGACAGGGGCTTGAATGGATAAGCGTTCTTCAGAATATCATAGGAATTAAAATGTATACGTAAAATCTCTGACATGGTATTGGGCATAGAAGTTTCCCTCAACTTGCAGGAGTTAAAATTAACAATAAAGATTGCAGTTTGTGATCAAGGAAACCACGAAAGCACTTTTCCTACTGGAGCAGATGGGAAATGTCTGTCCCAAGACAACCACCTCCAAACCCAAATCCAAGGCCTGTTTATGGATTTGATGAAATTACTTCTGGAAGTCTACTTTTTCCCAAATAAATCTGGTTCTAGTTTTAATTAAACTAACACACTTTCAGGATAGTCTTAATGGATTTTGTTCTTTCTGGGACAGTTATAGGTTTGCAAACATAACATGCAAATGATGATATTAAGCATGATTTATAATTTGCTTGAAATATACTCATGACCCAGTGAGTGAGTTTAGCTGTGCCATGTGCCCTTTCACTGCAGTCTAAAATAGGTTAGTCCAGCCTTATATCTTGTGACAGAAGAGTAAAGATGTAGATTTAACTCCAAACTACTGCATTGTAAACGTCTTTAAGATTTAAATGTAAGAGGTGGTGATAGTCCTTCAGTGATAAAATCTCACATGTAAAGAACTCAAGTCATCGCAAATGGTATGTCTTATTGTATTGAAGGACATTTCCCGTGAACCATGTAGTATACAGAAGTATAATACAAGTGCTGGTGGTGTGTCTGGAATGTCTACAATAGAGTCCCACTACAGCCTTCAGACTTTAGAGACTTGTAAATCCCCAGGATGTGACTATCATTTTTTTAAAGAAGCTGACTTTACAGTTCCCTTGAGTACTATGATTTCTGCATTACAAAGAGTGACCTACCAAGTGAAATTAAAATCTTTTAAAATGCTTAGTGGGGTGGGTGCGTGGTTCCGGAGAGCCGCAAAAGAAAAACTTGCCCTGGGCGCCTGGGTGGCTCATTCGTTAAGCGGCTGCCTTCGGCTCAGGTCATGATCCCAGGGTCCTGGGATCGAGCCCCACATCAGGCTCCCCACTCTGCGGGAAGCCTGCTTCTCCCTCTCCCACTCCCCCTGCTTGTGTTCCTGCTCTCGCTATGTCTCTCTCTGTCAAATAAATAAATAAAATCTTTAAAAAAAAAAAAAAAGAAAAACTTGCCCTGCTAACAGACTATTGGGACTTTGGATATCAATGATGATTTTTGTCACTTGTCATTTGTCATCTTTGTCAGCCACAAAGATGACAAATAAATGCACCGTGATAGCTCAAGTCCTTGGATAAAGGTTTCTGAGGGGACAATGAAACTGTAAAGAAACAAGACAGGCTGATACTATTGTGAACTTTTTGAAGTATATAGGCTTTCATTGAATTCCTCCTAAGCTGTCTTCTGTGTGTTGGACTGTCGGTCATTCATACAGCATCCTTCTCTTGCTAACTCAAGTTTATAGAAACTTTGTGCAGCAGGACCGGCTATCTAATTCTCAGGACCCAGTATAATAAAATAATGCAGGTCTCTTTGTTCCTAAGTAAGGAATTTCAGCAGGGTGACAGCAGAGCATTACACCAGGCGTGGGGTCTTCTAAGGACAGAGCTTGGGGAAGCTGTGCAGGTTGCATGCCCCGGAAACTGGCTCTGATCTACAGATAAACGGCAATAAGAGAGGACCCAGACTCACCCATTCACACCTGAGCTGCCAGAGGATATTCAGTAGTTTAATTAAGTGTCCACTAGCACTTAACCAAGGCCACCTTCCGAATTCTTTAAACTGCATTCCAATTTCTTCCGGCCAATAAGCACTGTTTCTTTCTAATTATAAAAATTAATTCAGTCATACTTGGGGAAAAATGTACTATTTTGCTCTTTATTACTTCTGTGCAAGGGAGGACTGCCATGAATGTTTTTGTATTTATTGAGAACTGTTCTAGATGCTGCAATACATCAGTGAACAAAGTAAGGCCTTTGATCTTATTAGCATATATTCTAATGTGAAGTTTTCCTACTTCAGCAAAGACCTCTGCAATTTTTTTCTTAAAGAATCTGTAACTAGAAGGGCTTTTTCTTGAAATAATCATGCTTTTGGTTTTGATGAGCTTCATTCCAGTTAGGCAAAAATAGAAATAATTTTTTGAGGAAAAAAGTGATGATTTAAAGCAATATGACTTCGTAAATACCCTTTAATTAATTTATATCATTTAATAAGTTTAATGCATAAGGACCAAGGAACTTCATTATCATTTCTATTTAATTGATAACTTTGTTCTTATATCATCCTTTTGTTGTTACCTTCCTGTGACTTATGTCCAAGGGTTGAGTCAGTTTCCCTGTTTGTCATTATGTCCATCTTTCCATAGTGACCATATACAAAGAGACAAGAATCAGACAATAAAGGAATAAATCTATACAACTTCTTTTTATGACAACATCAAATTTTTCTTCCCTTTTCTCTCTTCATTATTTCTCCCTTTTTATAAAATGTAGCCTCACTGTTTCATTTGTTGTTTGGTTTGGAAGTAGGTCTGCCCATAGTTTTACATTGAGGATGCTCATTATGTACAGAATTTTCATGAGTCGCAATGACTTTGCAATGATTTTATTAGAGAGAGAGGCTCTATTGGGGTCAAGTGGGGTTTCTTTTCCTATCATATATCTTCTGCTTGCAGCAGTCCTATTGAGTTTGGTCAACAGAAAAATACTGAACCTGTCAAACTAATAATTTTTATTTCAGATACATTGAAACTTCACTCTCTTAGAAGTATTGCATCTTTTTTTCTCATTATCAAACTCTATATTCTGTGTTGCTAAAAAGATGAATGAGTGTTACGGAATATCAAGAGTAGACAGATATGTTACAGTTTAATTTTTGACTCCTAAAAGTGTTTGAAGTTTCAAGGTCTGCAAAAGCAAAGAAATACCTGTCTGGCTACTTACATGCTCATTTCAGTAAATAATTTGTCCTTAGAATTTGTGACATTTCCTATCAGACATGTGAGAAACAACCTCAATTCCTATAGCATTTGACTTCAGACTTGACCGTGTGGTTTATGCCCATCTTGTTTCCTGCAAGGATAACCCAGGAATTCATTTTTAATAAAGAACCCATTTAACTTTCTGTTAAAGAACTACAAATAGCCCCCAGAAAGCATGCTGACCACAGTCTGAAAATATGAAATGTCCTTTGGAGGGTTTTGGGTGTGGATGAGAGACACATTTTCATATTATTCAGTATGTCATCATCAAGTAATGTTTACAAACCCCAGCACCCTGGGGATGTGTGTAAGGTTTAGCAAGCAGATATTAGCAGTCAAGGAAAAGTTATGAGTGCTGCCTGAAAATAGTCCCACTGCCTCTCAGTTACATACAAGACTGTCTGAGATCTCTTCTTTTCATTGTGTGTAATTTGCCTGGTTTAGAGGACAGTTAATCCAAAGACAAATTTGGAAATAGCTGAAAGAAATCCTTCATAAATGGCCATCCAAGAATCTCAGCTGTTTCTTTCTAATTATATTTTTATATTTTTATGACTTTTTTCTACTGAGAAATATCTAGCTGTGGGCACTCCAAGAATACTATTTAAAATGATTCCTTGTACTTGATTTAACGTAATGTTGTTTGGTATTTTCTTTGATCCAGATCCTTCATCCTACCTCTCCACTTCTCTGAGTCTAAAATTATTGCAAACACTAATTGAATCACATAGCAACTCCAAAAACATATTAACTTCAAATTCTGAGAACTGACAAATCCTTTTAGTTGAAATAGTTGAATAAAGTGAGTCTTTTGTCTTGATGTACTGATATTTAGAGAGCAAATCTTCCTCCCTTCTAGAAAAGTATAAAAGTTTTTGAGCCTGGTTGAAGTGGTCTTTCCAGAAAGACTAGTTAGAACTTTTGGACTCGTTTTAAGGTGGGCAAACAAAAATTTAAAAATAACTTGAGTAATATTGCCATTTTAATGGAAGATCAGACTCATAAAAATACTTATATAAGGCTCACATAAAAATAAATGGACAACCAATGGGTACTTTTACTTCCAAAAGAGTTTTGTTGTAAAGAGTAATTCTGATTGGAACTTAATTTATTTTCTTGGGTTCTTAATTTATATATGAAAAAATTTCAGAGATAGTATAATTTAGCAACAGATCTAAGGTTTTAAGTGAGGATCATTCCATGCTGAAAAATCACCATTGTTTTCAACAGCAAAATTTGTATTGAAAGAGCAGTTATTTAGGATATGGATGGTAATGACCTCTTTTTTCCCCTAATACTTTCTATGTTAAAATATTGTGAATCTTTAGCTCTTGTAACAGAAAGAAAGTTAGAGAAGAGAGAAATCAAACTCAAAGTAGTCGGATATACCAATGGAACAGGATGCAAAATCTCAAAATGTACTTTATTACATATGGTAATTTAGTATATAACAGTATTTAGCATATGAGACTAAATTAGTTATTGTTGTTAATCTCTTCCTGTGCCTAATTTATAAGTCAAACTTTAGCATAGGTATGCACATACAGGGAAAAACAGTGTATATAGGGCTCGGTACTAACCATGCTTGTTCGAGGAAAATCTTTTCTTGTGTTACTGAGCTTGAACCATCTGCTGAGACTTCTCTTTTTCCTGTTATCAATTCTTACTATGCATATGTACTTGGTGGCACAATTTAGAATGTGGGGGGGAGGGGAATTGTGATTTTATTAAAAAAATTAAAAGTCTGCTGAACCAAGGTTTGTAGTAAACTTTGAAGGGTTCGTATCAGTTTACCATTGGTACAACTTGATTTAAGCCTAACAAACTCACAAGTGTAAATGTTTCTTTGATGTTATGACCCTCATAACATCTGTTCTGATGCATTCAGAGCAATGAATCTGAATGAATGCAGAATAGGTAAATTCAAGTTCCCATTAAATGCACTGTTTATAAGTAAATGATTAGTGGTTAAAGAAAATGTTTTACCTTTCAGGTGCTTGGAAAAAAAAAATGTGTGAATGTAGGTTATTGCATTTTGTGGGGGAGGGAGTTCATGGAATCCAAAACATTTCCAGATCACAAAAATGTTCCTTTGATCCAAAATGACTGGGTTTCAAAAGTGAATTGATTCTGGCTCAAGAGTAAACATTCCAAGGAATGTGGTCTTGTGCCTGTTGATGCCCAAACTCTGACATCAACTTCATCTTGATACCAAGGGGATAGTAGATTTTTCAGTAATGGAAAGCACACTCATCTATGGCTTGCTGAGAGGGCTCTGCATTTCTAATTGGTTCAAAGCCACAGTTATCCAAGACTTACCCACCTCGGGCTCAGCACTGCTGGCCTAACACCAGAAGCCTCGACTGTTTGGTGAGTTGGTGGCAGGGCTGAGGCCCTAACTACCTGTCTATTCAGTGAAACACTAGGGAGACTGGCTTAGGAATAGGAGGTGAAATTCAGGCTCTGAAAAGCCATGCAGGCCTACTTCATGGTTTCTTTCCTTATCCCTATTGATTTATGTCCATCTGCTAGTGAGTGGGGTAAAAAAAAAAAAAAAAAAAGACATTGTTTTGGCCACCAGATATTTTTAGCTTTCTGGATGTAGAAAGCTTTCCTTTCCTCATAAAGTAGAGCAGGGGGCAGGGTTGGGGGAGAAGTATAGCTAGGTGTGAATGAGTACATAGATCCTATAGATGTAGTCATTAGATCAGCATGGGTCCCAGATAGCCAGCTTCAGAAATCATTATGGTGAAAGCAGAAGTCTTATCTTAGTAAACTCTTGTTTTTCTGATTCTGGCCTCTCTTTCTTCCCTTTGCTATAATTGGAAGAGCTTTACTATTGTGCTCAAACTTACATTTTCCTCTGCCTGACATGCAGGTGGAAATCCAATTAATAAAAATTAATTTGATGGGGGAAAAAACTGGTTTTATGCCTAAAAATGGGAAAAAATGTAAATGTAAGGGAAACAGGCTTATAAAAAAAACTATTTTAGCTCTGCTGTAATGCACATTGGAAAATATGATGGGCTGGATTATTCAAGGAAAAATCTCTAAGCCAATTATTTAAATGTGGACAGTGGTTGACAAGATTGATTTCTGGTTAATAATGTCAGAGGTTATTCCCAAGATTCAATGGATAAACTGAATATTAGCTTTAAAAACCATTTAAATGTCAGATTTGCACAACAGGGATTTTGACAACCAACACTATATTTGCTCTTTCCTTGAGAGAACAGATGTAATTTGCCATGTCCTTGGGGCAGGTAAGGAGGCCTCTGGTCTCTTTCAATTCAATATGGTGAAAAGGTTACCTGAATCACTTTAGCCAGAAAGTTCACCAAGGCCAGTCTTAGGAGTAGACACAATTGGTGATTAACAATGTCATGTAATTCTAGGATTGTCCAAAAGGATTCAGTTTGCCTTTGCTTCTTCTTGCCCAATTCCTGATGCCTGAAATCGCATTACCCGAGCTTTACCCAGTTTGCTTAAAACTTTGATTTTTGTCAAAATCAAATAACCGTTGAAAGATGAACACTTAAATCTGTGATCTAGCCTGTATACTGGTATTTCTCAGAGGTCTGCAAACCCAGGGGAATTCTCACACCACTGTATTCTTATTTTTGCGGTCATGTAGGATTTTAGTGTTATAAAGTCAAAACTCTTTTGCACTGGTAATTGACATCCATTTATTTGGAAGGAAGTGAGAATTTTTTTCTTTTAGGGAGAGTTCTTATGTTTTCCAAGTTTAGAAACACAGAGCTGCATGCCAGTGTCACTGGATGGTCTGACTATAGGTTTTGTTGGGAGGGAGAGGAAGGTGTCAGGGAGAAAAACTGTGCAAGAATGAAACGGCAGTGAAGACATATGTCCCTTCTTTGGTGCTGCACACACGATGGCCTTTGAGATAGAGCTATGTTCTCTGACTGCTACAGACAGTGGGCCAAGAGCAAATGGAAAGCCAAGCTGGGAGTGAAACCAGGAATACAGGCAGGACAAAGCGGGGGAACTGAAGGTAGGAATGGAGCCATCATGGGAGGCCTGGAAGCAGATCCTTGGCATTGTCTTTCCTTTAAAAAAATCATCAATGCTGTCTCCCTTTGAGCAAGCTGTTTATCTTGGGAGCTCTGCATAGCCAGTTGAATGGAATGTGGGGCCAAGAAAACGGAGAAGCTGAAGCACCAAAGATTGTGTCACTCATCCAAGATCACACAGGAAGGTAACGTAATGTCAGAGTTGACAAACCACAGAGTTTTCCTGGCTTCTTACTCACAGCTTTGGCCCTCAGATGCTTCACTGTCCTCAGTTCCATCTCAAACATGAACTCTGTGACCCAGGATTATCTGATCAGACCTAAAAGGAAGGGTTTCACACTTTTAAATGGTCTTACTTTAATTCTCCCTACCTCTCACTTCCTTGCAGAGGAAGGAAGTCTTATTCTTCTATTTCATTGTGGGTTTTTTTTCCTTGTAAGGGTGGAAATATTGTATAAACCATCTTTGTCTTCAAACTTTAAATAGAGATCATAACTGAACAGGTGTATCAGGACCCTCCTTTTTCCCCGTTCCAACACACAGGAAGGATGGCCTTCAGGAAAGACCTTGACTCTTCATTTCTGCCTACAGTGATTCTTAACTTGTAAGCCATTGACACCTTAGGCCATCTAATGGAGCCTATGGACTCTTTCTCCGGATAATGTTTCAAAATGTTTAAAATAAAACACAAAGAATTATACATAATCACAAAGGAAACCAATTATATTGAAGTATAATTTTCGAACCATTAAAACACCAAATTTTTGATGAAGCCATATATGTGGAGACTCTGCATCAATATTTAAATCATAAGACATAGTGGCAAATAGAACCATTATCGCAATTTCAAAATGGCATGAGAGTAAGTGATAAATGGAGATTTCTGTAACTACTGCAATGTGATAAAAGAGTATCTGTGATTTCTGTTATTGATGAGTCATAGGAACAGTCACTATGGTTTGTTGCTTACATTCATAAATGAAGGCAATGATAAATTTCAGTTTGAGTTTAGTGAAAATAAAGATGTCTTTTTTTTTTTTTAAATCCAAGTTCACAGACTCTCTGAATTCTGTCCAAGGACCCCAGATTGAGAACCCCTGGCCTCAGAAGATTTGATGTTATATTGGACTTGATAAATTTTCTTTTTATCAAGACAGGCTTGTGTATGGAAGGTTCAACTAAATTTTTAAATCCTTCCTCCCAAATTCTTTCCCTAAATTTTAATTTTTCATTTGCAAAGTTATACCTAAGCAACCTTTGATATCATGCCAGGAAAGTGGCAAGATTGATTCCAGTCGTAACTTTATTTCCCTCTATTCTCTTGATGTGTTAAACATCAGAGAGGCTGAAATTGGTGTTGCTGCCTCAGCCAAGGTAACTAAATGGCCTCTGTTTTGGGGGCTCGATTCCCTACTTCCTCTGGCAACTCTTTAAGCAAGGGAGTGGATATAACACACCGTTCCCACATGTTTATGTAGTTTTTCTTCAAAGGACTTCTTAAAACAGATGTTGCCTTTCCATAAGAGAAACCTCTGGATGCTTCCATAGAAAGCAGATCGTGCTGTTTCTGACTGCATTTGGGGGAACAAAATCTAATTCTACTGATGTTGGTTTTTCCACTGGAATTCTTGGCTACCGTGTACATAGGTATGAGCATATGCCCACCTAATTTCATTTTCAGTCTTCCCAAGAATCTATTTTGAGTATATTTACTCTACACTTCTTTTTTTTCTTTTTTTTATTAAGTTATGTTAATCACCATACATTACATCATTAGTTTTTGATGTTTACACTTCTATTCTAACCATTCCTATGAATCCAAATGTTGTGTCACTCATTTACTCATGCTTTATGAGAAGAGTTCTCTTATTGGGGGACATTGTCCTTGATGCCATGCCTGCCACTGTGGGAATCACAGGCAGAGGAAAAAACTCCAAGGAATATAAGTAAATGGATTCTTGACTTGTGTAACTATGCAAAGTTGTTCCTAAGGAATCAAGAATTTTACATACTTAACAAATACAATGCTTCCTACAATTATGTATCAAAAACTAAACCACTTCACCAGAATATATACCTTGCACCTAAATTGGATGTTGTTATTGTTTAATTAAAAGTATACTACAAAAAAAAATAAAAGTATACTACATTTTCTTTTAACCTTGTCTCTAAGTCAGTGTTGTTCTTCACCACGGATATGGGTGTTGCTTCCTGTGGTATGTATTAACCCAGCTCTCATCTCGGTGTCTTTGTGCTGTGACTTACATGCTCTTGACATTCAGAAACAATATGTCCCATTGTTCCACACTACTATTAGTTGGCCAACACTGAGAGACTTGCCAGAGCTCTGCTGGTAAGTGCTTAACAACAGGCTCTCCAGGGGAAATAAAGGCCAAATTTATAGCATTTGCCAATTTTTGTGGTGTATCCTCCCACCATGGATGATTTCAGGCTGCCAGAATGACCTCAGTGAACACAGAGTTGGGAAAAGATGAACACGGGCACAAGTGAGCCAGGGCAAACCAGCTCCAGCACCTCGTTCTGGATTCACTATTCCCTGTGGCTGAGAGCTCTCCCCCCCACCCCACATCTTTTTGTTCACATTCAATCCATACAGCAACACCAGAGAGAGGTGGGGGTGGGGGAAGAGAGAGATGGGGGTGGGGGGTGGAGAGAGAGAGAGATGCTCTGTCTCTTGAAGCTAATTTCTGGCACTGCAGTTTTGGTAACAGCATCATATGGCTTCATCATAGGCAAATTTATGTTCTGTTTTAGTGTTGTTCATTACTGCCGATGTCACCTACTAAATGACTCCAGAAGCTAAATGTGACATCTGTTAGAGATGCAATTCTTACACCTACATCGATCCAAGTCTCACACCAGCCTTTTGTAGGCCACACATGTTCCTATTAACTAGGGAAGCCATAAAAAATTTCTTCTGATAAAGCAGGATCCGTGGCTCCTTTTTGGTATTCATGAAAATATTATCTAGAAGGAGATATTCTTCAAGCAGGAAAACTTCATCTTTAAAATAGTTTCAGTACAGTAGAATCTTATTAGGTGAAATCAGGGCGCATTATGTCTACATAACTTTCCCAACCTACCAAAACCGTTGAAAGGAAAATGGTGTTGATATAGCATAGACTTACAGTGGCTCCAAATGCTCACGACCTTCTTTCCTAAATGCTTGTAAACTCTCTATTCTAAAATTATAAAAAGGATGCTGGCCAATGGCTTCTTTCTATTCCTTCTTTGGAAACTGGGATTGTCAGGGACTCCATGGTTGTCACCCAATCATCCCATTTTTTCTCATTAACAAAACACTGTCCCAGATCCTAAATTCTAATTATATATTGTATATTGAGATACAATTCACATACCATACAATTCACCTATTTAGAGTGTGCGGTTCAGTGGTTTTTAATACATTCACAGCATTGTACAGCCATCAGCACCATCAATTTTAGAACATTTTTACCATCCCTATAAGAAACCCTGTACCTGTTAGCAGTCATTTCCCATCCTCCCCTCCCTACAGGCCCAGGAGACCACTAATCCTGTCTCTACAAATTTCGCTTTTCTGGACATTTCATGTCAATGCAATAATACAATGTGTGGTCTTTTGTGACTGGTTTCTTTCACTTAGCATAATGTTTTCAAAATTCATCCAAGTAGTACCACGTATCAGTACTTCATTCCTTTTTGCAAAATGATCCACAAAAATTTTCTCCCATTCTATAGGTTGTCTTTCATCTTCCTTGAAATTCCTTGGAGTTTTTAATTTTGATGAAGTCCAATTAAAAAAACATTTTCTTTTGTTGCTTGTGCTTTGTGTCATTTCTAAAAATCCATTACCTAATCCAAGGTCATGAAGACTTATGCCTGTGTTTTCTTTTGACAGTTTTATAGATTTAGCTCTTACATTTAGGTCTCTGATTCATTTCATGTTATTTTTTTACATAGTGTGAGGGTGGTCAACTTCATTCTTTTGTATGCAGATGTCCAACTGTCCCAGAACCCTTGGTGAAGAGGTTAGTCTTTCCCCATTAGATTGTCTTGGCACTCTCGTTGGAAATCAAGGGACCACTGAGTCAAATCTTGATTTAACTTAGTGGGACTTAAGAAACTCCAGGGTCAACACTTAGGTGACTAACAGCAAGTTAACTTTATTGCCAGTTCTCCAGATATCATTGAAGTTTATTTGAATCTGTATACCACAAAGGGAGGAGTTGTATATCCATGTCAGCCAGAAAAAGAGCTCTAATGGAGTGACCCAGGACATTGTAGTTGACCTTGTTCTCTTTAGCATTTTATTGATGCCTTGAATGGGGATACATGCTTATTAAACATTCAAAGAACTCAAAGCTTAAAAGAAAGTTATTCAATACTATATGTAATGGAATTAAAATTCAAAGTACTCTTCATAGTCCAGACAATGAGATTGAAATGAACAAAATGAAGGCAACCTGAGATAAATAGGAACACTTAGTTTCAAAAATTAATTATATAAGTATTGGGTACTGGAGACCTGCCTGGAAGTTTCAGGTAATAGAATTATAGGTCTTAGATTTGGGGATTGATAGTCCCACTGTAGTCTGCATTAGTTCCTCCGTATGTTCAGGGAGACCCTTACCCAGGCCCTAAAATCCCCTTGATACCACCATGTAAAAACTTGGCAAGAAGCTTATGTAGCTAATAGGTTCTTAACTACTATTTCTGGGCAAAGTACACCAAGGCCTAAGTGCTCCTAATAAGAAAAGGATATACATATATATCTGTATACATACACACATACATATACACTATATACACATGTGCACACATATGCATACGTATACACACGTAGATAGATAAATAGATGAATTATTCAGTTTCTAAAAATGCTTTGTTCCATGTTTTCATTTTGTTCAATAATTATATGTCTAAAAGTTGTTGGTGGCTAATAGTCTCTCTCTGTATATTTCATTTGCTTACTTGTTGAAAGATGTGTGTGTTTTCTATGTACAGATTAGGGAGAAATTTTATAACCCACATAAAGTTGAAAAAGAGTAAAATAAAAGCTTTTATTAGAAAGTAGTGTGAGGTATGAATTTCTACTCTAAATAAGACTATCAGAGAAACCATTCTTTTCATCTCTCCCTAAGACCACCATCATCCCAGGATAGTTGTATGGTGTTTCTTTAACCTGGAATAAGATCCTGGGCATCCCCATTCTATCTTGTGACCCTTCAGTAATATTGGGGATCTGAAACTTTAGTAGTCGAAGACCCTAAACCTTTAGTCAAATGGTCCAGATTCAGTGTAGCTAACTCTAACTTTGTTGTTAATAGGGCTTGAAGGGAAAATAGAGCTGTGAGCATCCCTGCCTCTTGTATCCTTTAGCTTAACTAGAATATATTGTTCAATTCTAAGTGCAAAGATACCAGAGTAATACTAACAAACTAGGGAACACTGAGGGAAGGCAAAAGAGACTGTTAGAGATATAGAAGCATGTGAGATGAGGAATGTTAGGAAAAAAAATGAAATGGTCTACTGTGGAGAAGAAGAGATTAAAGAAGATATGATGGTTATATTCAAATATTAAAGCAGCTATCATGTTTTATAGAGGGATATGTAAATCTTTTCTTTCTAACTGTGGACATAAATACCAGGAAGAGAATGTATTATATTTTTACCCAGACTAATAAAGAATATTCTAGCAACTGTTGTATGACCAAAGAAAGGTCTACCTTGTAAGGGATGAACACCATCTCTGAGCCCTCTAAAGCAAAAATTGGAAGTGCACATTTTGGAGAATCTATGAAAGAGATGGGGGAAAAGATAAGGCAAGCTCCCTTTCAAATATAAATGTCTATAATTCTCTGTCTTTTACTGCCATAAAGCTATAAGCACTTGGCTCTAAGCATAGGTTTTCTTGTTCTCAATAACTCAAGGGACCCAATGGTAGTGTTATACTCTGCTCTGCCCAAAGATAGAGAGCTGGGCATCTCTTTTCTCAACTAGCCACAGCCCATATCATATATCACTTCTCTCCACAATGATATAAAAAAGCTTATTCATCCCCCCCAACACATTTTTTTTTTAATTAGCAGAACATCTGGTCTTTGGGTTTGCATTACATTCATTGGAGAAGCCCATTCCATTTTTATAAAAAATTAGATCACACTTTTAGGTTTTCCACCCTTGTTGTTTCTTCAAAGTACCGTTGAGCCTATGCATGAGAATGAGTCCCTCAAAGCATCCATTTGTTGGCAGGAGGTAAACGTTGGGTGGGCCAAATACCTGCTTCTTCTTGGAAGGTGTTACTGCATGAGAGCAAAATGCCACTATAGAATGTCTTTTTTGTTTTAATTATATACCAGTTAGTCTAGACCAACAATGCCAAATATAGTAGTAATGCCTGTGTCAAAATATTCATATTCTGAATGACCAGTCTCATGTATATCCTCATTATAAATAGAATATAAAGAAGAATACACCCATTCTTTCCGATCCCTGGGCTTATTTCAATTTAAACAAGGAAATCTGCGATCTTACAGTATTGGAGTGTAAGTGGTGGCTATAGACACACACAAACACACACACATTTTTGGCAATGTTTTTTCATTGTTTTTTAAAATTTGAGATGCCAGGCTTCATAGATTGATAAATTGTAAAATAATTCTTATCTTTTCCTTTTTTCATGCCCCCTAGCCCTTCTCTTAAACATGCTACACAGAATGTTAGTACAGATTAACAGCAAGACAGAAGAAACTCTACCTATTTTTCAGTGCTGTCATCATGAAAATATAACAGTATGTGTTGTATTTCTGATGGCAGAATCAATATTGGTGCATGTCCTTCACATGATTTGGTTGAAAGGGGAATGTCAGTTTGTTACCTTTCCCTATCACACTCACACAAAAACATTGAGTAAGAGACATTTTTACATCGTTCAACCAATGAGACGAGGAAAGTTGGCATGTCCTAGGCAATTAATCACAAAGGATGGGTAAAAGTTTAGATAAAAGGTCCAAATGATTTCTTCCTTCAATCTGAAAACAGCTTCTGCAGAAATATTTATAATCCATAAGGCAAGAACCAGAAAGGAGATTATGCTTTGAAATACGGGAGTATGAACATGCATCATCAGTTTATGGTTCCTCTTAAAAAAGAAAATATTTTTGAAAACCCTTGGGAGAGCAGTAAGGTAAGGGACAAGATACGAATTCTCATCCCAGCACTGGTAATACCTAGTTCTCTGATGTGGAACATGTTTCTTAACCTCATGGAGTCTTAGTTTTTTCACCTGTGAGACATCCTAAATGTTACAGTGTACGATTATTGAGAAGATTTTATAAGTTAATATCTATAAAGTATTTGGCATAATTTTAGACTCTGTAGGTATTTGCCTATCTTCAGCTAACAGAAATAAATCTTTGATTTAAAAATAAATTAGAATTCAATCTCTTGTTTTTTGACTTTTTATGGTTGACTATATCATTTTTAAAGGTAGCACGTGCATTTGTGATTCAAAATAAAAATATTTTTATATTTATATATTTATAATATAATTTATATTTATATTTTGAGAGGGCTATATATTTATAAGTATATACACATATTAATAAACACACATATAATTCATTTAATAAATGGAAAAATAGTACCACTCAATAACTATTGAAGACCTTCCCATGAATGTCTTTTTTTTGTATTGAAATCTAATTGACACACAGTGTTATGTTCATTTCAAGTGTATAACATAGTGATTCAACAATTCCATGCATTATGCTATGCTCACTGTAAGTATAGTTACCATCTGCCAACATACAACATTATTACAATATTATTGACTGTATTCCCTTATGCTGTACTTTTCATCCCCATGACTTATTTATTTTATAACTGGAATTCTGTACCTCTTAATCCCCTTCACCTATTTCTCCTATCCCCAACACCCTCCTCTTTGGCAAACACTAGCATGAATGTCTTTTAATGACCCCGAATTATCACATCACAAACGCGATGAGTTTGGACTGTGAAGTGCAAAATTTCATACCATAAGCTCCACAGTCCCACTGGAGGCACGGAAAGCTCACGTCCTGCTCCATATGGTGGACAGCCTTCCCCGGCAGCTCACTTGGAAAGGGTAACATTGGCACTTCTGCAAAGTGGCCATTAGGAAGCTTTTGCTTTGCTGACAGGGAGTGTATCTGGATGAGTTTCAATTTTAAGTGATCCCAAGCTAGTCCATAGGATCTAAAAAGCTGGTAAATGTTCAGCAGGATAAATGGGTGTAGCTTTGTAGAAAGAATGTTGGAAACAGACAGAGCTAGCTTAGGAGACTGGAGGTCTTACGAGTTGTTCACTATGGAAGGAATTGTTTAATTTCTCTGAATTTCCATTCTTTTATCTATCCATAAGTGCCAGATTATTTGCCCAAAATAAAAAGAATACCCCTTATTTTAACACTTCTCTCTTTGCACAGACTTCACATTAAGTCAGGAAGGGCTCTTCCCATCAGTGTTTCTGACCTCCTGTTTTGGATCAGCATAAATATTACCTCTTTAGAGAGGCCTTCCCTGACCTGCCCTATTATTTTCTGTCTCATATTACTTGTCATAATTGAAAATCGTTTGTTTGGTTTAATTGCAATTTGCTCAGCTATCTCACTGAAATATAGGTTCACTGAGGGACTGTAGCTCTCTTGCTCACTGCCATATTCTGAATGCTCAGTAAAATGCCTGATAGCATTCAGTAAAGAGTGTTGCACAGATAAGTTAATATTTGGGGGGTTGTTGCCCAACTTCGATAAGATAATTTATGACATACTCTAAGTTCCCGATACAGTAAATCTTTAAAGATTATCTTTAGGGGCAGAATTGGTGCAAGATAATCGAATTCAATATGTTAAAATAGCTATATGTGTGTTGTAGAAGCAAAGAATGGCCAGGCCACTATCCACGTGTAGTCCGTCATTGCTGACTCACTAAAGGGCCAACTTACGGAGGAAAATCCCCTCAAGCAGACAAGATGCCTCCTATTTAAAGATATCCCCAGCTTTAGAAGCACCAGGAGGCACTTTTGAAGTTTCCATTTGCTAGAGACAAACCGGGACAAGATGTTACCCTGAGCGTTTACTCAGAGAGAGCATTTTCTCACTCCATTTGCAGTATGGCAAAGTTGTCATTACAAACGTGATCATGCCTCCTTGACACAAGTCTAAGATAGGTGAGCTTTTCCTCTCACATTTTCTTGGGGCAAATAAAGTTGTTTCAATGGGCCTAGTCTTTATTTTCAGTAAAAACTGCTATAATTTAAAACCCACTGGAAAAGAGTCGTTAAGCTATTGAAGGATGCTTCTACTCTATTTTTCCAATTGATGACTCCACTCCAGGTCTCTTTAAATAAATCCAAGCAGATTATGGGAGAGAGGAGGGTTCTGCAGATGTCTTCTTAAAATAGGAAAAAAGCCAGTAAAAACTAATGATCTAACAACAAACAGCTGCCAATTCTGTGTCACTGAGTCATCTTCTATTGGGAAGTGTTTGGATTTCATTAGGCTTTTAAGTGCCGCGGTCTGATTTATTATTTTCATTTTTATTTTCTTAGTGGGTTGTCATGAAACTTCACATCATTAATATGAAGAATAAAGTGCCAAATAAGCTATAATTTCCTAGATGAGTACAGTAATGATGATAATAATAATCACTGAAGGCTCTCACATTTATTTATATCAACTGAACTCCAAGATGGTACAAAAATCATCCTTTAGAATATTTAATCACCTTCCTACTTCATCTTCCAATCTCTGCTCTCATTCTGATCTCTTGTAGCTTTTTTTTTTTTTCCTTGTGATACTCAACCCACAACCAACATCTAGGCTCAGCCTTCTTCCTAACATTGTTCAAATCAGTACATTCCTCTTCATTTTTTGATGGGAGTTTTCTGTACAATATTTACTGTGCCATCTCTAAGGATACCATCGTGAAAATCACAAGTAACTTCTGACAAGGGATTAAATACAGTTACATGGAGAAAATAAAGTAAGGCTGCTTATTTCAGGACACTGGTCAAATGGAAAGTTTTAAGTACTACTTGAGTTTTTGTATGTTTTTTCTAATTAGGAAAGTTATTATCTCCTATATGTGTCCAATTAATATATGCTACTGGTTCTTCTAATGGTCAGGCATTTATGTTTGTACACGTCTACTTTCTCAGTGATAAAAGATGCTACTAAAGTAAATTGTTTCACAGTTTTGGGGAAATCCTCTATAAAGTCTTTTTGCCCATGAATAAAGACCCCAAGAGAAATGTGTTGTACCTGATAATCTAAACAGCCTAATTAATTACCATCTCATTTCTCAGGAGTTGAAACACTTAGATTATGTTTTTTTCATTTTTGTTTTTGGTATGTAGCAATATAAATACTGGATAAATAACTTCAGAAAATATTGAAACATAAATTCATTGAAATCTCAATCCTTTATCAGCAAAGGCAATCTGATTCAGGTGAATGTTTAGGCAAGTACTTTCTTGAAACTCTGACCCAAAGTAAGAAATAGATAACATAGACATCGATACGCACAAGCACACACATCATGGCAGTAACTAAGGTTTCATGAAATCATACCCTCATTGGATATGAGAGGTGAGTGTGCTTGTCATGGTAAAGGTATAATAAAGGTTGAAGCAGAGTGGAGGAAGGTGGTAGGAGATGAGCTCAGAGGCATGAAGGAACCCAGGTCATAGAGGGTCTTGTAGGATTTCAGCTCCTATTCTAAGCATGTAATGAAAGCTTCTGTGAGATTTTTAGCTAAGGAGTGACATACTAGGACTTGGTTTCAATAGGATCATTCCGATGGCTGTGTCATGAATAGGCTGTAAGGGGCTAAGTGTGGAAGCTAAGACAAGAGCTAGGAGCCAATTTGATAATGTGGATGAGGAATGATGGTGGTGGGACCAGGGCAGTGGTGGTGAAATGGGTAAAGAAGAAACCAAAACAGTCTGTTTCTGCGTATATTGTGAAGGTAGAGCCACCTTGAGAGATTGAATGTGTGATGTGAGAAAAAGGCATACGAGTCAAGGACAACTGCTAGGTTAGCCTGAGCAACCTGACAGATGAGGTGTTATTTACTGAGTTTGGAAAGATAAAAGAAGAACATATTTAGGGGAAGAAAACAGTACAGTTTACATTTGAGCTGCCTATTGGACATCAACTAAAGATAACTCATCGAAGGCTGGAAATACTAGTCTCAGATTCATGAGTAAGGACCTGGCTGGGTGTATACATTTGGGAGTTGTCAAAATATGTTGATATTAAAGAACTGGTACTAGGAATCCCCAGTCACCAAAGGAGTCAACATTAACTAAGAAGGAAAAGATCTTGGTTTGAATTTCTCCTAAAAATAACCCTCAACAAGGACTTAAATGAACACAATTTAACTGAAAGGTGGGACCCCAGAAAGCACAGGTAAGGAAGTGGGGAAAGGAAAACAAGGAAAGAAGAAAAAAACAAATTAAAGGAATAAAGGGTGTGTTTATAAGCTGGTTGCCACCAAGGACAACTGGAGTTCAGTTCCACTGGGGACCCTCCGAGGGACTGTATAGAACACCCTTCAGAATTGGCCTTGCCAAGGAGACAAGAATCTGCAGTATTTATTAAGCAATTCCTGTCTTCATTCATTGAGGATGTTGCTGAGGGCTTTAAATCCCTGGACCTTCAAAGCCCAAGGAGCTGGAGAAAGTCCTTAGGCAGAGGAGCAGAGAGATGAACCCAAGGACATGGGGCAGAGCATCAAAGGGTTTGTCTCCAGGTCTGAAGACTGAGGCCTGTTTAGAGACTCAGAACATGAGGAGGCTCCAGCAAAGGAGACTCAGAAGGAGGGGCCAGTGATAGGAGGAAAACTAAAAGAGTTGTGGTGACTGAAGTCAAGGAAGGCAAGTCCAGAAGGGAATGGTATTAAGTCCCAGTCATTGGGTTTTGCATCACAGGATTTGAGAACCATTTCACTGGAGTGGGCCAGGATGAAAACCTAATAGGATTACATTCAAGAGAAGAGAGAAGTTGGAAACAAATAACTAGTTTGGAAAACTGATTGGAAGATTGTTGTAAAGAGGAGTAGAGAAAGGAGAAGGAGGCTGGAGAGGTTGCAGGATGTTCTTACTGTGAAAGCCACACTAGGGTGGAATGAAAAGGAGAGAGCTGATATATGTTGAGATTTCTGGCATAACGAAGAGGCAAGTATCCTTTGGTTTGGCAATGTCAACAATATAGAAGTCTACATATAGGGTCTGTGGCTATAGGCCCTGCATGCGTTTTGCTGATCACCTTCTCTCCTTCCTAACCTAGAGGATGGATAGGATCAAAATCATATTTAAAACTACCCTTAGAGATTTTGTTTTTTAAAAAATGTCATTTCAATGTGTAGTAACTAAAGAGTTTGATTAACAGTCATTGTGCTGATAAATTGACTTGGCAGAGATAAAGATTATCCTTATCCTATGCAAAAGATATATTAAAAGCACATAGAATATTTCATATCGACTTAAAAATAAAACAACTGTGGCCTGTGCATGTGTTTATATGTGTGTGCATATGGCTGTGTGTGAAATGACAATTTTATCGAATATGGTTAAATAAATTCCAAAAGACATTTAGTATTATTAACCTTCTTCTTTCTCCCATGTTATTCATTGTCTGTATGCTTCTCATGTCTGTTAATTGATTTTACAAATTTATCACGTCTGATGACTCTGGAGCTGCTTAACAATAATTTGACATATCAGAAAGAAATTCTGCTCATGAGCCCTTGATGATAAGGTAGCATTGACATGTGGGTGTTTATGTTGTAGAACAAATGGAAAGTAGTGACATTACAAATCTTATAGATTGGAACAAAATTGTTATGAGCTTGTACAAAACATAAGGGAGAAAAAGTTGCTTAGAAAAAAAGCAAAGCCAAGACACTCTCCATTCAAAAGCTATATTCCATGTAATTTTCCTTTAAAATGGCAATTTTCTTTTATACTGTATCTGAATGAGGAACTTTTATAATACATTTATTTCATAAATATTTAGGTTTTTATAACAGACAAAACTTTCAAATACCATTCATAGTGAATTTTCATATATATGTAAAAATAATGTTCAACACCAAGCATGTCTAACAGTGATCTGACAAGGTGATTCAAGTTCATCTTTGGAAAACAGTCACAAAAAGACGAGTCAATTCACTCTTCAGTTTGAAACCTAATGGAACTAGATATTTTTATGCAGAAAAGATACAAAAACAAAATTGAAGTTGTGGTCATACCACAGATGAGTGCCTTCCAGTATAATGTTTATATTGAAAAATTAAACATTAGCCAGCATGCAGATGTGAGACATCAACACTGTGTGTGTGTATGTGTGAGTGTGTGTGTGTGTGCATGCATGCACGCACCTGTGTAAAACTAGTTGGAATGGTACACAATAAATAATAGTCATTTTCAGAAAATAAATCACCATATGAAGTTATAAGAAATAATGTATTAATTTAAAACATGATTCCATTTTTCTTTAAAAATATTTGGGTAGTACTGAAGGTATTTTTTTTCCTCTGGGGGGAACATAGTCTCCCACTAAAAGTCTGTCTTACATTAACCATTTTGTCTAGTTAGAGCTGGCCCAAAGACCCAGTAGCTGACATGCATTCATGAGGTCAGTGAGCAGGAATGCATGTGAGGACATTGTTTTAAATGGTGGAGAGAAGCAGGGCCCCTATCTTTACATTCATGTCAAGGGGGGCAGCCACTGCCTAGATCCAGGTGACTTCTTCCAAGAAGGAATGCACAAAATTTCCCAATTTTTAAAGAGAAGCCCCTTCCCCCCTCTCCAAATTTGAGTTTTCATGTGAAATACCTTAATTTTAAATTATGGTTCAGTTTATAGAAGACATTTTGCAGTCAGTCCATACAAACCATGTCCAAAGAGTAGATTTCAGCCCCAGGCAGCCAGGGTGCAAACTGTGCCCCATGCAGACCATACAAAGGCAACACGGCAAGCTTTGGGCCTGATTTTACATCTTATATTTCTTGTGAACTGCTATAGATTCTTAAATGTACAGAAGGCATTCTTTATTAGCAGGTTTAAGAAACATAATTTAATGGTTAATTAGAAGTCATACATGTAAAAGCCTGGGAAAGAACACAGAGGAGTCTTCTGGAGCGCTGGAAATGTTTTAGATCTTGGTGACCTGGGCCATGGCACAAGTGTATCCATATATAAAAAGTCATTGAGCTTAGGATTCATGCATTTCACACACTTGTGCATATATATATATATATATATATATATATATCCACCAACCAACAGCCAACTTTGGAACTTTAGAATACTCAGATGTAATCAATGGCAACCTCAGTGCAGGAGAAGACAGGGCAATGGCCTCTTCCTTGGGGTGTATAGTGGAGACAAATCCAGTCTGAGCAACACTTGTGTTATATTTAGTGGGAAAAAAGACTTCACAAAACAAAAAGATGAAAACTAGTCCTATCTAGATCTACCACCCCCTACCCCCTGTATATTCCCATGCTATTCAGTGGCTGGTAGGCTCCTCCTTTCAGTTTAAGTGGAAGCTCTTTCAGATAGACTTCATTAACTTTTTCTCATGAGTCACAATGGACCAGGTCTTTGACTGAATGAATGGTGCACTCAGGCAAAGTGTACAAATTCCTTTAATGTTGGTAAAAGGTACATCTGATTCCACACATATGTCTGTAAGAACTGAGGAGGATGAGCTTCCCAGGACACTGAGGGGGCTGAGTACCCTTGTAAAACATCCCGCCTTGGATGTTTCAGCCCCATCTGGTACATTAAGAAACTTCTTTGGGGTCCTCTTTCAGAGTGGGTGTGGTGTAGAGAATGGTTGGATGCTCTGATCGCATGCCTGTCTGCTCATCAGGTACAAGCAACTGGTATCAACCCCAGCACGTTCCCAAATGTGTATCTCAAGATGAGGAAGAAATTTGCTAGAGCCCAATCCTAGGCATGTCATTGCCTTCACTGGCTCAACTTCGGGTCTTCTGGGATCTGTGATTGCAACACCAGTTTAGTGGACATTCACGACTCCCTGTGGGGCACACAGAAAGAAGTGAGCCATAATCCTTGCTGTATTAGTTTTTTGGGGCTGCAGTAACAAAGTACCATAAACTGGATAGCTTAGAACAACAGAATTTTATTGTCTCATGGTTCTGAAATCCAGAAATCTGAAATCAAGATGTCAGCAGGACCAGTCTCCCTCAGAAGGCACCAGGAAAGGATCAGTTCCAGGCTTCTCTCCCAGCTTCTGGTAGTTCCTTGGCTTGAGGCAGCTTAATGTCAGTCTTCACATGATGTCCTCCCTGAATGCATGTCTATGTTCAGATTTCTCCCCTTTTTAAGTACACCTGTCATATTGGATTAGATGTCCACCCTAAGCCAGTATGGCCTCATCTTAACTAATTATACCTGCAAATGAAGTCACATTTTTGAGGCACTGGGGCTTAGGACTTCAATATATGAATTTGGGTAGGGGACACAATTCAACCCATACTTATCCTCCAGGGTTTATGACCTAGTTAGGGAGAGAGGCATATACGTCAATGGGGTTTGTTATAAATCACTAGTTACTAGGATGAAATCATACTGGAATTTGTTTCCATAGCAAGGATGTTTCTAACAATATCTACCTACCCACTGTTTGTTCACAATTTGTCAGCATGGTAATAAAGAAGACTGGTTTCCAGACACATCGGTATTATACAAATACTTCAACCATGACAAAAGTTGAATGATAATACTACTATAGAGAAATGTTACTTGATTTTTAATATGAGGCAAAAAGTAAAAAGGCTCAATAACGGATTCTATTATACTAAGAAAGAGGAAAATTTCAGTTTATTGCAACCAAGGGAGCAAAGGCTTTAACAACTTAAACTGTGTCTTCATGGCAGGGCAGAATGGGACTTTGGTGATTATCTGTCAATCTAATTAGTTTGGACATCCATTTGGATAATTTGAACTCTGAGAGGATAGGGCAGGTGTTTGAAAATATGATTCGGAACATAAATCTAAATATGGGGTTCAAAGAAGGGGACCTAGAAATTAGAAGTCTGTGAAAATGGTTTTGACACTTTCTCCTTGGATTTTTCAAGCTGGTGGTGATATCATAGAAATGTAGATATCAAAAAAAAAAAAAAAAAAAGATTAGGTAAAGTTAACATGTGAAATAGAGAATTCCAGGTGCGGTGGAGAAGTCTTACCAGAGGGACTTTGAAGGGAACCCTCCATCTGCAGCTGTGACCATTGGGCCCACAATTTAACTTGCTCCTATTATTGACAACTTTCTACTAAGACGGAATCAAGTAGCACGGCATCCAAACGTTGCTTCGTGTTCTCTAGACACAGCCTATTCCCTGCAGTATATTTTGTTACACACTTTCTTGCCACACGCGTTCAGTTTCATAAAAACTGTGTCTGGTGGGAAGGGTGCCAGCTCACATTTTTCACCCCCCACAAAAATCTCAAAGCAAAGTTGTTTTTCAAAGCATCTCTCTTTCCATGGTATTATTTCCTCTTATAGGTGCTGCTTTAAAACAACCAACAAATGTGATGATGACAGTCCCTTGCTGGAAGGGCTTCAGCGGCGTCCCATTGCCCTTGAAGCCAAGTAGAAGCTCTGAAACGTGCTCTGCAAAGTCCCCCAGGATCTGGCCCCAATCCCCTTGTCTAATCACAAGGAATGTTCTGCCTTTCAGTTCCCTAAATAGTCAAAGCTGTCTTTTGACCCTGAGCACCTGTTCCCACTGTTCCCTGTGCTTCTGTATTGATTGTCTCCTCATCTCTGTCTGCTTAACCACCTCACTTTCCCAAGTCCACATTCCACACCCTTTTCCGTGGCACTTCCTTCTGTGGTAGTACGTACCACTCAGCACCATAATCGCCTGCTTACCTGTATGTATTCTCCCACTTACTATGACGTGTCTCAAGGGCTGACACTGATGCTTTGTGGTTCAATATTGTATTCTCAGTGCCTGGTGGACAAAGTTGGTAACTAGACAGTGTTTTGAACAAATGAATGAGTAAATGAAGGAAATAGAGAAATATACTATCTGTGATATCTCTGGGAGGTGAGTAACTACTAATAGTTATGTTAAATATTTCAAATACCTTTCCTGTTCAAAAACAAGTAAAACTGATCTATGTATTGAAGGTCAGAATAGTGGTTACCTTTGGGAGTATTGACTGGGAAGAAGCACAGTGCTACCTCCTGAGGAACAGAAAATTTTCCCTATCTTGTCCTGGGTGTTGGTTTCATGGGCCTTTGCATAGACAAAAATTCATTGAGCTGGATTCACTTAGGATCTGCCCACTTTATTGCATAGGTTAATACAAAAGAAGAAAAGAAAAAAATTTAACTATTTTTATCTCACTCTAATACCAAGGATATATTTTGTCTTTCATTAGCTCAAGAAATGTCTGGGTTCTGATTTTAAAGCTAGTCTTGTAATTCTGCTTAAGATTGCAACTATTTGATAAGATCTCCCCAAACCTCCTAGCACAGGTGTGGTGAGCCAATGAAAGTCTTTCCTTCTACCCCAGGAGCCCAGAGCAATTCCAAACCAGCTAAGGGGCTGTGGTTGGTCTTGCCTGAGCATCCTGCGGGAATCGGCTACTCTCCAAGCCACCCAGCACATGAAATCCATTCTACCCCAATTCTAACCCCATAGCACCAACCAGATTGCCCTTCCAAAGGCTGTTTGCAAACGACATTTTAGCAAACCCGGGAATCCTTTTTATTGTTAGTCACCCCAAACCGAACCCACCTCCAACAGCAACGAAGATGGCCTCTAACCAATGATGGAATTCCCCAGTTCTCAAACTGAGTTCTTCAGGGGGACTTCCAATGAATTAAGCAGAATTCTTGTGCAATTAAGCCATCATTCCAGCATATTATCATTTAAAATTGCTTCAAGAAATTATTCTATGCTTCTAAAGGTATGGAGTTAATTTTCTTCTTGTAAAGTGAATTAAATTTGTACGCCTGTTTATAGAATTCTTGAGTTAACCTTCATTTATTGTTCCATTTGCTCTTCATACAACTATTAACATTTTGTTTGAAAATATACTCTTTATTCATTCTGATGCATATTTGAGACCAATTGTAACATTTCTAAATTACCTTTATTCTCACCTGTCTCCCCCATCATACTTTTCTGTATTTGCTGTACTTGAGCCTTGCAGTACCCCAAATCCTTTGTCTGCAGGGTTAAACAGGCAATGCAAATTGACTGCAGATTGGTCTGCATCATCATTCTGACTTTGTTGAATCCTGCAGTTATTCAGTGTGGAATAATGATCAAAATCAATTGCAAATTTGTAGTTGTCTTTGAGGGATATTTATTATTGTTATGAGATGGTGCACAAACTATTGGAGCACTATTTATGATGGCAGGAACATGCTTCTCTCCGAAGATGTTCTCTTTTAAAGGGCACATAAAATTTCAGGCTTGCTTTTCAGCTCCATAAATACACATATGGTTGCACAGAGTTAACACAGATCATCCATCTTGAGTTTCTTTTGGTTCAAGCAGCCATGGGACTAAATCTCATATAAACTATATAAGCCCGTGTATTTAAATCAACTTTAATGGGGAAAAAATAGTTCAACTGCTTGATAATTCAGGACAAGAAAAAATTATAACTCGAATTTTAACAATGTATTCAACAAAGTTGAAAAAACCCTCAGAAAAGTAAGCTGCATATTTTTCAGCTCTATGTGCATTAAATCCACTAAATGTTTTTCGGGAGTATCTATAGTCACGTTTGAAGCCATCTTACTGAAGGTTCTTACTTTTAACCTTTGAAAACCAAGACATTACAGAATACTGAGATCTATTTATGTAAGCACACACACACACACACACACACACGCACACAATACAGAATCAGTATTGGATAATATAGGTGCATGAGAAATTACTCCAGAACTTAATGGCTTAATGGCTGAAATAATAATATTTATGTTGCTCGTGAGTGTGCAATTTGGTCAGGGTTCGACAAAGAAAAGGAATACAAGGATGCTTATGGAAAGAGGAAAAAAGCATTATTTAAAGGTATTACTATTTGACAGTATTTTTGCCGTAGTAACAATTTCCCCCTTTTTCCATTGCATTGTCTCCCTCATTCCAGCTCGTAGTCCAGTTCTGTGTTCCTATGCCCTGGGGAAGCATAACTGGGCAGGAAACAGAGCTAGAAAGTCTCTAGCTTTTGTGCTTTTAATTGCTTGAACCCTTCAAGGAGCTCCTCTGCCAGATGCCTGGGATACAAACATCTGATAGAGGGATTCCCTCTGAGGGAAAAACATCAAGATTACATGAAGGAAGAATCCGTCCCCCAGATAGCAGCTAGGGTCCTGTGAGGAAAACCTAAATCTCACAAGTATTTTATTTTAGAAGTTGACTCTCCAGGTGCCAGAGGGCTAAGAGAGCAAAAAGGGGTGCTTCAAGGTGACAATCTGGAGGCAGTCGGAGCAGGGAGCGGGGACCCCTGGACTGTTGGAGGGGAGGGTCTGACGGAGGTGAGGCTCAGACCTGGGAGACCGCAGCACCGCCCAGCCACTGGGGCTGTTGTGGGGGGCCCGTGTGGCAGATTCTGGGTGCTGGAGGACACTGGGGCCGAGGTCTGAGCCAACTCTTGCTGGTGGACAAATCGCCAGCCCTGGGCAACACTGACAAGACTGGCAATAAACAGGAGGAAAGACACTTCTGCTTTCCTTCTGCCTTCCAGGTCCCTCTGCTGTTGCCAATTGGCAGGACTGGCAGAAAGGCAGGCAAGGACGTCTGGGAATTAAAGTTTCCAGGGTTCCAGGCCCAGCATTGCAGAACAGAGTGTAAAAGGGGTGAGTTTGGAGCTGAGAGGCGATAGGTAAATAACCAGCCTATGCCCATACCTGAAAAAAGGTACTGCTGGATTTAAGAGAAAGAAACTGGGAGTTGGTAAGAGCTAGATTTTGGTGGGTCCTGGGATTTTGTTTCCTTGGCAGAAGTATTAAAAATGGAAGAGAAAGAATACAAACAGGGACAGGAAATTTCTTAGCAAAGGCATATGTAGATATTACTTGAGGACCAAGTACCCAACTCCCAACCCTTGATGTCACATTATCATGGACCCCTGTCAACTCAGATACACCCTAGAAAGAAAAGCATTGTCTCAAGATGATGGAGATTAAATTTTGATTCGCAGGCAGAGCGAGGACTTGCTATAGAAATTAGTTTGAGTTCATATTTCAAGTGTGTCTGAGTTTGTGCACTAAGAGTTCTAGCCTCTATATTCTATTTTCAATTGTGTAAAAATTGCAGACGCAGGAGAAATGTTGGAAGGTTAACACCAATTACTTCTGCAATTATGATTTCTAGGGTCTAGCATTGACTGGTTCTTTTTTCTTCTTATCTTTCATTATTTCGTAGTTTTCCATAATAAGCCTGTATCACTCTTAGAATACAAATTGTTTTTTAAAAGCTTGTGGATGTAAATGTTATATAGTGCTTTACTATTGTATCATGCCTCAAATACATTTCTGAATTGGCCTGATGAGGAGTCTAAAGTTCCCTCTTTATTCTCATATTTTGTGTTGAGGAGATTAGAAACTAGCAGGTCCTATGACTTCCCCTCCTCAATGTGTTCTAAACTTCCTGCACCTTCCGAAGGGGGGAAAAGTCATTTCCTATTTCATTTCGACAAGAAAATATTAATTCCAATGATTTTCTAGTTTGAAATTTTCATACACCTTTCTTCCATCTGTTGGCACCAGAGTCTGGCTCTATTACGGCAGCATATGATGGATCTTGAAAATGTGGCAGAAACAATTTGCCGAAAGCCTTGGAAAATAGGTTCCAAAAGTTCAGACAGGGTCCTGTTTTTGTCAGCAAAACATGGGCAATGGGACAAGGTCTGGGAGATAAATATGACTGAAGAAAAGAAAAAAAGAAAGGTCAGGCACTTTACTTTCCACATAGTCTTTGTCACCCTAATACTTAGAATGTAGAAAAACTTCTGTATTCAAAAGAAAAAGAAGAGAAAGACTCAGTTGCTTTAACTTTTGTAGGGCCCTAACTCCCAGGACAAATGATGATCTGGGAATTTAAACTTTACATCTGCCTTTAGGCACTGTCTTGAGATCTGTTGTGAATCTCCAGTGTCATTAGTCCAGGAGATAGCCAGAGATAGCAAGATGCCCCAGATGCCTGGAGCAAGATGGTCACCTGTGACTGGCATCCGCCTGGGTTCTAAGCAGACCACAGTGAGCAAAATAGTCCTGTTGACCCTTGATGGACATATAGCATGAGGAAAACATCTTTGTTGTTTTAAATCACTAAGATTTGGGGGCTGTTTATTGTAGCATGGCCTAGTCTACTGCATATTACAATATCCATCTGCAAAAGCATTTTAAAGAATCTGTGTTCGTGTTCTTCATCAAGTGAGCAAGAGTTGCTGTGGGTTCTCATTTCAGGGATTCAGCAGGGGTTTAGATATTTTGATAACTTTCCCTAATTAATATGTATCCTATTATAACATGCTTCCATTTAGTATAGATACTTCACCTCTGCTGCACTTTCGGAAAATACTTTCACATCTTGTGTTCTCCTATATTCCTTTTCTTCCTATAGTTATTTCTTAAAATCCACGTGATGAATGCTTAATGTACATTCCCATGAATGTAACTGATAGATTTCTGCTTTTTCAACCATTATGGTTTAAAATTTAAGTGTCTGTATGTAATAAATCTAAGCAAATTTTTCACTTCGATGTTTAGGTAATTTATCTGGCCACCACATAATAACTAGAAGATTATACTCTTCTTTCCTTTAATAAATCCCACAAGGAACAGAACCAGGAACAGGAAATTAGCGTTTGAAAAATCAGCCATTGCATGGCTGTGAAGAGAAAGCTCTCCAAAGATAAGACTATTGTGGCTATGAATTCATGAAAATATATTAACTATTTTCCTTACGTCAATCTTTTGTCAAAATCTTGTGAGGCGTTCCAGGCTACTAACAGGCTCCCTTCTTCAAACTTGATATTGGACTTTTTTTTTCTTCTTTTTTTAATCATTGCATTTTTTCAGGTGCTCATCAGTAGGGTGAATTTCGGAATTGTTTTTATTGGGTGTGGATCTTTTTGAGAGAACTGGCAAACCAGGTGGCTTGGAAGCCACTGTTTTTCCATCAGCTGGGAGCAGTAACTTAATCCCTGCACCCTGACCAGCTCTGACCTAAGTGAACACAGCTTGGCCTCTATCACAGGATAAGATTGTAGGCCAGAGCGGGGCTGCAGGTCCCCAGCTGAGGAAAAGGGAAGGCGGGGAAAGATAAGAGCTGGGGTTTCAAATATCCTTAATGGGAATTCTGCACAGTCATTTTTCATCGGGGCTGGGTACTGTCAGGACTTTGATTACAGCTTCTTCTTCCCTGGGAATCCTTTTGTTTGGTCCCTCTAGTGTTTGGACTTTGGCCAGGCCGGGGTTTTTTTGTGTTTTCCAGGTAACTCTGGTCTGTCTCGGTATAGCCCAGGGTGACTCATGCGTCTGTAACTGATAGACCACTGTCTGATTTTTCAGCAATCCAAATTTTCCTCACATATCCATGCCCCGAAAGGCGAAGGCGAGGTTTTTTCCCTTTTGTTTTCCTGGCTGTTGTCTTGCTGGCTTGGAAAGCCAAAAATGCATTTCAGCCATGAAACCGGGCATTTTCATCAGTATTTTTATTTTTTTATTTTTTTGGTGATGCCTCCTGAAAGCAAATCAACAGGTTAAAAAAGAGAAGGCAGTCAGAGAAGGAATGACATTTGTTAGGGGTTTCTGATATATGAGTCCGAAGGACCTGTCACGTTGAGCCTCAGAATGATTTTCATTAGCTGCATGACTGAAATGCCCTGTCAGCGTGGCCCCTTACAGCCGGGCCATCCGACGAGTGAGTAGCCAGGAAGGGGAGAAGCCCAGCGCCGTGGGGAGGCCAGCTTCAGACACAAACCACACTGTGCCCTTTGCCCGCATCTCCACGCTGCTAACAGAAGGTAATTCAATGAGGCACATTTTCCAATTCTTGGCTTCGTGAAAGCGGCTGAGAATGTTAATGAAGTTCTGCCCAATTTTTGCCTGTTACCAATGCGGCTCCTGAAAGTGAGAGATCTGAGCAACAGACCAGGTTTTCCATCAACAACAAAGGAGATTCCTTCAGGAATTTCAGGTTAATGCAAGTAGCCTTGTCCTGGCGGGACCTCAGACCAACTATGGCCTGGCTTGAGTCTCCTTCACAGGAATGGAGTGTAGCAGGTTGTGCAGTGGGGCTGAGAGCACGTGGTCAAAGAGGCCCAGAAGCTTTGTGGGATGCTCGTGGACCACACTCTGTCCAGGAACCACCAATCTGTCGCCAATACCAGTCTGTTGTTGGTAACTCCATTTCTTTAGCGACAGAGGGATCATCTGGTTGTGAGTCTAGGGTGTGATCTTGTGCTTACCCAAAAAGGCGAAACAAATGCTGGGTGTTGTGAGGGAGGCGACTGAAAATGTAACTTCTTCCTGTTCTAAAGAAAGAGGGCCCTTCCCAGGGAGAGTCATGTGCTGCTCCGGAGACAGCATTCTGGGTACCGTTCAGGAAAGGGGCTGAGTATGAGAGACGGCTTGAAAGCAAATTAGAAAAAGACCACAACTTTCCAATCTGAGGAGACAAAAGCTGAGAAAAGATGTGCTGAAGGTCCCTAAAACAACACAGGAATGTAGCACGAATGAAAAAAGATGATGGCTCTATGTTAGAGGTTGTCAGGTTCTTTCACTGGTTGTACCTTGCACTACTTCCTGTCACAAAAACTCCCCTTGAGCTGAGAATTTGCTCACTGTTTAGCAAACACGGACCACCCTTTCTTGTTACCATACTCACACTACTTGTGTCATTGCCCTCATGTATGTCTCTAGACCCTGCTGCCATGTCTAAACCCCACTTACTAAAACAGGCCAACATAAACCACCTCAGCCAAAGGTACAATTCCCATATCCTTTATGGTCTTCCCATATGTTTGACAACAATCTACCGTCAGGTGAAGTTTCTTATATTGCTGTCTTGAATTATCAAACACTATTTTTTATTAACTTTTTACATGTTTTCTGCATGAACATGTAAATAATGATTTTTTTAAACTAAAATATAAGCTGTGTATATGAAAGAAGCCATACTTTCCAGACCAGTCATAACACATGATTTGCATGAATTAGGTGGTTGCATGTAACAAAAACCTCAGGAAAATGGTTTAAGAAGATGATTTTCGCACTTAAGTTATAGAAGTTTGGAGATAGGGAGAGAGTCTCAGGTCATTAAAGATAGACTGCTTCCATCTGCTCCACCACCTTGATGCATGGCTTCTGTCTGGTGGGTTACTTACTGAGGCAAGATGGCCACCCAAGTTTTAATTATTTTGTCTGCAGTCCGTGTCAGGAAGGAGGAAAAGGAGAGGGACAAATGTCCTCCCAGATGAGTCAGCAACTTTTTTTTTTAAGATTTATTTTATTTATTTTAGAGAGAGAGAGAGCAAGAGAGCCAGAGGGAGAGGGAAAGAGAATCTCAAGCAGACTCTGCCCTGAGTGCAAAGCCAGAAGCCAGCTCGATCTCATGACCCTGAGATCATGACCTGAGTTGAAACCAAGAGTCTGATGTTTAACGGACTGCACCACCCAGGCACCCGGAGTCAGCAGCTTTTAAAGATGGCTCCTCAGGATACTTTTCTTATATCTCATCGGCAGTAACATTGTCATCTGTCTATTCTTGGCAACAAGAGAGGTTGGAAAACTTAGCCTTTTAACTGGCATCCCAGCCATCACACATACAATACTGGTTTTGATACAAAGGAAGAAAGATATTGGGTGTTAGCTAGAAGTCCCTGCCACATGATCTGACAAGTAATTTGATGGTACATCCAGAAGGCATATCAAAAAACTGGAAATTCCAGGAAATTCTAATGAGTTATGGAAGAAGTAATGAACTGATGGCATATGGACCAAATTTCACCTGCAGACACATTGTATTCAGCCAACATAATATTTATATTTTGTTGAGACAACACTTAAAATTGGGAGAATGTACATAAATTCCAGAGCAGAATGAATAAAGAGCTCTTCAGAGTGACTGTAGTTGTTCCTCAAGGCCCCCCCGAAACGTGCCTCATGTGGGTTCACAAACCAGTCCAACAACACAGTTGTGACCACCCAGTTTCCCCCAGGTTCTAATCGCTCCTGTCCACTGACCACAAAGTGTCCTCACAACTGCCTCTCCAAGGAGCCCACCTGGAAAGCACCAATGTAGCCAGGGATGATCCCAAGGCAGCCAGTTCCCTGGGCCTGGGTGCTAGAAGATTCTTTAAGATATCACTCAACATGGAAAAAATTGTGGCCTCCACCCAACTCTGTTTCCCAGTTTATCACTTCTCCCACAGAACAGCACTGCCCACAGCCTCTTGAAGTCCTGCCTGTGTTTCTGACCTCCACCACACCCACACTCCCAAGTATCTAATTAAATGGGTACATCAGCTTTTGGCTCCCACACACCCTAACTGCCAGCACACCAATTCAGTATAAAATGCCAGAAAGAGATCAGTTGCTATGCCCTCCTCCCCATGCTCTATTTCCTCTCTCCCCTCAGATTGTGCCTCCAAACCAGTTCTTCCCTCCTTAATTTATAAATGAAGTGGGTACACTGGTGGATGAAAACAGATAACTGATGTAATCTGGGGGGAGGCTGCACAGAGTCGTATCGGAGCCTCTCCTCAGCAAGCTCACTTGTCCCATTACTCAATGAATCTTCATCAAACCTGTAGGAGGCCTGGGAACAGAGAATCCACTTGAGTGATAAAGAGAGTCACTGACTGCAGTATTTATTTTATGGAAAGAGACAGAAGAAATTGAAAGGCAGAGAGAGCCCGTAGGTTGCTTGTTCAGGGTGGCCTCCACCGAACCATAGTCCCCTAAGTATGAGCAAGACACATTCCATGAAAGCTCAGAAAAAAATCAAACATGAAGAACACCTACTACTACAACCATGGGACCAAGTGTGGGACAAAAGGTTTTTTGATCCCTAAGAGCTCATGTAAGCCCAGAGAGCTGTTTAATTTAATAATGCAAAGAAGATATGCTAATTTCACTCTTCCTGTTCCTTCCAGACATCTGATAAGCTGGGATTAATTTTTATGTTCAGCTATGTGAGACCAAAGCAACTTCTCATGGTTACCATGGGATACCTTCTAAATATGTGCCTGATGTGATTTCCCCAAATTGTTATGCAATGAAAATGACATAGCTTCTAAGTATGGTGTTTTCTCAATTGCATGCCCAGAGAAATGTGGTATTTCCCCCAAGGATTGTATTATACTGGGCTTGGCTATGTGTCAGTAGATTTCAGTAATGGAGAATTAAAGCCTTTCTAGCTACAAGACAACAATAATCAGAGACTGATTAATTTGGGGTTAGTAATTTGAATGATAGCAACTTATTTTTCTTAACAAGGGAAATTTGCTTTCTAATGGAAAGCGTAAGACATTTTTCTGACAGAAAGATAGTTATTCGTGCTGGATGTGCTCATCATACTTTTTATAGCCTTTGACTATTGAACTTTTGTAATAGTGATTATTTGTTCGGTTGTCTCTTCCCTACTAAACACGATCTCCTTGAGGGCATGGGGTGTGTCGTTTGTTTTTAAATCCCCAACATCTGATGCATTGGAGGCATCCCATAAATGGTGGTTAATGAATTAATGGATGATGCAATGTAGTGGTCTACATATGTTAGTGGTACTTCAGAAAAGAGGCCTTGGAAGAAAGACAATGTCCAGGAATAAAATTTGTTCTGAATAAAAGTCTTTGCCACATCCACAATTTTTGCTCCATGGTGAGAATGTAACAAAGATTTAACAGGATCTTCATTTCCCCACCAATATATACAAACCCAGAAAACAGATTTAGGATTGAGAATGGTAAAACAGAGAATCCTAATAATCCATTAAATCAGTCTGGCTATCTTTTCACCCTGAAAGTAATTATATTTGCAGAAGAGAAGATTCATCACGTTATGTTTGCTCTGTTCCTCTGTGTTTCTACCATTTTCTGCACTTCCCTCAGCCACCTCCTTGCGTTGTGCAGTGTCCTTTCTGAGACAGTGATTATGGTGGTATTTCTAGAAAGTGATATGGAAATGGTACAAAAGAGGAAGCAATTTTGAAAACAAGTTGTTCAGCCCTGTGTGTGAAAAATTTTGGTAGATGGTTTTTTTTTTTTTTTTTTTAGAGAGGGGCAGAGGGAGAGAGAGAATGTTAAGCAGGCTTCACGTCCAGCACAGAGCCTGACTTGGGACTTGATCTCACAACCCTGAGATTATGACCTGAGCCGAAATCAAGAGTCAGACACTTAGCCGACTGAGCCATCCAGGCACCCCTAGGTAGATACTTTTTAAAAGCATTACTCATTTCTCATCTCCCTTTTACATGCTGTGTGTGTTTTCTTTGAATTCTTCTTTGTTTAAAGATGTATTAACTTCCTTACACATAGATCTCTCTTCCTCCCCTTTCTTTCTCATCTTCGTTTTCATCCCCAGATACTCTTTCCTGTCCAGTGGAAAGCACAGATCCCCAAAGCTTATTGGTTTGTAGCAGCTGCAATAGAAAAACCCTGTGTGGAATTCAAGTTTGCTTTATTTGGGGGAGAGAGTTAGGGACATTCTGCCCAAATCATAATTGCCGGTTAGGGGACTCATACCTACCCATTAGCTCTATCCCAATCTGCATGGGTCCCACCTGGGCCTTGTCATCAGCGTTGGGGTTACCATGCCTTTATAGGTTTTTGCAAATTCAGCTATCAGAAAGTTGTTTCCTCCTTAATGCTTGCCCAGGATTATGGCCTGCAGCCATAACCACGATTTCCTGCTCATCTGATAGCAGTTCACCCTAACTGCTGACAAAAGGACTCAGCAGGATGCAGGTAGGGTACAACCTGGTGGGCTCTACATAATCAGACAGCACTGGTTCAAATACTGGTCTGTAACTCTATGACTTTGAACAAGTTACTTACTCTTTTAGCTCTTTGGTTTTCCTGTCTGTAAAATGGGAATAATAATATCTACTTTGTTAAGTTGTCATGGAATTAAGTGAGATAACATATGTAAAGTTCCAGGGAAGGAACACATGCTTTATAGGTAGTGCAAAGTAATTCTACTTTTGATTAACTTCCTTCTTCTCCCACCAGTAACAGGAGCTGAAAGATGGAGAGGAAGAAGGGAACATGACCCTGCTCGCTCTTTTGGTCCCCCTTTTCTACGATTCTCGTGATACAGGAGCTCCGAAGGTCTCAGGCAGGATGCATGACGGACAAAGAAAATGAAAACATGTTCTTAAGCAACAAATTTCAGAGTAGCAATGACATCTGCCCTAGAACATTACTTTCATCCAGATTAAAAAATTATAAATGACCTATATAAATTCTTACAATGTAATTTAATGATGCCCTAAAATTGTTCCAGATAAAAGTACTAATTTGAAGCTTTGGAAGTGTGTTCCTAGGGCCACATGGACTTAAGGGAGAAAGTAGGTAGGGGAGGAGGCAGGGAAGAGAGTACTCTGAATCCAAAGGTTAGGTCAGTTTTAATCCTTAAATTGATAACTCTTGCTTGTCTGGTCACAGCATTTGCTCTATCTTACCAGCAATTTATTTGAGTTCATGACCTTACTTGTGGAGGGGCAGGATTTACAGAGCAGCTTAGACATGAGCCTCTACCTTAAGATATCTAGAATCTAGTGAAAGACACAAGAGACACATAAGTGAAATCAATATCAGTGCCCCTCAATTCACATATATCCAAAACTCGTATGGGGTTGGCATGGTATGTTAGGACCTCCAGTTCAGCTATTCTTTAGGAAAGTAAAATGTGCAGAGGAAATTTCTCTGGCCACAGAGTTCGTTCTGTCATATACATTTGCTAGATCCAGCTGTATTTCCTAAATGCTGAACATATTGTTCTGGCTGTTTATATTCTTGGCAACCAGCGGCGCTGTGCATTCCCAAGTGCCAAGAACATGCAGCACAGCAGTAGCTTTCCCTAAAAGGCCCGTAAAGCCATGACTAGCTTATTCTCCCAAGGATCCAAGGTACTTGTTAAAGCACAAGATCTGTTTCAACTGACATGGCTCTGAGTTCAATGTGTCGCAACATGTTCTTGGGGAGACAGAGTTCCTTTGACTAACAGCCTCCATATTTGTCTAAACTACTGTAGGCCAAAGGTTAGCAGCAGTGTCTGGCAGCATAAAATCAAATATAAAAAGTTAAAATAAGAGCTGGGCCAGTGAGCCCTGTTCCTGTGACAGCTTCCTCTCTTTGCTACTCAAAGTCTGAGTCTGTGCTGCTACAAGTAGAGGTTTATAGACTACACTGGATGTGTAGCCACAAAGCTAAAACCTCAGTGATTTCTTTCACTGTAGGAGAGGGATGCCCAAGCCCGCCTTGTAATTGCTATAGGGAATGTTATGGAATTTTCAAAACATTTGTTTCTATTTATTCTATTTTAAAATACAAAAATAAGATTTTTAGGCAGTTCAGTTTCAGACATTTGAGAGCAGGAACATTGGAAAGTGCAGGCTAAGATTGAATGCCGTGAGAATGCAGTGGAGGGATGTTAACCCAGTATGAGAAAGGAGGGAAAGCAATGTTGAGACAAAGGGGCCATGACCATCCCCCCAGGGACCCCAAACAACTCCCAAGTCTGAGGAACTGGACACACACCATCCAGACTGCTTCATTGAACACCTTCACTTTGAGCCATTACCAAGATGGGAGGATTAGTAGGCAGGTTTCGTAGAGGACATGAGGCCTAAATTAAGGTATAGGATGTCAACTGAACGATGGGAAAGGCTTTTGGAAAGGCTAGAATGAAGCTCTCCTTGGAGGCTGAATACTTCTGAGGTTCTCAGATCTGTGTGTGTTTAATATACTAGTTACCAAAGCATATGATACTTCAAAATGCACTCGTGTCCTACCTCTGACTCTGACCTAAAGAGGAAATAAAATGCTTTACAAGGATGGAAGATCAGGAAAAAAAGAGAGTCTGTCCCAGCAAAAGTCTTTAAAATGTTGATACCTTTGGATATAGAATTTTAACGTAAGGAAATTTATCTTAAGTAAATATTAAGAGAATATTTAGTTACAAGGATATCCACCACTGTTTTCTCTTTTTTTTTGTAAAAATAAAAAACTGAAATTCATCTAAATATTTGTCCAACAATAATACATTGTATACTACATTCATATAATGTAGTGATTTATAGCCATTAGGTGACATTATAGAAGAATAATATGGAAAGATGTTAATAACATATTGTTGAGTGAAAAAAAGCAAGTTAAAAGAGCATATGCTGCAAAAGATACCATTAAGAGGGTAAAGAGATAAAATATCCAAAATATCACATATTGGATAAAGACTTCTATCCAAAATATACAAAAACCTCACAAAACTCAACAATAAGAAAACAAACAACCCAATTAAAGGCAACAAGTGTGGGTGGGGATGTGGAGAAATTAGAACCCTTGCACACTGAGAAAGAATAATTTTACTATGGAGCGAACTGACAAACACAACCTCAGCCACAAGATCAGGGTCAGCATGAACAGTGATGAGTCTTGACAATATATACCCTTGATGTGATGTGAGAACAGTACTTTACTTCTGTGGTTCTCTTCTCCCCAGATCTATAACCTTAGGAGAAAAACATCAGACAAATCTTAAGTGAAGGACATTATACAAAACACCTGACCAGTACTCCTCAAAATTGTCAAGGTCACCAAGAATGCAGAAGTCTACAAAATAGTTATAGTCTGAGGAGCCTAAGAAAAATGATAACTAAATGTAATGTGGTATCCCAGAACAGAAAAAGAATATTAGGTAAAACTAAAGAAGTCTGAATAAATCCTAGACTTCAGTTAGTAATAGTATATTAATATTAGTATCAACAACAGTGTGTCAGTAGCAGTTCATTAGCTACATGGTATTAGTACCATATTAATGTAATAGGAAAACTGGTATGGGGTATGTCTGCACTATCTTCACAACTCCTTCGACTTTTCTGTAAACCTAAAATGATTATAAAATAAAAAGTAATTAAAGAGTATGTGCTATAATTTTCCTAAATCTGGATATAGGTAGATACATAGCTAGATATACACATGTATACATAGAAAAAGGATGAAAGGTTAGATATCAAAACATTGGGGCACCTGGGTGGCTCAGTCGTTAAGCGTCTGCCTTCAGCTCAGGTCATGATCCCAGGGTCCTGGGATCGAGCCCCACATCGGGCTCCCTGCTCGGCGGGAGGCCTGCTTCTCCCTCTCCCACTCCCCCTGCTTGTGTTCCCTCTCTCACTGTGTCTCTCTCTGTCAAATAAATAAATAAAATCTTAAAAAAAAAAGATATCAAAACATTAACATTGGTTATTGCTAGTGGTGAGATTAGAGTATTTTTTTCTTATTTTGCTCATCTATATATTTAATTTTATAATACAAAAAGAAAAAAGAAAATTATAAGCCTTCACTTGGGCCAGACTATTTTCCTGAGTTAAGTACAAAAAGAAGAATTGTATTTAATATTTATAATTTCTAAAAATACTTAAAAGGCACACAGTATGGAATAATTCTGTCTGGGGAAACTGTAAAAATTACTTTTTGATTCAGAACTTTCTTCCCAGTATATTCTTTGATAGTACCTAAAGATAAAGGTAAAAATGAATAATTATTTCTGAACTAAGAATTTGATAAATAGAGTCAAGAGTCTCAAATTAACCTTTAAGAGGAATCCCAATTCCCCATTTTAATCTGTTCATTTCCCTCATTCCAATTTCTTATGTAACTTAAGATGTTTAAAACCTCTAGAGAGGCTGGCTGAGGCTCCAAGAAGCTGCTGTTAGATGTCCCATGAGTTCAATTCCAAGCACACCTGCTAGGGCACTCCTCACATTATGGAGTAGAAGATAATGGTCTCAAGCAATATCAGCACTGGTGATGTCATTACCACCTTCTCCAGTGAGAAGCAATTAGCTACTTTAAACAGAAATGCTTTCTTTCATTCTCATGATGGCTCGGCCTAGTCTGCTTTAAATTCTTAAATCTCTCTCTGCCTGAGCTTATTTGGGGTAAGCTACCTGTGGTCCCCCCCCCCCTCCCCGCCCCGGCCAAGGCTCATTTCACTGACTCATTTACTCATTCTATAAATACTCATGGAGGGCTTACCATTTGTCAGTTACTGTGTTAATAATTGGGAAATGTGAGAGCATGAATAGTATTAAATAGCCCCATTTTAAGGCGATTCTAGGAAAGAGGAGAGTCACAGTGAAATAGATAAATGACTGTACTTACAAGATAGAATAAATGTTATTGGAAAAGTTCAGATAAGATAAAATGAGCATTCACAGCAGGAGAGACTACATCCAGGTAGAAGGGCACAGGGGAGGATTTGCAAATGAAGACTGAGAATTGAGTCCTGGTTAACATTCAGGGGAGCTGGGATGGAGAGGCCGTTTATTCTCCTTTTTCATGTTTCCACATGGGGGAACTTCAGCTACAGGAACACTCTTGCTCTCTGTCCTCACTCATTACTCCTCCCACAGGAGTTAAATAGGGAGTTTGAGAGCAGAAACTGAGCATGCTCGGCTTAGCCCCTCCTGATTTCCCTTAGGCTAGAGCCCATCTGCATGACTCTTACATTCTGGTCTATTTTCTGCCATGCAGTGAGAGATCCTTAAGACATCTTTCTTCAAGTATCTTTATCAATACTAAAAGTGATCATTTAATTTCTGCCTGACTCCTGAGCCTATCAGAAAAGAGGAGGAGCGGTGTTATTGTTAGCTTACAAGAATTCTGACAGTAGCTTTGGACCTGTTGAGATAGAAGAGAGGGGCAAGATAAGCAGATGCACATATACAAAGTTTGGAAGAACATTAAGTATGTCAAATTGGCAGCAGTTGAGCATGAAGAAAGGGGGGGAGAGGAAGATGAAGTAAAAAAGGAAGGTTAATGCTATGAACTGAATGTTTGTGTTCTCCCCATATCCATATATTGAAACCCTAGTTCCCAAAGTGGTATTATTTGGAGATGGGGCTGTTGGGAAGTAATTAGGTCATGAGAGTGAAGCCCTCTTGATGAGATTTGTGCCCTTAGGAAGGGAGACGGAACAGAGCTTACCTCCGCCATCTCTGCCATGTGAGGATACAGAGAGAGGGTAGCTGTCTACAAGCCTGGAAGCAGAGTCTCCTAAGAACCCAACCACGTGGGCAACCTGATCTGACTTCTAGCTTCCAGAACTGTGAAAAATAAGTATTTGTTGTTTAAGCCACCCAGTCTATGGTATATTTGTTGTGGCAGCCTGAGCTGACTAAGACAGTGGAGATTATTCCTAGACAATCTTAAAAGCCAGATGTGGAGTTTTGAATTCATTCATAGCTAATAGAGAGGTTCTGGTTTTATCCAATTGGCAGAGTATCTTACATCTAACTAACACTCCCAAAGATAACAATTACGAACTCCGATCAAAAAATGGAAAACAACTGTTTAAAGACACTGGACAGTAATCAAGAGCAGACAGAAACTGGAAGAAATTTGATCCTTGACAAAAAAGGACCCAAACTAATTGAGATCCATCCATGGCTTTCCCACTGGAGGCAGTCCCCAGCCCCACCAAGCTAGAAGCAAAACCATACTCTTATTAGAGGAATCAGAAGATAAGAGAGTTTGGGACTGCTAGAGTGGCTAGAAATTGAGGAGTGAAATCCCAGACAGAAGGAAGTTATAAGAGGGAGCCTCAAAAACTACATATAAGCTTCTGTTAATCCTTCACTAATCCTTGACTTAATCCTGACTGCTGAACTATTCATGTGAGAGGTGAGACTCCAAGGAACTCAGCAGGAAGAACAAAGAAAAACCACCTAAAATGCTGAAAGAACTAAGAAAAGATTGTAGCGCTGTCCAATGCAGGAAAGCCAGAGTTTAAAGTTAGAGAGGACTTGTAAAAATTTCAACCTATCAATAATCTCCAGAAGGGGCATGCCTTAGGAGTAAAGACTATGTTCCAGGACTGAGGGGTAAACCAACACTTATTCAAGATGATATGCCAATAATTTAATTCCTGACTGGAACAAAATTCAACAGGAATAAAACTTAACACTTTCCAGAGGAAAATGACAGAATTAACATTCTCTATAATGTTTCAATCACTATGTTCAATATATAATAAAAAATCATTAGGCACAAATAAAAAAAATTGTGATCCAGAGTCAAGAGGAAAATTAGTTAAAAGAAACAAACTCACAGGTGATGCAGATTTTGAAATTAAATGAGAAGGATTTAAAAATGACTATGAAAAATATGCTAAGGTACCTACATGAAAAATTAAATATAATTGGTGAAGAGATAGGAGATATGAAAACCATGGGAAAGGACCAAATGGAAGGCCTAGAACTGAAAAATACAATATCTTAAATAAAAAACTTCATTAGACATGATTGGCAGCTGAGTGGACACAACAGAAGAAGAGAACACTGAAGTTGAAGACAGGTCAACAAAATCATTCAATCTGAAACATAGAGAGGAAAAAATTGCAAAATAATGAAGGTAGTTTCAGCAAGCTGTGGGAACAATACCAAGTAGTCTAAAATCACTTAATTGGTGTCCAAGAAAGAACTGAAGTTGTGGAGAGGTATAAATAGGGAAGAACAATTTGAATAAACGTATGACAAAGTTTTTCCAAATTTGATTTAAAAACAGCAACCCATAAATCCAGGAAGCTCAGTGCACTAAAGCAGAATATACAACTAAGCCCAACAAAGTTAAGGAAAAAAAAATCTTTTTTTTTTTAAGATTTTATTTATTTGACAGGGAGAGTAGCAGAGGGAGAGGGAGAAGCAGGCTCCCTGCTGAGCAGGGAGCCCGACATGGGGCTCAATCCCAGGACCCTGGGATCATGATCTGAGCTGAAGGCAGAAGCTTAACTGATTGAACCACCCATGCACCCCGGAAAAAAAAAATCTTAACTGAGAGGAGAAAAAAAGGACACATGACATATGGGAACAACAATAAAAATATTAACTGACTTTTCATTAGAAAATAATGGAGATCAGAAGATAATGTAAAGTTATCTTTTAAGTTTATTATCAGTGAAATATCTTTCCAAAGTTAAGTTTAAATAAAGACATTTTCAGATGAACAAAAACTGAGACAATTTATCACAAGCAAACCAACACTACAGGAAATGCTGAAAGAAAATATTCAGATTAAGGAAGAATGAAACTAGGTAGAAATTTGGATCTACAGAAAGGAATGAAGACACTAAAGATAGTTAAACATATAGGTATATAAAAAAGATTTTTCTCTTTAAATTAAATTTCTGAAACATCAATTAAATATTTTAAAAGTGGTAACATATTTATAGGTTTATAGTATTTGTAGAAGTCAAATATATGTCAAGAATAGCACATAAAGATAAGGAGGGAGTGTAAATGGACTCATAGTCAATGGAGACCATGACAAAATTTTGAACAGGGGAGTAGACAGAGGAATGACATAATTTAAACTGTGCATTTAGAAGAATCATCCAGCATCAGGACATGGGGCCAATCTGAAGGAGCAGCATGATACATGTATTGAGGAAGAACCAATAGGACTTGGAAACATTGAAAGTGGTACAGAGATGATAACGGTGATGTTAAAAAGTACCTCCATTCTTGAAATGGAAAGAAGAATTGATGGTATCATTAAAGAAACAGAGAACCTTGTAGGAAGAACTGCCATGGGAAGAAAATGATGCATTTATTTATGACCTTACCAAGTCCATGGTGTCGGTGAGACCACCCTGGTGGAGATGGATGATAACAATTCAAAATGCAGGTCTCTCCTTTTATAAAAATTCCAAAATGCCAGTCCTGAAAAATTTATGGTCTTTATGTGACTTGTTGTCATCTTATGCTACATGATTTATTGTAAACTTTTTAATATATCCTAAGCTATAAGCCAGAGAAACAAATGTAAAACCATGGCAGTGGGAGATTGGCAGGATGGTTTGTCAAGAAGCTTTTTGGTCCAGGCTCCCATCTCTGAGCAAAGGTCCAAGGCCAACAACTAGCAGACCATGAGCTTCAGCCCTGCTTTGCTCTGCAGACTGGCAGGCTGGTGTCTGACTTCTCTTTAGCTGCCGCCCATATTTCATTTGCCCTTCCTTCTTTACATGCCTGGATTTTTTTTTTTTTTTTTTATTCTCTGAACCCACTGAGTGAACCCAGAAAAATGATAAGATTAATAGCAAAAACCAAGAGGCCGACCTTTCCTCACTTGCCTGTCTCCCTCTCCCTCCAGTTCTCAAATTGAGGGACCACTCCTGCACTTCACTGTAACAGGTACCCCTGAGTGATTTGGCCGGCGCTACCTCCTCCTCAAGTTCTCATTCATTAACCATTTTTCTAGTCCTGGAATCAGTCCTACTCTAAACCAAATTGTGAAGTATGAACATGTTTTTGTCTCTCCCAGGATCCATTCTGCAAGTCTTTCCCATATGTTGGAACCTATAACCAAACCATCTTATTGCCCTCTGATGGCCCAGTACCTGCTCTGGTGCCCTCCACATCTACCCTCCATTCTTTCTCCCACTCCTGAATCTTCTCACTTCTGAAAACTCCAAGTTCTGTAGTGTTTTTGTTTGTTTGGTTTTGGGTTTTTTTGAATGCCAAGTTTTTTTAATAGCTATAATGAGTATAATTCACATATTACACAATTGACCGTTTAAAGCATACAACTCAATGGCTTTTGGTATATTCACAGAGCTGTGCATCCATCACCACAATCCATTTTAGAATATTTTCAATACTTCAAAAAGAAACCCAGCACTCCTTAGCCAAGTTCTGTAGTGTTACCAACTTCTGTAAGGAGTTAGACGAAAAACAGGCTGATTCACCTAACTCAAATAATAGTGCAATTACTGGAATCTAAGCCTCATCTAGAGCACTTGAATTTTTTTTTTAAAGCTCTCATGCACTTAAATGAATCTCTAGGCCCTGTGACAAAGGGGCAAGGAAAAGTCCACATTTTATCTTATTCTGTAATATTATAATACTCAAAAAAAATTAATGCTAACCTATGCTGTTGATTAGAGTATATTCTGTTTCATGAAATATTGTTTAACATTCCAGGATCAAACTCAAATATGAAACAATGAAATAGTAGTATCCTTATTCTACATATGGAAAAACTACCAGACAGTTCTACTTACCTTCACCATTCTCTTGTGTCCTTGCTTTCCTCTCATGGGAGAAGCATTATTGATAAGCATGTGGAGGTTCACATTTTCTCCATCTGTTTCACATACTTACGCCATTTTAATAAATTGGCTGTCTTATTCCCTTTTTTTCTGTATTCAGGACTATTTTTACCCTATTTTCACTCGTTTGACCACTAATAAATAAATAATGCCAAGTGAAAAGTGCCTACACTTTCTCCCCTATTCTGGTCCAGTTAAAGATTTAAATCTATGTAATTCTGCAAGAATTAAAAGTTTGAAGAACAGTGTCTGGGTCATTTCCTTACCCTGAGAGTAACTCTTCATTATGTAGATTGTTTCTGACCATTGGAATGTCTCTGCCCTCCTCCCTGTTCACCAAAATCCCTTCCATTCCACAAAACCCATCTCCATCCTCATTCACCCTTCCAGGAAGCCAATACCAACATCTTCTTCCCCATCTTTCATAGAACTTACTGCCAATATCACACACTCTATACTCTACATTCCAGCATTCTCAACTTGCTCCACATGTGTGCTTCCCCAATGAGATCATAAGTTTTCAGAGATCAGAACATTGCCCTATAAATCTTAACACATCATGTGATTCAAGGGACATAGTAAAAACTCGGTGACCTGAAGGATTGAATTCTTTACATTAACAATGAGACCCAATGGAGAGCACTGAATGCTCTCTTAGTGGGTTGAAGGTATGTCTCTTTGCTTATAATTTTCTGATTAGTTTTATAAAATGCAAACCCCAAAATATATACTGAGAATTAAAGCATGACAGAATCAATGAACACAACATTTATAGTATCAAACCCCAAATCTAATCAATGAATTCTCTCATTTAGCGAATGTTTCCTGAACATTTCCTGTGTTCAAGTACATTTTGCTGGGTGGAAAATGTGGAAGGGGACACTGTTCTTGGGCTCCAAGAATGCAAATCAGGCGCTAACAAATACACAATCAAGAATTGACTAGATTCGGGTGTTTTCAGAAATGAAGAGAGTAGTACATTAAAGAAAAAGTTTGAGAAAGCTAATGAGGCTAACCCACTTCATCTTAATCACTATTATCATCAGTTCATACTTAAATCGGTGGCCAAAGTATGCGAGAACATCAAGTTCACCACAGTGAGTTTAAGTATACATAACAGAACACAGAAAACATGTACTTTTGTGTGTTTAAATAAGAAAAATCAAACTTTAGATTATTATATACTGGATAACTGCACCAGTGAACAAGGAAATAGTGCCTATTCCTGGTACCATTTGAACATCAATGTGACACACTGAGAGAAAAATAATTGCATAAACCCAAGACAATGCTCATGACTGAAAAACACATTATACTGTCTTTATCTTTGAGCTGATTCACTTTATATGTTTCTCTAAAACAGAATCATAACAGGCCAATGGAAACAAAATGAAATAGAACATGTTTTTCTGCCTTTTGCTCCTTTGGGAATAAGCTCAAATCTTCACATATTAATGAAAGCTGTCTGTCCCTGTTGCTGCTGAATGTTCACATGTATGTGTTGATAGAGTCTGCAGCCTCTGATCATGGGCTGAAATCAGACAGAAAGTAGGTGACAGCAATCACAAAATTCTAGGTGGGGAACAAAATGCTAGCAGTATAATGACTGACTATCCCACTTACTTTAGTATTCTCGTTTTAGTGAAAAACTTGGAGAGGAGTAAAATCCCATACACACTGAGTTTTTGAACATACAGTACAAGAATATACATAGTTCCCTACTGTCTCTTGTACCTGGAATGGGCTTCCCTTATGTATTCCAACAGTTCATCCACTGACTCCAATCAAATGTCACCTGCTCAGAAAGAACTTCCCAGACTACCCTATCTACAATTTCAGCACCCCTCTCCTATCATTCTTTGACTCCTTACTATGCTTTCAGTTGGGATAATATATGTTATAGTGCCATAACAACCAGTCCCCAAATGTCAATGGCTTTTTTAAAAGTTTATCACTTATGAAAATCTACTGCCATCTGGGCATCTCTCCCAGCCAGTGTTCCCCCATGAGCTCTCATCAATATGAGCCAACACATTTGCCACAACAAGTTGAAGTGAGGTAGAGAATCAAGGCCAGCAAATAAATGCTTCCATCCTGAAGTGACACAGATCACTGCCACTCACATTTCATTGGCCAAAGCCAACTAAAATACAAGTGGGCAGAGAAGTGTCATCTTCCTATGTTTTTCTAATTAGATAAAGTACCATCCAAGTCATCATGCTTTATTTTTCTTTGTAATACTTTTCACCTAACATTTTGTAATAGATTTTATTTTTTATTATCTGCCTCTTCTCACTAGAATATAAGCACTGTGAGGACAAGGACTATGTCTGTTCACTACTATAGCTTCATATAGAACATTAGAACAGAGATTCTCAATAAATATTTGCTGGATGAACAAATAAAAATGCAGGAAATGTTATGCCTTACACCATAAATTACAAGCTCAAATGCCTAAAGAACCCAGCTATTAATATAATGAGGGAAGAAAGCAAACTTGGAAACTTGCCTAAGTAGAGAACTTTTGCCACTACCAAAAACTTGCCAGTGTTTCCTTGATGGATTATGTGCCTGGAGTAGCCAGATTCTCTAATTTTTCATGAGAAGTTAAAAATCTGAATTTTTAGATGAAGTTTCTGATTTTTTCATCATGTGGTTTAAGTTTTCAAAACTTTTCATACCCAGGAAACATAAGGTCAGTCTATGCCTCTGCTTTAGGTGAAGAAACTGAAAGTGTGTGTCTTGAGATTTATAAAGGTTGAGTTAAATGGAGAAAGAGAAGAGAGAGAAAAAAAATGGCATCCTCACATCCATTTCTCCATCATCTAAATTGCAATATGGAGGGATCTCTGCCCCGTCTTCACCTCCCACTCCTGCCCCTCTTTACCCAGGAATTTAGAAAACTACTTTCTTATATTTACAACACATGTATTTATTGTCAAGTCCTGTGAACAGTAAGAAAGGATCCATCCTGCATTCACTGATGCTATGGTGTGAATACATAACAATATCTAAATAAATAAGAAGCCAAGGGGAAAGTTCTCCAAGGTTAAAATAGTTAGAATAAAGAACTGCTGTGATTAAAATGGCACTGGCAGAATAAAAGACCTAATATCTACTTCATATAATAGATGAGGTTTAAACCAGGAACTCTTCTCAGTAACCAATAATTTGACATGATTACATAATGAATGTTTCTTTTTCTTCGCCCTATATTTGAACTTTGTATATTGAGGGGCTGCCAAACACATTTTCACTGTAAAGAAATGTTGTTTTCAATTGTATCACCCATGAGGTTTAAATTCAGATGAAAATGTTCAAAAATCAAATTTCTGTATTTCTTTGGATCTAGCGTTGGGTGGTTAAGCAAGCAGTGTCAATTCTACTTTTCTTCTCCAGAGGGAATTATTGCTGAGCAAGGTCAATCAAACTCTAGGTATAATTGTTCATTTCAGTGGCCCTAAGCCCACACTTGGGAGTTTTCCAGCTGTGGAATCAATGAAAAATACCCTGGACTCTCCAGTCAGGAACACAGTATTGGATTCCTGGCAGTCCACTTTTCTAAGGAAACAATTGAATTAAAATAGGCCTGCCCCTCCTCTCTTGCAGATAATTTTGCCATCATGCATCTGACATCTAAACACCCCACATGCTATTTTCCCTGCATAGAGCTGCCATTTCAGATCTCTCTGATATGTCTGTCAGATATTGGCTTTAATTCTAGGATTGAGGAAATAAGAAATATTCAATACTGGGGCACCTGGGTGGCTCATTTGGTTGGGTATTTCCCTGTCCAGTGCCATCGTCCAGTTGAAACCTTCACAAGATATAGACTGGTGAACTTCTGACATACTTGAAATTCACCTTCTCACTAGGCTATCCTACACATCACTGAATACCATGAATTTGAGTATTGCCTTGAAATAAATAAGGTCTCTAGTCCCCGGTTTTTAAGACAAAATAACCAAGAATGAAATGGAAAATCTTGTTCTTACAGAGGTAAATGAAAATATGAAAATCTCTGGAGATAGTGTATGAGGAAAATAAAATAACTTTCATAGAATTTTGGAAAACATTCATTTATGCTTGTGAATATTGACTTGATTCTGAAAATATTTATACCATGAACTCTCCAAAAGAGTTCCCTTTGAAGTAGCCACTTATTTTGCACATAAAAACACAATTTCAGTTAACATGGCATCTTAAGATTACGCTTTGGTATTTCCTTTTGCACACACACAAATACAGCCTAGCAAACAGTCAAGACTTCTGGCTAGGTGGCCAAATCTTCCTTCCAACTGACAAACTATCCATGTCCCCTAAACTGGTTCTGGATTAAACAGTCCTAGAAGACCACGCAAAAGTAGGAACAAAACTCCTGAGCAGTAAGAGGGTAGTGCGGCTGGCATGAGGAGAGAAAGAACTTGTAATATGAGAAAAGCTTATAAACCAAAATGCTTAAATACACAAAGAACTAAAATACTGAGAAGGACAAGCCAGCAAAATGAACTACTGGGAGATTAATTCAAACCAGGGAGGACTAAAATCATAAGGAAAGGAGAGAAAGATCTGAAAATGAGTATACTTAGATTCTTCAAAATGATAAATTATGAGCAAAAATTATAAAACAATAAGAAATCATGAAAGAAACAGAAATATGACAGTAATAGGTGGGTGAGAAAAAGAACCAATTAGAAATCTTGAAAACGAAAAGCATAGCTATTAGGATTTAAAACAATCCAACAGACAAGACAATAGGTCTAAACATGGATAGTTTGTGAGTTGGAAGGTTGTCCTGAGGGATTCACCAGGAATGAAGCATGAAGGAATAAGATGATAATTATGAACAATGACATGGAGTATGACTTCTCACAGAAATTCTACAGGAAGAGAATACAGGAAATTGCAGAAAGCCCTATGAGAAGATAAGAGATGAGAATGTACCTAACTCAGTTACGCACCCTCAGATTCAAAATGCATGTTATATGCAAAGCAGGATGAGGAATGTTGAATCTATACCTAGACAGAAAAGCTAAACTTAAAAGTATTCAGAATAAAAAATATATATATTAAAAGCTGCCACAAAGGGAAAAAAAAAAAAACAGATTTTCTACAAAGAAAAACTAATCTGACTGACAAACAGCAGGCTTCTGGAGAGCAACAATAAAGCCCAAAAGTATAGATGCTAAAAATAGAAGAGTGGAAACTAATACAAATATTGAAATAGACTCCATAGCTTCCAAAGAGCAGATTTAAAAAATAATAATAATGATAAAGAAAATAATTTATTAACAATCCAGCAGGAGGGAGGAAAGCAAACAAAACAACAAAGCAATATATTAGAATCAATTGCATTTCCATATGTTAGCAACAAACAATCAGAAATTGAAGTTTAAAAATAATCCTATTTATATTAGCATCAAAAATATAAACTACTTAGGGAGAAGCCTAACAGTATGTGCAAGATTTACACCATGAAAACTAAAACACATTGCTGAGAGAAATTAAAGATCTAAATGAATAGAGGTGTGACCATGGATTAAGAGAGTCAATATTTTTAAGATATTAAGCCTTTCCAAGTTGATGTATAGATTCAACACAATTCCATTCAAAATCCCAGCAGGGCAGCATTTCACCAAATTTGAACAGATACTTCACCAAATGTAATATATGGATGGCAAGTAACATGGCAAGATGCTTGACCTCATGAGCACTAGGAAAATGCATTTTAAAACCACAATGAAGTACTACTCCATGCCTATTAGAAAAGCTGAAGTTAGAAAGGCTGGCCATAACAAATGTTAGCAAGAGTGTGGAGTGACTGGAACTCTCATACACTTCTGGTGGGGATAGAAATGATAAAACAATTTTGGAAAACATTTTGGCAGTCTCTTAAAATTTTTAAAATACATCTGCCATATGATCAAGCATTTTAATTCTAGGTATTTATCTGAAAGAGAAAAAAAATGTCCACAAATAGACCACTACATGCCTATGAGAATGGTCCAAAACCAAGTCACTGACAACACCAAATGTGGTGACTGTGGAGCAGCAGGAACTCTCATTCATTGCTGGTGGGAATGCAAAATGGTCCGGCCACTTTGGAAGAAAGTCTGGCAGTTTCTTAAAAAAATTAAACATACTCTTACATATGACCCAGCAATCACAATCCTTGGTATTTACCCAAATGAGTTGAAAACCTAGGTCCACACAAAAAGTCTGCACATGATGTTTATAGAAGCTTTATTCATAATTGCCAAAACTTGGAAGCAACCAAGATGTCTTTCAGTAGGCAAATGGATAAGTAAACGGTGGTACATCCAGACAATGGAGTATTATGCATCATAAAAGGACATGGAGGAGGGGTGCCTGAGTGGCTCAGTTGGTTGAACATCCAACATCCAACTCTTGATCTCAGCTCGGATCTTGATCTCAGGGTCATGAGTTTGGACTCCACATTGGGCTCTAAGCTGGGTGTGGAGCCTACTTAAAAAAAAAAAGGCAAAAAGACATGGAAGAAATTTAAATGCATATTACTAAGTGAAAGAAGCCATATGAAAAGGCTACATACTGTATGATTCCAACTATATGACAGTCAGGAAAAGACAAAACATGGAGATAGTATAAAGATCAATGGTTGTCCAGGGCTTGGGAAGAGATGATTGTTAGGACAGTAAATCTATTCTGTATGATGATATAATGGTGGATATATGTCATCATGTATTTATCAAAACCCATAGAATGTACAACACCAGGATGGAACCCTCACATAAGCTATGGACTTTGGGTGACAATATTATTACATTGTAGGTTCACCAATTATAACAAATGTTACTCTGGGAACTCTGTGCTTTTTGTTCAATTTTGCTATTATCTAAAACCACTCCACAAAAACTGAAGTCTGTTAAAAAAAAAAAAAGATCTGTACACAATTGTTCTTACTAGATTTATTTGCAATAGTCAAAATAGTCAAAAACTAGGAACAACCCAAGTGTACGTCAACAAGTAAATGAATAAACAAATTGTGATATATCCGTGTAATGAAATACCACTTCACAATAAAAAGAATTATTGATACATAAAGAATATGAAAAGCCTCAGAATAACTATGCTGATTGAAATATGCTAGACAAAAAGAGTATATATTGCATGATTCCATTTATATTCTAATATTACAGAGAGCAGATCAGTGGCTGCTTGGAATGGTGGGATGGGACAGGAGGGAAGGATTGTCAAGGAGCATTAAGTAACTTTAGGGATAGGTTTGTTATCTTGATTGTGGTGATGGTTTCACAGATAAATAGAGATAGATGACCGATAGATCAATAAACAGGTTATAGATGATAGATGTCAGAAATTAGCAAATTGTGCACTTTGAACATGTGCAGTTTATTATGTCAGTTATACCACAATAAAGCTGTTTTTAAGGGTTTTTTTTTTTTTTCCAAAAAGGAAATAAATACTAAAGAAAATCAAGAATATCTGAAGGTGATCTTTTGGAAAACGAATTAACTAAACACATTTTTGGTAAGATCAATCAAGAAAAATCAAAGAAGGAACAAATAAACTCTAACATTCAAATTGGAGATTTAGGTGAAAAAAATCACAATTTTATGTCAATAATATGAAAACTTAGATGAGAAGAACCAGTTTTTAGAAAATCATCAACTATCAAATTGAGTTAAGGAGAAGGAGAAAATAAGAATAAAGCAGTAAGTTAATAACTGTACTGTGGTATTCTTTTTACAATATATACATGTATCAAATCACCAAAATTGAACACCTTAAACTTACATATGTTATATGTCAATATCTCAATAAAGCTGAAAAACTTTTTTAAAAAATAAAAAGCTAAAAAAAAAAAAAGAATAAAGCAGTAACTATTGGTTATGGGTTGAATTGTATGCCCTCCCCTGAAGCTGATTAAACTCTTTGGCATCCCAGCTGTCTTGCCAGAATGGAGTACCCACCACAAGTTAACATTAAGTCCCTGTGTATTGTACCTCAGGGACATGAAGACTCCTCTGGGGACACAAAGACCCAGTGATCTACGTAAACCTCACTTCACACTCTCAAATCATAGACTCAATGGAGTGGGACCTCTCTTGTAAGGGTCAACAAACGGATAAAGACCATATGTGAATTTCCTAGTATAATTTAGTTTCTGTTACAGAGCCAAAACACAGAGGTCAGAAATCTTACATCTGTATTTATGGACGTTTTTTATATGTAAATGGTAAACATGAAAGGTGTGTGTTGTTACCCAAGATACTAATTTATAACCTTTATGGTTATATAAATATAACCATATATACCTTTAATATAAAAAGGTAATAAGGAAGTACAAAACAGCACTTAAGCATGAGACAAGGAAGTGTCTCTGCCTTTCAGGATGATATCCATGACCTGAGCACACTCCATGTTGGTTCTCCTTAAATGCTCTTATAGGCCTTCTCTACTATGCAAAACACTCATCCAAGATGACCTAAACAGTGGGTGAGAAATGCCAAATTCATGCCTCACGTGATCTATCTGTTGTGTTATCTGGTAAGTTACTTGGAAACAGCAAGCATTTCATTATTTTAACAAGGGAATAGAACTGACCTGTCCTGAGTGATTTCAGTGTAGTCTCCATGACAATCCATGAAGATGATGTAACCAAAAGCAGCTCATTAATCTCATCCTAAGTCTTAAATTCCAAGTCACAGTAAATCAGATTTAAATGAGTTTCCACTGAACAAAGTTAGAGAATGATTTTTTATGATATATAGGACATTTTATTACTTCAGTGTTTGTTGCAATGAGTTACAGAAAACTCACCTTAAAAAAAAAAAAAAGATTGTTTGAACTCTGAATTACTCTTGGACCACAGCTGAGTTTCAAAGTTAGTAAAAAAAAAAATCTGAATCTCCCCTAATTCATAGGTACAGCCTGCTAGTAAAGAAAGGTATTTGTATTTTCAAGCAAATTGGAAGTCAGTGCCTTAAAACTTCAGACCAGTTCTGTTCACAGAACTTTCTGCAATGATGGAAGTGTTCTAACTTCTATGATGTCCAATACAGTAGCTCTTGACACTTGAAATGTAGCTAGTGTGACTGAGGAACTGAGTTTTTAAAATGTTACTTAGTTTTATAACTTATTCTAATTTTAATAGCTGTAGTGGCTGGTAGGTGCCATTATTGGACAGAGCAACATGGGGCCATACCTTGTGCCAACTGAAATAAATTAGGTCTGAATCATTATTTTATTATTGATAGTAGTGATGTAACTGAGAATGTAAATATCACAGCAGCATTTACAGGTAATTTCACCATTCCCACTGACCTCTTCAGACAATACTCTGAAGTCAATGGGCTAAGCACTATCACTCCCACTACATGTGAGGAAACTGATGCTCTCAGACATACTACATGATTTAAGTGAGCTGTGACTCAAAATACTTTCCACCAAACTGCAAGAGAAACCACGGAAGAATATGATGGAGCTTACCAGTAGGCTTATCTAAAATGAACCTTGATAAATTTGGGGTCAGGGGAGAGACAGAGAGAGACAGAGGAAGAGGGAGAATGTAAATCCACACAGCCAACACTGGACATTTTTGTCAAGTAAAGAGCTAGGTCACATTGCACGCAAGCATGTTTCACTAGTGTCAAAGACCAACTTAGTGAATTTCTGACATGGGTGGGGCCCAACTGAAGACCCACACATGTTTTCTCCTGTCACTGCTCTGCAAGCCATAGAGGTTTTTTTCTGCTTTTCCTCTTTCCTTTCAATGTTTGTGCCAGTCTTTTTCTCTCTGTTTCATGCTATCTCAAGTCAGAAAATTTCTGTATTAAAATGGTAATTCTTATATAACAATCTAATAAAGCACTGGGAAGAGCAACAGACTTTCTTTGTCTTTGGAAAATGCACTGGAACTTGTAAGAAGAAAAATCCATCTTCTTTTAAAAATTAGCATAATGAAATATATTAAATTGAATATGTATGGTGGGTAATAGCTTAGAGGAAAATGAATTGCACATTCTAGTGTCTAGTCAGTTTGCAGACATATTAATGAAGGCCCTATAAACCTGTTTTTGTGATAAGTCTGTGCAGCAGACACTCTGCTAGAGAGATGGGACCCATGTCACCGAGAAAGACCCCAGTACTGCTGAACAGCTTATAGTTTATACATTTACATTGGAAAGGCAAACGTTTAAATTGGCCCATCTAAAACCTAAGCCTGTGGTTTCGTGGATTCTAGATAATTGAAAACAGGACTTCAGTGCACTAAATCCACCTCTCCTGGGCTCTTCGCCATAACACGCTCCAATCTGAAAACACTTGTTTTAAAAGAAGCCTCTTATACAAAGGCAGGAGAAAAAGGGAGATGGAGAAGAAGAAAAATTATTGCCAATATATTATAGCAAACACACTTGTCACTTGCTAAAATATATACTTTGCCCAGGTTGCCCTTCTGCTAATATCATTACAGCTCTCCAAATAATAGTTAAGGTCCCTGAACCTCCCAGCCTGCTTTTACAAACAGTAGAGGAAGAAAGCCACCTGAGCCTGTAGGGCTGGGGCCACTAACTGCCCATCCCCACCAGTGACCACAGGTTCACAGACCCAGGGAGCCTGGCTGGAAGAACCTTCCACGGCAGTCACAACATGTCAGTGAGCACTGTTTTTAACTCAGATGGCTGTTGTGTACCTCCAACATTATAAAGGTTATTAAATATTGAGAAGAATAGAACATATTTTCTCGGCAGAGAGATTTTTTTAAAAGAATTCTTATGGGGAATTTACAGTTTTGATTGTAAATACGGGCAAAACAAAACTACATGGAATATATAAATATTATGCATGCTGTTTTGGAGGTAGAGATAAAAATCAATTGAATAAATTCTCCTCTATTTTAATAAAATATTTCTGTTTGTTATTTATTTTATCAATTTTTATGGATTCCATTTTACTGAAAAATATAGAAATTTTAATATTTTGCAAAGTTTGAGACTTTTTAATGAGAGATGAGAAAGAAAGACAGACAAACAATTGTGGTTATATTTGGAATTCTTCCTATACCTTTCCCCAAATCCTTGGCCCACCCTCCCTCCCTAGATGCAATTATTTTCATAAAATGGGTATTCTTCAATTGACATTCTAAATGTTTCACTTAATATGTACATAGCCATAAAATAAATAGTATTGTCATGTTTTAAACTTGACATCATATCGTAACTACCCTTCTGCAACTAGATTTTTATTGTTCAATTTTATGTTTGAGGAATGTACCAACCTTGATAACATAACTCTAGTTCATTCCTTTTAATTGCTCGATAGCATTCCATTGTATGAGCACACCATAATTTATTGATTCATTCTCCCATTGATGGGCATTGAGCCTATTTTTATTTTTTTGTTACTGCTAACATTCCCACAATGCACATTCCTGCACATATCTCCTTGTGTACATTGAGAGGGGTTTTCTGCTAGAGCCTAGAATTACTGAGTTTTGGGGTATTCACATTTTCAGCTTTGCCAGGTCTAGATACTGCTAGATGCTCTCCAAAATGGTTATCTAAAGTTTCCCTATTTGTCTCCTTATAATTGAATCTCAACACATCAGTGACCCTATTAAAACATGTCACTTCATGACACTCTTTGCTCAAAATCCTGCAATGTGTCCCCATTCCACTCCAAGTGGCCTATAAGGCCTTAACTGATCCTAACCCGCCCCTGTCCTTATTATGTCTATGGTCCTCTCTCATTTGCTGCTCTTCAACCGCACCAGCTCTCTCCTCCATCAGGGTCTTTGCTCCAGCTGTTTGCTCTGCCTAACATGCTCTTCTCCCAGACTGTATTTGGCAAAATCCTTTACCTTCTTCAAGTCTTTTAAAAATCTTTACCCTAACAATGAGCCTTCCTGTGACTAACTCCTCCCATACCCAATCCCCATTTCCTTGAGTAATTTTTTTTTCTTTCATAATACCAATACCCTTATAATGCATTACATAATTTGTTAGATTTATTATCTAGTGTCTCATCCTCCCCCTAGAATGTCAGCCTCATGAGGGCAGGGATCTTTGCCCATTGTGTTTACTGATGTATCCTAAGTACCTATGACAGAATCTGATGCATGGTAGGTGTTCAACCCATATCTGGGAGAGGTGAATTGTGTACATGTGTGATTCCACAATATGATTTGCAGGATGTTATCTGAAAAAGACACAATATTTTTATTGGTACTGTATAGGAATATGGTTTGAGAAAAGACGAAAATTCGGTCCATTATTCTGAATATGAGCTCCCTAAGCAGGGACCGGGTCTATCTTTTCACCATTGAACCCTGAGGACCAAGATCAGTGCCTGGGTCCATCCCAGATGCTCAGTCGATGCTTGTCAAATGAGTGAATGAATGAACGAGCAGATTTATTGAGAACTTACTCTACAACTTGGAAGTTGATTATAAGGGAAGTTAAGTTTGTTAACAGATCTCGATTCACATATGCCCATCAAACAAACTAATAGCTGGTACTTCCTATTTCTAATTTTATCCTTTGGGTCATAAATTGCCCTTCTTGGAACTCTTTTTCCTCTTAAAAGTTCCTCTATAAAATATTATTGGGGAAGCGAAAGAATGGAAATTTTCTCAGTTGAACATACCCCAGTAGGGTCTTTCTCTTATTTACTTGATGATAAGAATCCCTCAGGAGAGTCTGTTAAAAATACAGATCCCTAGACCCAATCAATCTCTCAATCTGGGTGTCCAGAAGAGAATCCTGAGAACAACCTCTAGGAATATTTATGATTAGGTGAGTTAGGGAAACAAAACCTTAGTAAATGGGGTCCACCGGCAGGAGAAAGAACAAAATAATGCCTGCAATGTCAAAGAAAAAAATAGTGCCTGTAATGTCAATCCGAGGACACTGCCTGCTACAAACTGTGTTTAAAATAATAGCAGAACAGCTAGTGGGAGGTAGAACAGCCTCCTATATTTGAGCTGAGTCCCAGAGTCTCTCCTCTGTGCCTACCTAACATGGTCATCAGGGTCTCGGGGAATTTGGGGGTGACTCATAACCCTATGTTTACGAATTAGTCATAGCAATACAACTGGAAGAAGAGAGGCTGCTTGATGACTCTCAGAAGGCCATTCCTCGCTGTTCCTAAGAACCTACTCTGCTCACCTCACCTCCGTGTCACAGGTCCATGAAGAAGACAGAGTGAGAAAAAAAGGTCTGGGCCACTCATCCAAAGGGAAAAGTGACATTGTGAGACACAAGGAGAAGAGACAGGCCATTTGGGTTTGTAAAGAAATATGGCCCAGGGCTAGTTTATAGTTCTCCCAGCACAGACAACTTTTTTCACATGGAGGTCACCTGGGATATATTTAATATCATCTATGAAACAGTGACATAGACATCAAGGTTCTAAACAGCTTTTGGGCTATAATCTGTATTTGAGGGGAAGAGGGATTTGCTACCTCTATGGTGTATTTGTCTTCCATGGAAGTTTCTGGTAAAGTTGGTTCATGGACATAATTTTTATAGTTCAGCTTTCAACATGTGTATTCCAAGGCATTTTCCAGAGTCTTTCCAGTAGAAGACATTCATTAAAACTTACAGAAAGGGAACTTGGTTGGGGGGCGGGGGGAGAGACCTGTAATTTAATCAAATGAAAAACCTCTCCATTTAAATATTTGGCATACATCTTAGGTACTCATGTGTTTTGGGTCATTTTAGTCATCCCCCCCTATTTTGGCAACCAAGTTGAATTTGGCTGATTGGGATGAGAGGGGGAGGGGCACGTTAGAGACTATGGAACTTTACAACTCTTGGCCAAAATCAGCACATATTTATTAAAGGGTGGCCATGAATCTTCCCATCTGTTAGTTCTGTCAGAGTGCTGACAATAGCATTCTTGATTTCCAGTTTGAATATATGTATTTTTAAATTTCTTTTCTCCATTTACTCTGACCAGAAGACTGTCTTAATGCTCAAAGACAGACAAAAGATGATGCTTTAGTTTTCTAATTCAGCATTGGAAATAATGGAACCACCCAAAATGTCAGGCTTACAGATATTTCTGCCAGCTTGAAAAATATGCATTAAACCCGCCTAATGCTACCTCCTCCTAGAATTGGTCTTGATCTTTTGTTGTTCCTCATATCCCTGTTGCAGGACCTGCTACAGAGAGATACTTCTGGCTTCCTATCACAGGGAAAATGCTCAACTTCACTTTCTGAGAATAATAAGGGATTCACTCGGATTTGATTTTGCTTTGTTTCAGGCTACATTAATTAACCCGCTTCATCTCCTCTCACTCCAGCTCTGCTCCCTCCCTTAGCCTTGCTTGAGGCTGGTCTGCAGGTCTCAGGTGGTCTCCCCAGTCTCTCAAAGGAGGCTGAGCTTCCCTCCTACCCACTCTGGTAGGAGCCTGTACTTCACCCTCCCAGGGTTTTGCCTGGTTCTAATTGTTTAATATTTTTTCCTGCAATTTCTTATTTAATATTGGTGGTAGGCAGCATTCTGAGATAGCTCCCAAGATTCCCTCACCCTAATGTTCAAGTCCGTATAATTGCCTCCCCTTGAGTGTAGGCAAGAGCTGTGAATAGGAGGGGACATCACCCCCCAGTGATTGTGCACCATCATATGGTAAAGTGAGGGAATTCTGCAGATGTAATTAAGGTCCCTAATCAGCTGGCTTTCATTTAATTAAAGAGCTATTATCTTGGGTTGGCTAAACTAAAGGATGAGCCCTTTAGTAGAGCACTGAGGTGTTCCCTGAACTTTCTTCTTCTGGCCTCAAAAAAAGCAAGCTACATGAGTTTCACAGCTGCAAGGAACTGATTTCTGCCAACAACCACAGAGCTTGGAGAAGAACTCAAAGTCTCCAGTACGATAGCAGTTCTGGCCAATACCTTGATTGCAGCCTCGTGAGACCCTGAGAAGAGGACCAGCTAAGCTCTGCCCGGACTGCTGATCTATAGAAGTGCAAGATAATAAATGAGAGCTGGTTTAGCCCGTTTGGGGTAATCTGTTGTACAACAACAGGAAACTAAAACAGTATCTCAGAGTCAGTTTCTCTTATTCACTGTGTGCCCAGTGGCTACCACAGTGTCTGACACATGACAGCTTGCTAAGTATTTACCAAAAGACAGACTGACCTGAATGAATGGACCAGTTCAGTAGATTATGAGCTGCCAAGTGCACATCAAACTTTAAAGAGAAATTTTACAAGGATGAAATATAAATCAGCTGCTCAAGTGAGCTGGCTGATCACCTTGTAAGTCGTTCCTCTACCTGATAAAAGGGGCCAAGTGGGAACAGAGATGAGGGCCTTTCATAAATCTCCCTCATATTTGTGTCTGTTCTTAGGTCAGTCTGATGAATTTTAAATTCTTCTCCAAACCCTCCACACATTGACTGAACCTTTTGAAAAGTAGCTTCCAGCCCCCCAACCCCATCTCCCCGGCCACCACCCCCATCACCTCCAGGAGACCACCTGCTCTGCCACTTTGGACTCAGCTGCAGGTCTGGACCAGGGATCCTGGGCAAGTTACCCAAGCAAAGCCCAGCAAAGCTCCAGAACAGCCTCGTGACTCAATAAGAAGCAGTGTTTCTCCCTGAATCAGCCCAAGCCTGGCCACATCTGAAGGAAGGCAGGCCCAAGAGCTCAGCCACACCCTGGCTGCGTGTGGACACACCGATCTCACACCGTCTCAGATGAGACGACACGGCTGCTGATTCACTTGCACCTGGGGTTTCCTGGCTGGACATCTGGAAAGGGCCTCCTTCGCTAGCTCAAGTTTTATTTATCTAAAGCAATCTTTTAAAAATCGGCTTAGATTTCTTCAAAGTGTCTGGACATGGTGTGGAATGTGGTTTATTTTTGTCCACATTGCAACAGACTCTATGTCTTAACTTGCTGAAATTTTGGGTTGGCTATCCGTTGGCAGGCTGACACCAACTTTTACTGAGTAGCAATGCACAGCTGGTGAGGAAAACAAGGGAAATGAAAGGCCACTGCACGATAGTGTGCTAGGTAAAGCTCATGCTCAGGTAATCGGAAGATACCTCTCTGGAACTACACAAATCCATATGGCTGAGGGGTTGGTTACCAGAGAGATCAGAGCACACACTCCAGTGGACAGTCTGAAATTGGATTTGAGATCATAAGAAAACAAAATTTATCTGCTGTGCTTAGCAGCCTACAAAAAGTTTCATGTGCATTAGGTCATATATCCTCACAACACACAATGAGGTAAAGGACACATGTAATCTTAGCACCTTTTTTCCCCATGAGACAAGAGAAGTCAAGAGAAGCCCCAAGATGCCGTGGAAAGACAACCGGATTGCTACTTGGGATGTGTTGAGAAAATTAGCCTTATAAGCTGCTAATTATTCACCTGGAAAGCACAGTGACTGATTCCTTCCCAACAAAGTTATTGTGAAGCTAATAAGAATGTGAATGTAGACTGACTCAGAGTAAAATGCATGGTTAATTTTCTTGAATCTAAGGCTCAGAGACATTTAGGAATTTGTCAAGGGCACATAGCTAGTAAAGGAAGGAGCTGGGACCTGAGTCAGGTCTTTGCTCCCCGCATCTTTAAGGACCCCTAGAAGTTGACCCACTAAATGCTTTAAAAAAATAATAAGATACACCCTGGCATGCATGTTCCCACTGGACTGTAAGACATTTTTGGTTTGCTGTTTCTTTGTTACCATCTGCCCTCTCTCTAGTCCTTTCCCTGTTCAGCTGATCTTAAACCCCTTTCCCCAGAAATCTCTTTCCGGATGTTCAGGAGACATGGTAAAATCAAAAAGTGAGTTCAAAAAGCATATTTAATAAGAATGATACTCTTCTCATGAAAGAAAAATGAGATACATATTAAAAAAAGAAATAGGATGAATATCAGCACACTAATAATGGTTGTCTTTGAATGGTGGGATCAGAAGCAACTTTTATTCTAATTTTTGCCTTTCTTGAGTTTACAAGCTTTCTACAATAAATATGCATTGCCTTAGTTATAGGGGAAAATTTTCCCATTCTCTTTAAATATCTCTAAAATCTCCCTGGAACAAACTCAGATCTTTTGTATCTGGGTTATAAATTACCAACTGCTATGTCCTTGACATCTACAATCTCCCCATCTCCTCCCTCCCACCCCCATAAAAATCTGCTTCAGTTTCATTTTTCTACATTAATCCAGAGGCTCCAAGAGCCTAAAGCTTTCTAAAGCGCTCAAGTCATGGAAACAGCCGTCAGCTCTTCCACTAAATATGTCAGATGCTTCCCACGATTGAAGTAATAATTCAGATGCCCACCTCTGAATGCAAGAAACCCCAACTTGCAAACCTAATTCCTAATTAAGCCCCTCGATATTTTCCAGTTTGCTTACCCTAATGTCTGCTTACAAATTATACATCATGATCTTTTTACCTCTTAGACTGCAAACTCCCTGAAGGCGGGAATTGATTATTTCCAACTCCCATAAATTTTGAGAAGACCACATGTTTCTCCCCGAGCATCTCAGTGCATTTATAGACTGTGAGTAAATTATGCCTTGGCAAATTAGCAGATTGAAGTGTTGAATTTACACACGCACAGACTTGTAAATTTAACCACATTAACTTTTAATAAAAGTTTTAATTTTTTTTCCCTTTTCAAAATTCAGGGTGGTATTTCTCACTGAGGACTTCTTTAAGCCAAATTTAACATTTATAGCTCCAACTGTTTTTGTAAGTCAGGCAACCAGGCAGCCAAGTGCATTAGGAAGAAGAGTGTCCCAGATTTTCTTTTTCTGTGCCATGTTTATTCCCCACAAACACAGTTGAAAGATGTTTCTCTCCAAGATTTTAAGAGATCATCTATCCTGTGGATGGCAACTTCACACTTGGAAAGGAGTCTACTGTAGAAGAAAAAGAAGGTTTAATGTGAAATTTTCTGGTTAATCCACTGTTGTCACTTTAGCTGCTTCTGATGATGCCTCCTCTATGAAACAATGCAAAGGAAGGGTAAAGCCACTGAGACTGGGGAGAAAACAGCTGATGCCTATAGTGTCCATAAATTTTACAGAGTCAGCAATGACCTCTTACTAGAGTTAACACTGAGTCATGCGTCTTGAGAAGCCCTGGCCAGAGCGCCTGTCATAGAGAAACAGTAGGATCCACTCGCCTGTACTGAGGATGTATTCCAGTTTGTGGTAGGAGCCTGTGTGATTTACTGTTTAAGTAGGAGGAAGGGTGGCCTTCCTGAGACCTAGTGGAGTAGGCAGTCAACTAGGAGGCATGTTTTAAGGAAACAAAGACCCATCCACCCACAGATGTCCAACTTTCACCATTAGAATCAATCCTTTAGGGGGGGAATCGGAGGAGTAGACGAACCATGAGAGATGATGGACTCTGAAAAACAAACTGAGGGTTCTAGAGGGGAGGGGTTTGGGAGGATGGGTTAGCCTGGTGATGGGTATTGAGGAGGGCACATTCTGCATGGAGCACTGGGTGTTATGCACAAACAATGAATCATGGAACACTACATCTAAAACTAATGATGTAATGTATGGGGATTAACATAGCAATAAAAAAGTTAAAAAAAAAAAAAAAAGAATCAATCCTTTGGATTACAAAACATTGGCCCCAAGTGGCCTTTTAAAATAGGGGCCTGCAAACACACCAAGGCATAAGTGTCCTTTGAAATCTTAGCACCAAGCATTATGATACATACTAGCCTTCAGTCACCCTTGAGGACTTCGAGAGAACACACAGAACAAATAATTTCTGATGGAAGTTAGAAGAGTAAAATGTTGCGTAAAACGAAGATGTCAGGCTCAAGAACAAGCATCAAAGAAGAGGAGATCTTGTAAGTGGAGGCAGTAAGAAAGCCTGGAAAATATGATGCCAAACTGGAAAATACAAAGACAAGCCCTACCTATCAGTTTTGTTTGGGTCAGTCCCAGCCAGAAGCTCAGTCAATGGAAACTATGAAAGAAGGAAAGTGCAGTTGGAGATACTGGAAGGGATTTTAACTTTGGAAAAAGTAAATTACCTTGCTCTAGACCAGTTTAATCCATTGTAGGTTGTGTGTGTGTGTGTGTGTGTGTGTGTGTGTGTGTGTGTGTGTGTGTGTGTTGATGATGATGATGATGATGATTGGAAGCAACCCCTCCCTTTCCTTACCAGGAATTCCACGTTATCACCATTTTACATTGGATAAGCAGATCCTCTGCCCACATATTTCCATTCTTAAAATTCTTTTAAGTATTTAAATTTTATAGTAAATTTTACATTAAAACATTTATGGATAGATAGATGGTCTGGCTATCTAGCTGTAGGTCACTAATCTTATTATGATAGTCTGGATGTTTCACATTATACTAGAGTCATGTGTACTTTATAAAGTCAGAAAGTTTTTTGGGCTTTTTTTTTTTTTAGAAACATTTTGTTTTTATACAGAACTTAATGATGTCTTTTTAAAAAGAATTTGTTATTACAGCAAACACGTTGGAAAACTGTATGAAGATAGTGGATGTGACCGTTCCATTTTGCTCACTTTTACTCAAGTGTCTGCCTCTTTCAGGCCCTAAGATTTGCCATCATCGGTTAGCTGTATGAACTGTGATGACAAAATCCCTTTTGGAACAGTTTTTGGGGTTTTGTTTTGTTTTGTTTCCGCTAGCACCTTGCTTCAGAACCTCACAAAATGACTCATCTAAATGAGGCTGGGTCCTCTGGCTGAAAGGGAACAGTTAAGAGAGTGACAAATATATCACACTCAGGAGAGAACAGGAAATTAGCTTTATGTTTATTATTGGAAGGAGATACTGAACACTTGTGACCAAGTACTAGGAAATACTTGAGTCCCAGAAAATGTCACTCTGCTATTCGCCCCATGTTGCTATTAAATTTGGAAGTGTCTCAGTTTCTAAGTGGGGGTTGGAAGGTATTACTATGAGGCACACAAAATTAGCTAATGATAGTCATTTCAATTTTGATATTTTTAAAAAATAGAAATCACAAATTACTGGATGAAAGAAATGAGGCCTCAATTTCATTTTGACATAATTTTGTATTTGTCCAGTCAAATAGAGTGCAATTAACAAGATTCCCTTTCAAATTACACTTAAATCCACCATCTAAAAACCAAGCTGGCAATGAAATCTTTCAATTTACACATCTTTTTTTTTAAGATTTTTATTTATTTGAGAGAGAGAGAGAGAACGAGCAGGGAGGAGGGGCAGAGGGAGAGAGAGAGAGAAGCAGACTTCCTGCTCAGGGAGCCCAAGGCAGGGCTCCATCCCAGGACCTGGAGATCATGACCTGAGCCAAAGGCAGAGGCTTAACCGAAATGAACTACATTTCATGGAAATATTTTTTGTAAAGATAGATTGTATGCTTTCAACAAGGTGTACTATTCATGGAACTAATGGTGTTCTGCCTTTTCTTGCCTTCTAGAAAAATCCCATGGTTAATACCATCTCAATTACAATATCTCCACTTGCCCTAACCAAAAAAAAAAAAAAAAAAAAAATTAACTTTCTAGATATAGTGTTTCCATAATTCCAGACTTAATCAGATGATCTAGACAAAGTATACAATAAAATATCATGCAGTTCCCTTTTTATTGATTTTGATGAGAAGACTGTTCTTTTCAATTTCTACTGTGGATTGGGTTGTCTTAGTCTTTCCATCGAAGTACAGTTCATTTCCTTTTTCTACTTGTTCAGCATTTCCTCACGAAACACCTCACTACACAATAATAATGACTGCTGTCTATTGACTACATGTGACATTTCCAGCATGTCAAACAGCCAACACTTGATTATTTTGGCTATTAGGGAAAGAGAAAGTATAGATGTATTAAATCAGCTGATCACCCCAAATTAGACTTTTGCTGAGATTTTTTAACATTCCTTCCCACCAAACCTGATGACAACTGTGAAAATGGACCTTTTTTTTAACCTTTCTTCTCTTCTTTTCTTTGAAGATTCACTGTAGACAAATAGCTAAATGGCAAAAGCGTGTGATCTTTTAGATTAGACAAGCAACCACAGACATTATCAAGTTTGCTTTATCTCATTAGCATAATTCTATTAAATAATAACTAAAGGTTACCACTGCTTCAGATGGATGCCTGTGAGCTAAACAATTTTCTCCAATCCCAACATGAATTCTCTCCAACATTCTCTTTCAGTTGTAAACAGGAAAGCAGATTTTGGTCTTTCAGTTTACAGAAAAATGTAGTCAGGGAGGCTATCCCTAGTGTCTCTGTGGATTGGTTTACACACTGTTCACTAGGTCAAAAGCCAAGGATAGCCTCTTCTGCCTATTTGTAATTTAAGATAAAAGCATGACCAGTTTAGCAACATGAAACTAGTATTTTTAGTTCTTTATTTTCTAATTCCATAAATGCTGAATTCTTTAAGACTCCCATTTATGTGTCCACCTATCCATGAAAAACTAAGACACGAGCAGTCCCTCAGATTTTAAGTAAAGGTCTCTTATATATTCTCCTTTCCCTCTGTCTTCTCCTTCTAAGCATTACCCTTTCTCTCTTTCATCTTTCCAAAATAACCACCTACAAAGTGATCCCTTAATGATTGTACCCCAAACATTCTTCAAAGCTGACCTTTCCTTCATCCCATTCTCCTGGGATTCTGTTAACTGAGTATAGCAATCTGATAACCTATTGTTTTCTAAGGTGACACTGGTTTAATAAGTTACTCCTCATAGAGGAGGTATTTGCCTTCCAACAAAAATTTTCATTACCTTAAATCAACATTTTCTACATTGTGTTTTTGAAGATAAAGAAAGGCATTATCAAGAGTTTCTGACACCTTGGCAGACTGATAATGGAGATACTGGGGAGAAGAGGGGCTGGTTAGGAGAGTCCTGACATTGTTGATGGAAATGCTAACGCTGCCCCTTTTCTTTCCCGGAGCTAAGGTCTGAAGGGCCCCTCAGTGAAGTGGGCACATAGTTGGATATAATTGGAGGCATTGGCTATTTTCACTCTCATGGAGATTCTTCCTCATCCTAACCTTTTATTCTCTGTTTACATAAAGTCCCTTCTACTATCTCTCAGTTCTGAATCCTTGCCTAATTCAATTCCTGAAGTTTCCAGAAGAAAACGAAAATGTTGGGAAACAAGACCTCTCTGGTTTTTGAGTAGTGGGGGAGACGAAGAAAACCAACCGTTCCAAATGATTTAAAAGACACAGTAATTTCCATGAAAATAACTATGTATTTAAGCAATTAGAACAGAGGGAAACAAAACAGTTAGTTGAGGAAGGTGAAAAAGAAGAGGAGCATTTCAAGAGTTTTAAAGGCTAATTTTCTAGGACTCTCATTTTATATCACAGTTCCTAAGGGCAGTCTGACCTACTAGCATTGGGAAGAAATGTTCATCCCCAAAAATATAAAAGATAATGAGACAAAACCTACTGTGAATGTGTGAATTCGTGATGGCGCTATTCCTCAGCCTGCACATTGTCTATTCGCCAGAGATTCAAGGTTTGCTGGCACCGCAGGGAGCTGTCCTTCTAATAAATCTCAGCAGTCCAGGGAGGTGTGGTCTGGCTGGCATTCGTAGGTGATTGTATTCATAGGCACTGAAAAGAAACAGAAGGGCATTTAGTTCTATGGCAGACACCCACATTCACCCACAAGTGACACCATTTTAGAAATTAAAGATGAAATTGAGAAAGTCTACATTGTGCAGGAAATCACTGTCAATTTCAGTGACCAGTTGCAGAGAAACACATTTAAAGAGAGTGTCTCTAACAGACTGTTCTCCTTTCTGACAGCATTCCTGTCAGAGATGTAATGCTGATATCAGGCAGGTTATTTTTGCATTATACTTTAAAATCACATCTGGTAACTTAATCTCGGGCAATATGTAAACTCCTCTCTGGTAAGTGACTTTCCAAGTTGAAGCTTTAAAAGCATATGAAAAACAATGCAAATCAAGGAAATTCTCTTGTTTTCACACCCCAAAAGTGTTTTCCCTGGTTGTTTTCCACTAACACAATTGCTCCAAAGCACCAGATGTGCAAAGGTGTAAATGAAGGCCTTTCTAGGTGAGGAAGGTGATGAAGAATTCAAGGAGATGTGTGATAGGTCAAGAAAACTATCTCAACCATTGTCACATGCCAGTGGATGGAAATGTTTCCAACACTTCTTGTTTTTTTGTTTTGTTTTGTTTTGTTTTGTTTTGTTTTGTTTTTTGGCTTCCAACACTTCTTTAGGGCTATGTGAGAACTTGATCAGATATCTGATCAATGTCCAGGGTCCACCCACAGCTCAGGAACTCCACTGCCTCTGGGCTCTCTCTGTGCTTGGCACACACAGCATCCTCCTAGGAGGAAACCCACCTCTTTTTAGACATGTTAGGATCCCAGGGAGACCTGACTTTGGAAGAGAAGCCCGGAGAGAAGAGTCAATGACTCCCAGGGACATCAAGATTTCCCAGAGCACTCCTTTTATTCAACGCTAATGAAACCCGGTCTCTATGAAATTTCCTCCTCGAAGTGATACTATAAGCTGTTTTGGCACTGCCTATACAAAAAGAAAAAGTTGAAGGAGAGGAAAAGGCACTGAATATGATGTCTTTTTTTGCAGATTTTTTTCTAAGCAGTGACAGGTTACACCAGCAATTGCTAACATAAGCATGGGAAACTTCAGATAAATGCTTTAACGGGGCAGCAAAATCCAAGGCAGAAATAGACACAGTATTGAGAATTCCTAGGCCTGGCTAAGGCTTTCTCAGTTTTTCTGCCTGTTCTTCCTTCCTTCTGGGGGGCCAGGAGGTGGGGTGAGGGCAGGCTGCATTTACAAGGGAGAGAAAAGAAAGCTGTCTAAGCTCTGCATGGAAATGGAGTGCTGTGCAAGCTGCAGGGCCTGGGAAGAGAGCTGAATAAGCAGGCAGGAATGGGAACAAGGCGAGACCGTACAAACCATGAGTCTGAAGGAATGAACTTTAGCCTCATTCTATTCTCTTAGTCAGGAGTAAATATGGCATAAAAAGAAAGAGAGAGAGAGACTCTAAGAAAAAAGAAGGAATAGATTGTTTGACACAAAAGGGAGACTATGATTTCAGGTTCCCCACTAGACAGTCAGAATCTGATGGCTCCAGGTTGGCCTACTAGAATAACACTTCACTACCAAGCCCTGGTTGTTACCAAAACACAGAAATGCCACTTCCCTGCCATCTGCCTTGAGCTTCTACCTCCAGTGTCCCTCCTCAGTTCTGACCATCCACCCTTCCTAAGAATTTTGGAGACCAGAAGCCTACTTCCCTTCTCAGTGGTGCGAGCTCTTTCACCAGGTCTGGGACATTGCTCTCCCATATCAATCAGTGCTTTGGCTGTGATCTGGAATACATAGAGAGCATCTTCCAGAATAACCACCTCATGTGCCTGGCTTCCCATGACTAGGCTTCCTCAGGTTAGTGAGATAGCCTATTACTTATCCATTTTAGATTTAGAAAAAAAAGACTATCTGATCCACCCCACTTCATTCATGGGACCCATTAAAGGAACTAGTTACCTTGTCTAACTTTCCTCTCCAGACCCTTATGCAAGAGGGGTCCTTCTCCTCTCCTACTGCAAGAGGGTCTTCTTATTCCTGACACCTGGGGTGGTAACCTGGCTTTAGAGATTCTTTGCTTTAAGACTTCCTAAATCCCCCTCTTAGAGTCTTTTTACTTTCAGACTTTTTATGCTTGCATATATCACAGCAAACCGTGATGAGAAAACCAAATGGGAATGCTTTCCAGAGCAAAATGAATGGAGCTATTAAAATAAGATAAATGAGGCTACATTGAACTGCAAAATTTGGCTTTAGAGACTCTGTTATCTCCACCTTAATACTACCTATCAACGCTGAAGCTCAAATCCTAGTCTTAATTATTATATAAACATGGCTACACCCAAGCACCTTGGGTCAAAGTCTATTCTGCCTGTTGGCAATGTAAAGGGATGACAAATCACTCTAAATTCGTTCTAGGATACTCTCTAGGGATTTGGGATTGATTAACAACTGTATTTTCAATGTTACCACAAACTAGTTTTTGAAAATAGTAAAGCTTTTGTCTCTAGCAAACAGGTACTTTTAAAAGCGCTGAGTGCATAAGGGGAGTTTTTGAAGACTCACTTCTCCCAGGACTCACATTGTCTGAACAAGTAATCAGTCTCTGCAACTACCATTTGTTCAGTCATTGTTTCCGAAAGTTTGGTAACAAGGAAGGTATTCTTGGGTGAATAAAGTAATGTCCTATTACCCAGTCTTTTGAATTATTAGTGTTGGTGATGAACTGCTCACAGTAAGACTTGTCTAGGCTCACCTATCAATTACTAAAATCACAGAATGGTGTAACAGGCCCCAACCTCAACTATAGGTTCAACTTCTACTACTAATATGACATGGTGGTCAAGTCATTTTAGGGACTTGGCTTATTTATCAAGATACCAAAAAAAAAAAAAAAAGAATTCTCCCCACTTTCTTACTCTACAACAACAATGTGGAGTTGATAATGCATATATTCCTATAACTGCCTGAAATAATCTATGAACATGTTCTTTTGCCTTTATGTCTGTACTATCTGACACCTCAAAAGATCTGATAGCCACTCTTACGATCATCCCCACTGACTTTTCAGCTCCCTGCCCATGCCCATTCTTGGTTGTTTGAGAGCTGTCTGTCTTACCACTCTCTGTTCTGTCTTTGATAGCAACTCTGCTTCCTCTTCCATTTGCTAAATTTTATCAGCTCCCCAGTGTTTTCTCAGCTATTCAAATTAGCTTAAGGAATTTGTCACCTAGACCAGTGCTTCTCAAACTTTAACACACAGAAGAATGACTGAGCGATCTTGTTCAAAATGATTCCTGGATCCAACCCCCAGAGTTTCTAACTCAATAGGTTTGAGTAGGGGACCTGGGAATTTACATTTCTAGTAAGTTCCTAGGTGATGCTGGACATTGCTAGTGACTTTGAGTAGCACTGGTGTAAATAAGGAGTTCTTTAATATTCACGAAACTATTGAAGAATTGGAGAGTAATATGGAGGTTGAGAGGAGCTGAAAGAAGTAGGGGAAGGGGTAGGTAATTACAAGTTAGTGTTAAATACTTACAGTCGAGAGCTGAACAACAGTAAGAAAGAAGAGATAAATAGTCATATTTGGGGGTTTATGGTGAGAAGAGGATAAACAGTTGATGTTCTGCTGTGCATTTCCCAATGTGGAAATGCAGATTAGTGTATAGGTCTGAATATATAATTTAAGTATTACATAGAAGTCCTGACCATTGTTCTGTCATTTTACTTGACTGGTGATCCTAGAACGTCCAAGAATATCACAGGAAATGATTTGGTCTGGATACTCACTTCCTAAAAAAGAAATAGACCAGAAAACTAAAGATTCATGAAAACGTTCAAGATACAGTAAAATCCATGATTCAGAAATAAAAGCCTTAAACACATTTTTAAACAAAGATTTTAAACCACCATTATTAACCATCTCCCATAAGATAAAAGTAGACATTAATGAGATATGGAAAAACAGAAGCTCACAGCAGAAAAATAGAAACTTTAAAAAAAGAAGTAAATGAAAATTTTAGAATGGAAGAAACATAACATTTTAACTAAACAATTCACTGGGCAGGCTCAGTAGTATGATGGAGATAATAAAGGAGTCAGCAAACTTACAGATAAATCAATATAAATTATTCAATTTATCCAAATTATCCAAGAATAGCAGGAAAAAAAACTTTAAAAAATAAACACAGCCTCAGAAATCATTAGGAAAATATCTAACATTTGTGTCACTGCAGTCCCAATTAACAAAGAGAATGCTATTGATGCTGAAAAAATATTGAATAAATAATGACTAAAAATTGCCCAGATATGGTAAAAGGCATACATTTACAGATTTAAGAAGCCCAGCAAATCCCAAACAGGATAAATTCATAGAAAGTCATGCCCAGACACATCAAATTCAAACTTTTGAAAACCAAAGATAAAGAAAAAAATGTGAAAGCAGCCAGAGGGGAGAAAAATGATACACTAGATATGGGGAAAACTATTTGAAAGATGGCTTCTCATATCTAGACACTTTGGAAGCCAGAAAAGAGTGCGACATCTTTATAGTGTTGAAAGAAAAGAACTGTCAACCCTGAAAATATCCTCAGGAATGAGAGCAAAATAAAGACCTCAGATGAAAGAAAACTAAGAATTCATCATCAGCAGACATGTTAAAAAAATGCTGAAGGAAGTTTTCCAGCCTGAAGAGAAGTGATAACAAAGAGAAGCTTGGAACTTCAGGAATGAGATAAAAACATCTCAAATGGTAAATATCTTGGGGAAGTATCTTAAGAATTTATATGGTTGCAAGGCTTTTACATTTTACTTGAGATGGTAAAATATTAATTGTAAGTAAACTTTGGAAAGTTAAGGTATATATATTGCAATTTTTTTGATCAACAACTAAAAATTCATACAAAGTGATATTATCAAAAGACCAATTAATAAGTTGTAATGGAATACTAAAAATATTCTTGTAATCCAAAAAAAAAAAATCAGGAAGAGGGAAAAGTGGAAAAAAACCAAAGGGAGCAAAGAGAAAACAATCATAGGGTAGACCTAAATTCAACCGTATCTATAATTTGTAAGTGATTCCAACATTAATTAAAAGGCACAGATTGTCAAATTGGATTTAAGAAAAAGATCAAACATTATTCTATTAGAAACACATTTTAAATATAATGATTCATATAAGTTAAAAGTAAAAAGATGGAACAGGAAATACAATATGAATGCTAATCAAAGGAAAGCTGGAGGGGCTATAATATTTTTTAATTAATTAATTAATTAATTTGAGAGAGAGAGAGCACACAGAGGAAGAGGGAGAAGCAGACTCCCTGCTGAGCAGGGAGCCCAATGGGAGGACCCTGAGATCATGACCTGAGCCGAAGGCAGATGCTTAACTGACTGAGCCACCCAGGTGCCCTGTGGAGGGGTTATATTAATACACAGTAGATTGCAGAATCAGGAATATTTCAGGGATAAAGAGGAACATTAAATAATTACAAAATGGTCTATCACCAAGAAGACATAACAGTCCTAAATGTGTTTGTACTTAACAATAGAGCTTCACAATGCATAAAACAAAAATGGATAGAAGTGCAAGGAGAAATAGATATGCCCACAAATATATTTGGAGACTTGAATACTCTTCTCTCAGCAATCAATAGAACAAGTATACATAAAGTCAGCAATGTGCAGAAGACTCAACACCATCTACCAGCTTGACCTAAATCACAATTGCCAAGCACTCTATCCAACAACAACAAAATACACATTTTTTTCACACATGAATCATTTGTTAAGATAGATCATATCATGGGCCTTAAAACAAAACTTGATATATTTTTAAAAATTTAAGGTATGTTCTCCCACCATAACCAAAGTAAACTAGAAATAAAATAGCAATATATCTGTAAATTTTCCAAATATTCAGACATTTTGGAATTTAAATCCATGGGTTGAGGTAACACATGAGTCAAAATGAAAGTTTCAAGGGAAATTAACAAATATTTTGAACTGAGTGAAATTCAAAAATGTAAAGCTAAAATGTTTAGAAGAAAATATAAGAGACTTTGGGCTAGACAAAAAGTTCCTAAATACAACCCCAAAAACACATCACAGAAAAAAACTGATAAATCATCTTTACTTTTTATGATAATAATCCATGGTGAATGTAGCTCTAATTCTGGGTTTCTCAAGCTCAGCATTATTGACATTTTGAGCAAAAGAATTCTCTATTGTGAAACAACAGCACTAGATGCCAGTAATATGCACCTCTACATCCCCAGCCCAGTTGTGACAACAAAAATGTCTCTGGACATTGCCCATTGTTCTTTGTGGGGACAAAATTATCCCTCACCTCCCAAACTAAAAACCATGGCTATAATTTATTTGTTTTAACTGCTATATATCTTTTTCTTTCTACATGCCACATTTTGCATTGTCAAAATTAATTTTCACCAATCTGATGGATGTAAGATAACATCTCATTGGTATTTCTCTGATTTGTATTGAGAATATTTTTGTAAATTTATTGTCTATTTCGATGGTTTTTCTTTTCTATGAATCACCTTTTCATATCCTTTTTCTAAATAATAAAAAAATAAATATAATATAAATAATATTTATTATTTATAAATTATTTATATATTAAATGATAATATCATATAAATTTAAAAATTATTTATTTTTTTGAGAGAGAGTAGGAACAGGGGGAGGGGCAGAGGAATAGGGAGAAGCAGGTTCCCCGCTGAGTAGGGAGCCCCACACAGGGCTCAATCCCAGTATTCCCAGGACTCCCAGGACTCTGGGATCATGACCTGAGCCGAAGGTAGACACTTAACCAACTAAGCCACCCAGGAGACTCCATCTGCAATTGATTTCTATGGATACTAATGATTCCGTTGGATTTTGTTCCATAGAGTCAACCAGTTGTCCCAGTGTCAGGCATTGGATAGTATATCTTTTACTACCAATTAGCAATGCCACTTTGTCATATATTTCAATTCTGTCTATTAGTATATTTTTCTGTGACAGTTACACAACATTTTAACTGCTCTACTTTTATAATAATTTTTTATTTATATTGGGACAAGTTCCTTTTCTAATATGCTCTTCTTCAAAATTGGCTTGACTTTCATTGTACCTTTGTTATTTTAGGTACATTTTAGAATTCATTTATCACATATTCTTTACAGAATTTTTATTGACAGTGCACTGAATTCACAAATTAATTAGGGAAGAAAACAATATCTTTGTAATATGGTGTGTTTCTATAAATGTTTTTTTCTCTCCATTTATTGCAGTCTTTATAATTATCTTATTTTTTTAAGGATTTTATTTATTTATTTGACAGAGAGAGAGACAGCGAGAGAAGGAACACAAGCAGGGGGAGTGGAAGAGGGAGAAGCAGGCTCCCCGCAGAGCAGGGAGCCTGATGCGGGGCTCGATCCCAGGACTCTGGGATCATGACCTGAGCCGAAGGCAGACGCTTAACAACTGAGCCACCCAGGAGTCCCAGTAATTATCTTTAAATAAAGTTTTGTAAGTTTATTCATAAATGTCTAGCCCAAATTTTGTTACCTTTGGCCATAAGTTGTTTGGGGTTTTGCAGCTATTGTAAATGTCAGTTTTTAAGAATTGAAATTTCCCTATTTGTCACCAATATCAAGGAAGGTAATGGTTGTTTGTATCTTGATATATCCTGAAACCTTGTTGTACGCTGTAATTAATCCGAATAATTTGTCTGAAGTTCCTCATGGATTTTCTTGTGTAGCATCTATGAATATTGTCAGTTTTATTTCTTTCTTTCCATTATTTATAACTTGTTCATCTTGCCTTACTCTGACAACTATGATCTCTTAACAATGTTGAATGGAAGTATTGACAGCAAGCATCCTTGTCTTATTGCTGAATTCAAAGCCAATATTTCTTATATTTTATTAATAAATAGCATGATTGTATTTATTAGCATTAGGGAGATACCCTTTATCAAGTAAGGAATTTAGCCATACTTCAAGTTAATTGATTTATTTATCCAGGGTATGAAATAGGATTTTTATTTTCTTTGTAATACTTCTCTCTCCACAGGTTTATTTTTCTTTTAGATGCTATCAGCCCAGAATGCTAAACTCATTTGGAAGAAGAGAATAGAGTAAATAGGATTTGACAGAATTAGAAGATGGGGTAGTCAGGGTTGTTTATTGAAATCTTTTTTTAAAAAATAATCTAAATTGATGAAGCCTTTATATGGTGTTATTTGCAGAAGAGGTTGAAAACGGTTAAAGAAATATTGGCATAACACCACATTATTTAAAAAGCTATACTTTAATAACCATGGTTAAAATGAAAATAAACAGCTAAGAATTAGCCCTTCATTCTACATCTATGGTTCTCAAACTTAGTTATACCTGAAAATCGCCTTGGGGTTTAGAAAGAAATCCACACCCAGGTCCCACTGCAGTCTAATTAAGTCAGCCTCTGATAGGGTGGGTTGCATGTGGTTGCAGAGTAACTTCTGTTTATACAGTGTCTAGATAGTACCACTTCTTTCTTTTCGTACTCCTAAAATTATCATACAACTGAATTGTACGAAGTTCGTTTTACTAAAAACTGAACAGAGGACATTTTTAACCTTTACCTCTTTTTTTCTCAGTAGGGCCGAGACAGGAGAATGTGTGTTCCTTAGGACAGAGCTACCCCTAGGAAAACCTGCAGCTTCACTTATTCACAAGAACCCCAAGCAGGAGCACAGGCTTGCTGGTGCGGTGGCCTCTCAGCACGCATGCGCCCATCCGAGTGGCTCACATCCACGTACGTGAGGCAGCGCTGAGTGACTAGCCCCCTTTTCATTCCCACCTCCTTCCTCTCCCCTGTCCTATCCTGCTTGACTTCCATCCAGTGACTCATGTTTTAAGGGAAATTAGAAAAAGCTTCTATTTCCAGAAAGGGCTAAAGTTGTAAGTTTATATGAAAGACAGCATGTCAACAGTGTTGCCAAAAAAAATTAATAAATCAAAATAACAGAAGGGTGAGCCAAAAATGGAAGAAAAAAAAAATGGAACTCTTGGGTGTCATGCAAAACTTATGGAATGTCTGAGGTTTTCTTGCAACCTCCTTTTTAAATTGTGGTTTCCTGTAGGATATCTCTCTGGGTTTTCAGCATTCTCATAACTTCCTTTCTAGACTTCCAGATTTCTTCTTAAAAATATATCCGATGGCTCGCGGTGATCACTTCCTTTCTTCATAGAAACATGGCAACATTCAAATTCAAACATTAAAAAAGTGTTCAGAAATCATAAGGATCTAAGATGCCGTGAGAAAGAAACCCGAAGGATTGTGAGCCACAAATAATATCAAGAAAAGGGAGAGAGGAGGAACTGCACTCACATGCTAAGTAAGATCAAACTCAACATGAAGACAGGAATAAAACGAATCGGAATTCTTAGAAATCCATCAGCTGAAGAATAGGTGGCTTTTTCAAATAGACAAAAGGACGAAGACTTTCACTTTGATACACAACTTATTTTGTTCTGACACTTGACATCTATTTTCTCTGAATATGAGATAAACGCCATAAAAACGGCTTTTGATTATGCAGGAATAGGCGTTTACCTTTTCCGGTCAAAGCTAAGGAGAGGTATTGCTGCTTCATTAAATAGATCCCACAGCTCCACAGAAAGGAACCTTAAAAAGGAAAACCAAAGATGTAAAAAGTGAACATTAAAATTCATTTAGCTCAATGTTTCTGAAAGTGGGGGGCGGGGGGCGGAATTTATCAGATAAACCGTTTTCATGCAGGTGTGGCAAAAAGTGAAAGAATATGAATGATCCAGTGTGAAGTCTAACCTCTTGGATCTCTCCTAAGCCCAGAGGGGTCAAGTGCCTTTCCCAAGACTTGGTTCTCTTTCTGTTTCATTCTGTGCTTAGCAACTGTTCTTTAAAATACCAGGTAGAGTAGATATTTCTGTCCTCCGTTAATATGATATGGGCCACTGGATTCTTTTATCACTGATAGAAGTTAGCTAAGAACAATAATCTGGAAATTCCTGAATTCACTTTTATAAAGTATATCAGAATCATGCATGGAAACTAAGGCCCTTTGCACTTTGTGGGCCATAGTCAGGAAAACTTGGGAAATTGATGTTTCTGAAAGAAATGGTTGATGATCTCTTTTAAAATACATTTTTAATATGATTAAGTACCTTTTAAAATTGGTCAAATAATTCTAAAGTAAAATAGTCCAGTGCTTAAACTACGTGAAGATCATATCTGAAGTCTAAATAAATGTTCAGTCATTCCAATAGGAGCAAATCATAAAGAAAATAGCAGATTGGTTAAATGTGTTCTTTTTTCATGGTTTACTCACTGAAACATTGTTCATGGTTTTCTTACCAAGTCTTACAGTCTACATATTTCTTTTTAATTTTTTCTTTTTATGTTTCCCATGCTCACAATTCAGACAAAATACCCATTGAAGCAGACAGAAAAACGATACAAATATTTCAGAGCTCTTTGGGGGATTCAGATACATTTTTACAATAAAACCTTGATTACTCCAAGAGCACAGAAGTGTCTGAAGGCTGAGAACAGGAAAAGGGGGCAGGCTAGTAGGAAAGTGGTAAAGGAGATTCGCAACCTTGGAGGTTTGACGCAGTGAGCCTTCAATCCTGGAACCCAGGGCACACACCAAGCCGGAAAAAAAGACAGACAGCCCTGGACATGGCTATAGGGGTGGGGGGAGGCACTTGGAAAAGATGTGCAAGATTATGTTTTCCTGATAAATTAGGATGACATAGACAGTACCATAGGGCTTGCTTCATTACATGGTTGTGAAATTTGGACTCAAATAGAGTGAGGCAAACCCACAAGTTAAAGTGTTTTTAAAGTGGCTTAATAATCACTTTGAAAACAGAACAGAACACCCTTTCAGCAGAATGGCTGGAACTTTGATCAACAAATATCCAAGGGACATAGTCAACATTTTGTGAGCAAATACACAGAATTGGGGCTAGGGTGGGCTTGGAGTGTACTACACCTAGAAAGATGCTTTCCTTCTTTTTTTTTTTTTAAGATTTATTTATTTATTTGAGAGAGACAGAGAGAGCAAGCAGGGGGAGGGGCAGAGGGAGAGGGAGACAAGCAGACTCCCCACTGACTGGGGAGCCTGGTGTGGGGCTCGATCCAGGACCCTGAAATCATGACCTGAGCCAAAATCAAGAGCCAGATGCTTAAGCTTAACCAACTGAGCCACCCAGGCACCCGCTTTTCTTCTTTAATTATGAAATCTGGTGGTAGTGTCATGTGATATAATGTTTTTCAGAGATTCTGTAGGAAACACCCTCAGTGAAGGATTTATAAAGGTTACAGAAGATAACACAAAGCTATTCGATTTCTTTTTTAAAAGTCAAAGGTATTAATTTTTTAAGATTTCCCCCATTTGTTTTCTCATTTAAGAATCAGCTGCCAAAAGCACCAGCACCCCGCCCACCCCGCCCCCCCCGCCCCAGGGCATATGACCAATTAAAATAGATTTTTCTTCTCAATTTTCATCTTATGGATTCCTTGACGACCTGATTTCATTTCATTTCATGCTGCAGAGGTAAGGGTGATGGGGTACAAATCTGGGTTCTCTATGGAGTAGGGGATAGGAGGGTTGAGGAAGAGGAGTAGCAAGAGAAGGAGGGAGACCACAGTCCATCTTGTGGTTGGTGAGTTTCCCAACCTTTCCTTATGAGTTCATCCTACACCTGTCATTTGGACCAGATCATGGACACTCTTATGCAGAGCCCAGACCACAGCTTGAGAACCATTCATCTACCACAGTATCACATAACTTCAAATGATTCCACCGGGGGCCACCAGCCATGCCGGGGCACCAGCTACTCCTCTGGATTTCTTTAGCAATTACTGTTTCTAAAACCTTTCAACAACTACTCACACACTCATCATATATTCAAAACATAGATTTTTTTTTTTTTTTTTTTTTTGTACCTGCCACAGAAAAGGCCCTATTCTGGCACTAGGAGTGTGCATCAGTGAACAAAACAAAGTCACTGATTTCATGATTGTTTACATTTCAAGGGGGAACTGTTCTTTATCAAAACACAATATCTCATAAAGTTATAATATAGCAAATGAAAGTGTTCTGGCCAAGACTGGGACCTCAGCCTACCATGAGCTTCTTGCATTGTGAGGAATTAATGCTTACTAAGCACTTAGCATGTGCCAGGCATTGTGGAAAGTAATATACATTTTCTTCCTCTTTGGTTGGGAAGTTGAGCTGGATGCTTCCTAAAATATCTATTAAAGCCTAGATTATTTGGTTGGCTGCTTTAGCTTATGGTGGACCTTCTGCAAATTTTTGCACAGAGATCACTTAAAGTTGTGGCAAAGGAAGATACCTATATTCAAGAAGTCTCCTGGAATGACCTGAATTTGTTGGGGGAGAGGACTTTCCAGTAAATCATGTAATGTAGTGGAAAGATCTAGTCCTAGGTTCAAATCCCAGTTTTTCCACTTACCTGTCTGAGCTTCCTCAGTAAATTGGGGTTAATTCATTGCTGTCAGTATTACTGTGAGGATTAAGTTTATTTGTTTCACAAACATTTATGGCATGCTTACTGTGTCCTCCTAGGCATCTCCTCCTTGCCACTGGGAATGTAATAATTAAGAAGACACATAAAATCACTGCCCCTATGAGGTGCCTTAGCTCCTTGCTCCTTTCTTTGTCCTCTCTTTTGGAGGAGGTCATCTGGTGATCTACAAATAGAAGACAGGGTCCAGCTTTGTGTGAGACCCTCTGGCCTTCTCCAGGTAACTCTTGATAATCTCAGACCTGATAGAGTAGACCCAGCTCTGAGTCAGGTGGAAAGCAGAGAGGGATGTTCAGAATCCAGCCAAACCTGTTCCCTGGAGTGCCGGTCACTGGGAAGGGCTTCCAGATCCTAGCCGAATGGTCAAAACATCACCTTATGTTTAAAGCATTCTCTGTAAGTACATTCCAAATTTATTTGCAAATCTTGAACAATGTGCCCGTGGTTTAAAAATCCTAAATACTCAGGGCGCCTGGGTGGCTCTGTGGGCTGACCATCAGACTCTTGATTTCAGCTCAGGTCATGATCTCAGGGTCATGGGATCAAGCCCCAAGCATGGGGCTCTGTGCTTTGCCCCTTCCCCTCTGCCCTCCCTCTGTGCTTGTGCATGCTCTCTCTCTCTCTCAAATAAATAAATTAACTTAAGAAAGAAAGAAAGAAAGAAAGAAAGAAAGAAAGAAAGAAAGAAAGAAAGAAAGAAAGAAAAAGACCCTAAATATTCAAAAGTCAATAGACTCTCCTTTACCTCCACTCCATTATTTTCTTTCTCAGCACAATGACAGTACTGTTCTAACCACTAAATATCAGTCAATATCTTATCTATCTTTAAGAAAATCTTAAGCACAAGAAAAAAGTTCATTCATGGGGTGAGTTAACGTTTTTTAAAAAATGAGCTAGGACATATATAAATCTTGAAAAATATAAATGAAGATAACACGAGTATAGTTTGACTTTCTATCTGATGAGAGAAACCTACCCCCCAGTAGTCTGTGAAACACACAGAGGGGATGACAATAAGAAGGATGCAGTGCGTATTGCTTAATGGCTCTTGAAATTGATGAACACCAGATATGTCGCTGCCTTTGTTTTGTTTTGTTTTGTCTTGTTTTGCCTTTCGAGTTCTTTATTTACCACTCCACACCCTCCATGTTAGCAGAGCCTAGTGTTCTGGAAAAATGATTTGCTGAATTCTCTGCAATTTTTTAACATGCCTAGAAACATGAATGTAATACAAATTAAGTTTAAAAAAGAAGAGGGGAGCGGGGAGGGGGGTACCGAACTAAGTGAAATCCATTGTAATCCTTTCTGCAGTTAATCTAAAGATATAATCAGCTCTCAGAAAGGAGATTATGTTCTCCCTGACTTCTCTGGTCAGGAAAATGTCTACTGCTATCTCTAAAAGAACTGAGAGGTCCTGTGGGGCAGAGGAGGGAACTGGAAATGGATGGCAATGTAGATGATCTTAACTTCTTGTGAAATGACTAATTTGAATACAATGAAGTTAAACAGCTGCAGATAGTTTCCTGGTTGTTAGCTTTTATCAGCTTTTATATCTAGGCTGGAGGTGGATGTGATTTCGAAATCTGATAGACTTTTGAACTGTATTATTTCACCTTTTAGGTTAAGGATTGACTCTGACAGCTTTGGGTGGGAAAGCACACAAATGATTTTGCAGTGGGAGTTGGGTTTTGCTGTTTTTGCTTTATTTTATTTTATTTTTGAAGTGACTAAGGAAAAGTGAATCAGCTCTATTTTCTATTTGTTCAAGTTTCAAAGTGCTGTTTCAGGGAAAAATGTCTTTGTTTTACATTGAATTCTGGGTCTTTTTCAGTGGGAGTGAATCAAAGGGAGTCAGAGAAATGTGAGTTGACTTTTTTTTTTAATTTTATTGTGTTATGTTAATCACCATACATTACATCATTAGTTTTTGATGTAGTGTTCCATGATTCATTGTTTGCATGTAACACCCAGTGCTCCATGCAGTACGTGCCCTCTTTAATACCCATCACCAGGCTAACCCATCCCCCCACCCCCCTCCCCTGAGTTGACTTTTTTTAAAGGAAACAGACAAGAGTCTGGTGTCAAATGTTTTTGTCCAGAGTTCCATATTGATGATAACTGAAGCTGCTTTCTAGAATTCACAGGAAGTAATTATGACCAGATTTGTTTTTGTGGTATTCACATTCCAACCCATTTCCCCACCACTCACCCACCCATCCAACCTCTCCATCTTCATGGACATCATTTCTTTTTTCCCAGGGGTAACCACACAGAATAATAATAGACTCAGGAACATCAAAACAGTCAAAGCAGTCTTTCTGAAAGCCGGGCCTTATATTCTTCTGCTTCACTACCAAATAGTGTTTTTCTTATGTTGAGCTCTTGAGAATCCATATTCGTAAACAATGAGCCAAAAATAATGGACTTGTCTTTTGTTATGTGGCACCTTGCCCTGTGTGACCCCAGCTGCCCAAGAAAACACTGAGCAATAAACCTGTTGGCCTCTTAGAGAGAGATGGTGGAAACAAGGAATTGTCCCTCCAACCTGAGGATCTTTTTCTTCTCCCCCATTGGTCTTAAAGTTAATTAGAGCAGAATGAAAACATATTGTGGGTTTAGTGCAATTATCAAAACTATTACATTAACAACAGAAAAGAATTTATAATTGATAATCATTTCCATTTTTCATGTTGCAAATTTCAGGGTTTGGGAAGAATATTTGCATTAATTTTTCCTGTAATCTAAAATATTCAAATTTGAGCATATTTGAACATGTATAACTATTATATATCACTGACCCTAACAATTTCTCTCCTCTCTGAAACTCCCATCACACTCTGCCTCCAGCTCAGCTCATGTAGCTTCTCTCATTTTTCTTGTCCTTTTCACCTCGTAAATATAATTGTTTCTTTCTCACACCAGTTCTCTGTCCTTTCAGTGTCTATGCAGCTATTAATCCCTAACCTCATACTACAGTCTCAGGAGCCCATCAAGTACAGAAAGATGGAACTTCCACCATTTCAAGGAAAGGGCAGAAATGATGAATACTGATGCAACTATGTGTACAAAATATACATGTATATGTGTATTGCCCATCCTTGTCACAAATTAAAGTGAGGGAGTTATCTGAACTCTGGACTAACAAATATGAAACTAGTCCTAGAGTGAAATAGATGCATGAAACTTTTATCCAAAATAAACATAATTTTGGACTTTACAGTAAGCTGCTGGCTAAGGTATGTTCCATCCATACCTTGATAACTGTTTGCCCCATGATGAAGTAAGAAAAAGGTAAGAATCAATGTAGCCAACTCTTCAGTGCTCTGCCTTCTCTTTGCTTTTTCACATCAGAAAGATGCCGACCTCTATTTAATATTATTGTTGTTCTAGTGGCTTTCTAAAATCACAGAAATGGTTAAAAATCTTGAAGGAGTAGAGATAAGTGGTTCATCAACCTTTTAACATTTAAAATATTCTCCCGCATATGCTTTATGCTGGGAAATATTTGTCTTAAAAAACAACTGCTTTACCACCACACACTTATTAAAATGGCCAAAATCTGGAACACTGACAACACAAATGCAGCGATGATGTGGAGCAATAGGAACTTTAATTCATTGCTGGGAGAAATGTAAAATGGCACAGCCACTTTGTAGGACAGTTTGGCAGTTTCATACAAAATTAAAAATATTCTTACCATACGATGCAACAGTCATGCTCTTTGGTATTTACCCAAAAGAGTTGAAAACATATGTCCCCACAAAACCCTGCACACAGATGTTCATAGCAGCTTCATTCACAACTGCCAAAACATAGAAGCAACCAAGATGCCTTTCAGTGGGTGAATAGATAAATAAACTGTGGTCCATCCAGACAATGGAATGTTATTCAGATATCAAAAGACATGAGCTATCAAGCCATGAAAAGATGGGAGGGAAGCTTAAATACATATTATTAAGTAGAAGAAGCCAATCTGAAAAAGGCTACATACTGTATAATTCCAATGATAGGACATCCTGGAAAAGGCAAAACTATGGAGACAATAAAAAGTTCAGTGATTGCCAAGGGCTGGGGGGAGGGGGAGATAGATAGGTAGAACACAGAGGATTTTTAGGGCATTGAAATTACTCTGTAGGGTACTATAATGATGGATATGTCATTATACATTTGTCCAAATCCATAGAACATACAACACCAAGACTGAAGCCCAATATGAGCTATGGATTTGGGGTGATTATGATGTGCAAGTATAGGTTCATCAGTTGTCACTCTCTGGGGGGGCTGCTGATAGTGGGGGAGGCCATGCATGTGTGGGAGCAGGGGGTATAGGGAAAATCTCTGTCTTCACCTCAATTTTGCTGTGAGTCTTAAACTGCTATGAGAAAATAAAGTCTTAATAAAAAATTTTTAATACGCCTGTTTTTATTATAATAAAGTCATTCTCTTCTTTTAGACTTCTTACTCAACATGAGATACCAATCTTACTATGAAAAACAAATTACTTTCTCTTAGTTATACTGTAAATGATTTTGATGGCAACAATAATAGAAATGGAAGAATTTTTTTTAAAAAAGGCCTTCCACAACTCTCATTTTAGTCTTCTGAGATATCAACATTCTGGGATCCCAGCTTGCAACCAGATTGAATAGTTTCTTAGGTTTTTTGGAAATTATGTGATTCTTTTCTGTAAAACTCTACTTCTCCTAAAAAAATAATATTTATGCTATTGGTAATAGCAATAATAAGAAAACACAAATATTTTAATGGAAATAGGTAAATTTTCAAAGAAAATATGGACACTGAATCTATTCTACAATAACATTCTCATAGAAGATATTTTCCTCTGAGGGGCACCTGGGTGACACAGTCCATTCAGCATCAGATTCTTGGTTTCACCTCAGGTCTGATCTCAGGGTCACGGGATCGAGCCCAGCATCGGGCTCTGCGCTCAGTGCAAAGTCTGCTTGAGTTTCTCTCTCCCTCTTCCTTTGTCCTTTCCCCTGTGCTCACTCTCTCTCTCTCACTGAAATAAATAAAATTTTTTAAAAAAGATATTTTCCTCTGAGAATGGGGGCTACTCAAGACTGGATGAGAGAAAGACTTCAAGGTTTTGGTGGAATCTGCCTATATTGAGAATTGTGTTAGGGAAGATTAGATTTGGCTACATGTGGCAGAAAACTCAAAATAGTTACTATATGGGTTTAAAATGTATCTTCCTCAAAAGAAAGTCTAGAGATGGTATGTTGCTCTGGGTGTTACAGAATAAGACTTCTTTTAACCAGTAGCCCAACAGGAGCCTTGTCTACCTTCCAGCCAGAAGAGCAAAAAAGGGGCATGCTCTTCCCTTTAAAGACCCTTTTCATAATTTGAATATGACACTTCAACTGGCCAGACAGGTCAGAACTTGGTAACTAGCCACATTTAGCTGGAAAGGAGACTGGTAATAGACTCTTTATTCAAGATGACCATATATTCAGTAAATATCAGGGATTCCATCACTGATATAGAAAGAGGGAATAAACACAGAATAACAAGTAGACATGTCTGCCTATTACCCTTTCAAGCAAATGAACAGAAATAAAAGAATCTTCACTCAAAAGTTCACTTGGCCTTGAAATGCATTTCCTCCCAGCTAGAAGGGTCAGTGTTTAAGGGCTCCAGGATTCAGTGGTAGAGTGAAGAATCAGAATCACCGTACTTAGCTTACATACAGTGGTCAGGATGCTTCTGCTTAAATGTTCAGTCAAACCACACAGGCACATTCTGTAGACACTTGCATCGTTAGACAACTACGTCTCAAACATCTACCGATTGCAAGGCTGTGTAGACAGAAGGAAGAATTAACCCGACTAATCAATGAAAATGGCTGGATCGCTGGTATTTTTAGACACATAAATGACACTTTTTTGATAAGCCAGATTTTTAACAACAAAGGTAATAAAATAACTCACCCTTTTTTTTTTTTTTAAAGATTTTATTTATTTATTTGAGAGAGAGTGAGAGAGAGCACAAGCTGGGGGGAGAAGCAGAGGCAGAGGGAGAAGCAGTCTCCCCACTGAGCAGGGAGCCTGATGTGGGGCTCAATCCCAGGACCCTGAGATCACAACCTGAGCCGAAGACGCTTAACCAACTGAACCACTCAGATGCCCCTCAACTCACCCTTCTAAGAAAGAATTAGAACATGGATTTATTTAACCATAGCAATATCTCAAATATTCATAAAGAATAAGGTGATCCACATGAAATTCCTAAAAATCAGAGCACTAGTCAAAAATAAGGCATTACTACTCTTTGAAGTGATAATTAAGGTTAGAGCAATATTAAATATCCAAAAAAGGTAAATCCACATAGAAAGGAAGCAGATTAGGGTTGTCAGAGGCTGTGGGGAGAGGGAATGGGGAACTACTGTTTACTGGGACTCCTTTTGGAGTGATGAAAATTCTTCAGAACCAGATAGAGGTAATGGTTGCACAACATTTGAATGTATTAAATACCACTAAAATGTACACTTTAAAATGGTTAGTTCTATGTTATGTGAATTTTTATCTCAACCTAAAAAAATAAGTGAGGGCAGCATGTACCTATCATATTTTAGAATGTCTTTTATATAAAATGTGGGATGTAAATATACAAATAAAGAAGAATTGATGCCAGAAGGACCAGCTATCCAAAACCACTCATTCCCAAACATTTCAAATTGCCGTGGTTTAATATGGCATCATCAAACTCAAAACAAGAGAGGTATACATGGACATATAATGTGATGGAGGAATTTTCAGAAAAGAGCTCAAATATCTAACAGAATTAAATTGGTACAATGTGACCCAGACAAGTGAGATGAAGCTGACTAAACAAAACAATTAGTTTAAATATCAGGAGATGTTGCCTAATGGTGAAGTCGACTATATTCTGAAAAGAGCTGCCAAAGGAAGTTATCCAAATCCCATAATTTGGGTCATTAAAAATGGATCTGAAAAAAAGAAAAAGGATCTGGAGTGAGGGCTGGAAAAACTCTCTGAACATTAATTTTACACTGGCGAGGGTGGGATGCAATGACATGAGGGGTGTTTTAGTTTCTAGGTCCAATCTCCAGTGGCTCTGGCTTTCTTATGGCTTGTACATAAAAACTTAGATTTGTTTAAGTCCTTTCTACTAAAGAATTTCTTTAGGGGAGGATTTGAAACATGGAAGATAAAAGACATTTCAGAGAAAAACAACAACAACCTTGGATTCAGCTGCTGAAACAAATCAAATTTTATAGCTGTGACATAGATTTTTTTTAAGCCTTTGGTCTCAACATAAATGGATTTTATGTTTTAATTTGTTCCTCTAGTCATTTTTAATAAAAAGTGCAAATAACGATGTTATATAGGATGAATGACATTTCGGGTCACATAAACATATGAAGTCACCAGCTCTCCCCCATGGAAAGGAACAGGAGATCCTGCCTGGATAAACACACTGAAGGCAAAGAAGGCAAAAAAAAAAAAAAAAAAAAAGGAAGAATGAGTCCCTGCACCTACCTCCCCACAGCCCTCAGAAAACTTAGGTAAGAAGGTGGCCTCAAGAAAAGGTAGAAAAGGATAATTTGTATTGCTTCTTCATTCAGACACTTCTTTGCTGGCTTTTTAAGATAGTAATCAATCCAGAAAACAGTGAAGTCCTTTAAATTTTCCTACAGATTCTTGGGGATAGGAAGTGGGCTACAAATTTACACTGGAGAAGAGGACTACTTGTGATAACAGTAAGAGCTAACATTTACTGACTAATTTCTGAGTCTGAGTGATATTACTTTAACTTGCCCAAGGTTGTAAGGGCTGGTAACCTATGATTCCAGGCTAAGCACCTATTTAGGTTGGGAACCAACCACTAGGCATTTCTCCTTCCTGGAACGCAGAAAACACATAGCCAAACCAAGAGGATCAGGGAAGGCTTCCTGGTGAATTTGTATCTTCCTGATACAAATTTTGTAGGATAAGAAGCAGTTGAATGGGTGAAGAAGAGGTAGAAATCTGGCCCAGAATGGAACAACATGAGGAAAAGTTTCAAGCTACGAGATAACATGGTAAATTCATGTTATATCGTAGGTGTGCCATATTATTAGACCTTGAGACAGAAAATAGATGAGTTTGGAGATACAGAGAAGAGTCAGATCACAGATGACTTTATGTTGCATGATGGAGCTTACATTTTATCCTAGAGAGAGAGGACACCAGTGAAAGATTTTAAGCAGAAGAAATTAAAAAGATTTTAGATAGATCCCTTTGATGACAATCTAGAGGATGTGAGGTTGGAATTAAGTAGAATCAGTTGTGGGCTATTGTGAGAGTTTAGGTGAAAAAAGACAAGACTGTGCATTATGGCACTGGAGAGGTTGGAACACATTCAAGGAATATTTGGGAGGTGATGCAGTAAGGTTCAGTGATGCAGCGAATGAACAAATGTAAAGGATGACTGTCAAGTTTCTAAAGGTGGGAACTTAGATAAAACAGCAAAAAGAGTTCAGTTTGGATATTGTGGGTTCTGAGGAGTATGTAACTGTAACTGTGCAACAAGCTCAGGGTCTACAAGTTTAAAACTCAAGGAAAAGAAAAGTTCAGGGCTAGAGACACAGATCTGCAAGTCATCCCTCTATCCATTTGCTCACTGAACATTCATTGAAAAAAAGTTTGCAATTTCAAGGGGAAGGAGGACCTTAGGGGTTAGGATAATGAATTTTGATGTATAGTCAGCAATGAATGAACGATGGGATTAAGCAGGACAGAAACATGTTCAAACTCAAATTTTAGAAAGATAATTTTGACAAATATATGGAGACAGTTAACTAAATGTGGAGAAGAGAGACCAGGGAAAGTCCATAGAATAATATGAGCTAATCATACGAACTCTATGAGGGAACTTCAGCATCATCAAACTTAAGGGGTGGGCAGAGGAGGGGAAGTCCACAGGGAGGACCAAGCCAGAAACATTGAGAGAGGTGGTGCTATCATGGGCATCTAAGGAGGAGGGAACCAAGAAGGACAAAGCAGTTAACAAACCAAATAAATGCACTGAGGAGTCAGTAAGACATATCCTGGGACATGTCCATGGAGCCTAACAGTAAAGATTTCCTTGACGACTTCTGCCAAGCTGCAATGAATGCAGGAGTGAACTATGAATAAGAAAGTAAATGATAACCTGCTCTTTAAAGCCACTTAGTGTCTTTAACAGAATGGGGAGAGATGGAGAACCAAAGGATATTTTCCTCAGGATGGGGGAGACTATTTATAGGCTGAGAAAAAAGTTGTGTGAAACAGTAGCTAAAGATAAAGAAGAGTGATAAGGAGGCAGGAGAAGAGATTGGCCTTGAACAGGATAACTTCTTTCTAAGGCATCTTTTTAGGTCTAAATTACATATTTTCTTTTCAATACAAAAAAAATTGTATCTTATAATTTATGTATTATTCAAACTAAAGGGGTTTAGCATGGATATATATTCACGTGGCTATATCACAGACTGGTCATTGTTTTAGACAATAGATTCCAAATCTCCCTCTTTACAGTTCTCCTCTGTACTTGTTAAGTATTTGTGGCCTGCTTTGTTTAGAAGTGTTTGTGGGTTTGATGGATATGTTGCTTATCCTCCTTCTGGACTTTTTCCTTCTCAAAGTCACTCCAAATCCCAGTGACTCCGCTCTACTAGAGTCTACTTCCCACTACTCAAAACACTGTTTTACATGAACTTTCCCCTGTTGTTTCTAGTTTATTATAAGTGTGAAAAAATGCTGGTACTGGTTGCCAGGGTCATGGAAGGATTTCTTACGAGAAAAGGAGTCAAAGAGGGAGACCTATGCTTTCTCCAAGGCTCCACAAACTTCTCTTGTGAAGATAAAGGGTCTTTGGAGTGCAGGAGGACTGGGTCTCCTGTATGTCCTGAATGTGGTAACAGTGATGGGGGGGAGACATGAAAGTCCCACAGCCACTTTTATTAGTGAGGTGGAGAGTCATTTTGCTCATGAAGAAAAAGAAATGCTCAGAAACAGTGGGAGATGTGAAAGGAAATGAAAGGAAAGAAGTAAAAAAGATTTTTTAAAGAAGGGTCATTGGATGTGAACTCAATTCTTAGGGATCTTAAAGAGATGCAAATTCTACCGAAATTATTTTTATTTCTTTTTGCTTCCTTGAAAGTATGATTGTGATTGTTATATTGAGAGAAGTGGTGCTATCATGGGCATAGATAGGCTATAGGTAGCCTTGGGATTGTTTGGGTTTTACCTGGTAAAATTAAAAGATGTAAATTTGTCTTTTTTTTTCCTTTTTAAAAAAATTATTTTATGGGTAGGTAAGTTGTAAGATATGATAGGGTCTCAACAATGGCCATCGTAGAAGTTGGAAAAGTAAGAACAAGTAAATCAAGCCTAAGGGGATTTGATGAACTCGAGTTCTCTTTCAAGGACAGTGATCAACAACACAAATTAAACTCACTAAGGTGTTCTGAAAAACACTGCCAAACACTAATGAAAGAAATCAATGAGCACTTAAGGAAGTGGAGATACATATGTTCATCGATTGGGAAATTCATCATAGTAAACATGAAAAATGATCTGTAGAATCAATGCAATTCCAAACTACCAATAGGATGTTCTATAGATATAGGCAAGCTGATTCTAAAATATATATGGAAAAGCAAAGGAACAAAGATAGTCAAAATAATTTTGAAAAAGAAGAGTAAAGAATTTGGAAGAATTGTACTATCTGAGTTTGACTTACCATAAATCTGTAACAATCAGGGGAATGTGATATAAGCAAAGGAGGGATGGACACATACATCAGTGGAACAGAATACAGAGTCCAGAAATAGACATATATAAAAAGGTCAACTGATTTTTCACAATAGTGTAAATGCACTTTTGTGGAAATATGATAGTCTTCTCAACAAATAGTGTTGGAACTGTTGGGACGTTCTTATGAAAAAACAGGCCTTGACTTAAACTTCATCCCTTATAAAAAATTAACTCTTAATAGATCATAGATCTAAATATAAAACAAAAACTAAAACTTTTAGGAGAAAATATAGGAGTAAATCATCATCCAATTCTTGATTCAGGCTCAGGTCATGATCTCAGGGTTGTGAGATCAAGCTCCATGTGGGGCTCCACACTCAGTGGGGAGTCTGCTCGGGATTCTCTCTTTCCCCCTCCCTCTGCCCTGTCCCCGCCCCACATTCGCACTCTCTCTCTCAATAAATAAACATTTAAATAAAAAAATTCATAGATTTGTAACAACGCCAGAGTTTATTTTATTCTATGCTAATTTAAAAATTAAAATTTTGAAAAAGAAAATAAAACAAAATTATGTTAGCCAGTATTATTGGGCATTTGCACATGAAATATTTTTCAAAATATCAAAATTATCATATTATTGGAAATAATAGCCCTGTTATAACTTTTGAAGTACTAAATGAATGATTTAGTGTATGGCACCAACATATTTGAAGCTGTATGAATTCTTATATTTAAGAAAGGGAATATATTCCTCAAACACTTGTCAATTCCCTTAGCTATAATTTGAAGTTAAAAAGGTATCTACTTCCGAAGGTTGTTGTGAAAATTGAATGAAATAATACATATATAAAGGCCCTGGAATGGCCTGGTATATAGTAAGTACTCATTCATTGTAAGGGACTATTATCATTCTGTGGTTTGGTGCTATATAATGCTTATTATATTGTACCGGCTTTCTACTTATCTGTCTCCCCAACTAGACTACTATCCTTGTATTCCTAGCACCAAGTGTAATACTAGACAAATAGTAAGTATTCAGTAGTGGTTGAACCGAATGAGTGATTGGAGCAAAGAAATAAATCATATAACTTTTAAGTGGTTAAGAAATAGTTGATGCACAGGAAAAAGCAAGATTTAACCACAGATGGGAATGGAATGGGGCTGAAAGTCATGAGATATTCCAAAAGTGGTTTCCAATGTCTCATTTTGTTGTTTTGATGTTTTGTTTTGATTTGGTTTTGGCAAAGAACATCCTTCGTGCAAATAAAATCTTACTCAGAAGCTTAAACAAATAAAACATAATACACACACACACACACACACACACACTTCTCTGGCCAAGGAGATCTGCTGGGACAAAGATGATTCTTGAGGACTCACTTTGAAAAGCCCAGAAAAGGTACCCTTCAAAGGGAATTTGTTCTTAAATTTGCACAAACCGAATTCTAAAGAGTGAGAGTATAAGGAAGTATGCGCTTCCTGCATGACATAAAACAAAAGCATTCCTGGCAAAGAAGGGAGAGGACTCTCAACCCACCAATCAACTATGTCACAATACTGTGTATAAAATTCTGTGCACCCCAGAAGGAGAGAAAGGGTGAATCAATAAATTGGAAGTTATATCTGTTAGGGTACTTTCTACTGGAGGTAACAGAAGACTGCACTAGAAATGGCTAAAGAGTTGGCAGTTATTTGTTACAACAAGAAGGCCAAAGAGAGGGCAATGCCAGGATGAATCAGTGACTAACTGCCCTTGTCAAGGACCCAGGTGCTTCCTCTCTCTCTTGCTCTGCCCGTCTTCTGCAAGAGCTCACTGGGTGGTTATAAGATGATTCTGTAGTCCCAGGAGTTGCCCGCAAAAATGACCACATTCAGTGAAGAATAGGGAGTGTTTTCCTCCACTTGGCCTTTCTGGAAGAGGGTGACTTTAAAGGAGCTGAGAAGAAGTTCTATGACTCCTACCATTAGGAAATAAATAAAGAACTAAAGTCCAGCTAAGCTTCCAGCCGCCAGTTTTCCAGCGAAGCAGGAATGCTCAGGACACCACGACTTCAGTCTTTCACTATCCTGTCTATAAGGATTCTCCGTCAGGGTCTCAGTAGCAAACAGATGGTACACTCAAATTAGGAAAACCTGAGAAGAGTTTAATAAAACAACCATTTTATTTTAAGGATCATATTTATTTATTTGAGATAGAGAGTGAGAGAGAGCACGAGCAGCAGAGGGAGAGAGAGAAGCAGGCTCCCCACTGAACAGGGAGCCCGATGTGGGACTCAATCCCAGGACCCTGGGATCATGATCTGAGTTGAAGGCAGACACTTAACCAACTGAGCCACCCAGGTGCCCCAAAACAACCATTTTAAATGATGTGGGCAGCATGTGCGGAAGCCACAGAATATAGTTTATACCCCAGGGTTTCCCCAATCCCTCCTGCTTCCCCCACACACACTTGAGAGCAGGGAGGAGGGAAGAGAATAGATCTAGAACCTAGAAGGAGAGAGGCACATGGAGCAAGTTTTTCTGTAAAGGGCCGGAAAGTAAATATTTCAGCCTTTTCAGGCTTCTACCACCTGCAGATGGTAGCCAGGGGCTTGTTAGAACATCCCTTCTGCAAAGGAAGGAGAGAAAATGGGGTGAAATCTATCTCAGAGGTATCTGCTCCTCATCTCTCTGCATGTGAAAGCTTTGAGGGCAGCACTTCATATTGTCATAGATCTCACAGGACCTAGTACGGTGTCTTGTGCATGACATGCCATCAGTATTTTTGGAATAAAAGAATGAATTTTGCCAGTGGCATTTTCTTTGGATCACTGAAAAATGTTCTGGATAATACTTCAGAATTTGCATCTTAGTTAACAATGCCTTGTAGATCTTCTATTTAAAATTTTTTAAAACTTTTTTTTTTATCATTGCTCTTAATCATTGAAGCGCAGTTTTTAAAATTAAGCAGTGGTATCAATTTCTGGATCTAATCAAGACGTACCAGGAGAAGAACTACTGTGTCAGATTACCTGCCATTTTTACTGTTAATGACTTAATTGCGGGATGACTACCAACATGTTTGGCTGAGTTCATACCTTTGCAAAGCACCATCTCATGTAGCATAACAAACAGAAGTAAAACTAAGGTAATACTCAAAAATCCCAGCAAGATTTTCCATCCAAAATATTCCCTCTACAGTCACAAGCTTCTTATTGCCCACCTCTCTCTGTTCTTATTGACCAAAATTCCTCTTTGATCTCATCAGGACCTTCAGTACCTCAATTCTGATTTTCTCTCTCACACTGTTGGCCTCCCTTTGGTGTCAATTGCCTCCTGCCAAATGGAAGCCAGAGTTCGTCTTTCCAACAGGAATGTCTCATGTTCAAGAATCCCTTATATCCCTTGATCTTCCATTCATGACAATTTCCTCAACTTCAGTCCTGCAGTATCTTATTCCAAGTAGTCAAGCATTATTGGAGAAACTGACAAAATTGTTATGTGCAAATACATACCAAATAGTTTGAGTTTATTCCTTTTTTTTATTATTTTATAAAGTCTGTTGTTTCTTTTTTTTTCTCCTACTGAAACTTTCACATACTGCAGTTTTCAATCTTGCTGTTCCTCACCCCCCTGGATGGATCATCTGATTAAGTAGATTTAAATCATCTGGTATTAACTCCCTCATCTTTTTTTTTAAACTTCAAAACTACACTCTCTCCGAGAATGATGTGCCTTCTAGTGTCACCAAAACTACTGTTGCATTTCTTTTTTTAAAAAAAAGGTTCTATTTATTTATTTGAGAGGGAGAGAATGAGAGAGAGAGAGCACACGAGAGGGGGAAGGGTCAGAGAGAGAAGCAGACTCCCTGATGAGCAGGGTGCCCGAAGCAGGACTTGATCTTGGGACTCCAGGCTCATGACCTGAGCCGAAGGCAGTTGCTTAACCAACTGAGCCACCCAGGCGCCCCTATTGTTTCATTTCTAATTCCATCCTTTTTCCTGTTCTAAGACCTTATATATTAGTTTTCTAGGGCACGACTGAGTAGCTTGAACAACAGAAATTAATTTTCTCAGGTTCTGGAGGCTGGAAGTCCAAGACCTATAGATTGGCAGGTTGGAGTCCTCTGATACTTCTCTCCTTGGCTTGGGGTTGTGTCTTCCCAAGGTCCTATGACCATGGTCCTTCCCTCTGTGTGCTGTGCGTTGTGTGCATTGTTGGTGTCCCTCTGTATATCCTAATCTCTTCTTATAAGAGCACCAGTCAGATTGAATTAGGCCCCACCCTAACTGCCTCATTTTAATTAATCACATCTTTAAAGGGCCTATCTTCATGATGCAACACATTCTGAGATACTGGGGGTTAGGGCTTCAACTGGTGAATTTCAGGAAAACATAATTCAGTCTATAATACCTTGCAATTTCACTTATAATCATGCTCCTCTGTAAAACATGATGACGTACACACACACACACACACCTTTTATCCCCCATTCTTTACCAGTTTCTTATGGGTTTGCTAATGGATCTATCCTAAAGATAAACTCTCTCTTGTTCCTGTCCCTTGCTCACATATTTCTCCCAGCCTAGAATACTCTCTTGTCTCCAGTAACTTAAGTCCAACTCCTATTTCAAGTACCAATGCAATTTTACCTCCTAAATCATCCTTTTCCAACTCCCCTAAACATCAGCAAGGATTCTCTCACCCAAATTCCTGTGATCTTTACCTCTACTCCTATCTGCCTTAAACTTGAAAATTGCATATATAGGTCCTGCCAACCTAAGTAGATTTGAAACCCCTTAACGAGTTTGCAATTTACAACATATAATGGAGAAAATGAAAAGTTACTACTTACGATGTGATGTTAGGAATCGAGACTGGAAAGATGAAAATTGCTCTTCCTAATAGAGCAAGAAGAATTTGGAGTTCTTGAAGGCAGCCTGAGAGGGAAGAATGAGGAAGAGAGAGAAAGATAAAACACAGAGTGGGAAAAGTGAGGATGCTATATAGTCTGGCAGTGCTAGTGACAAAAGTACTAGTGATAGAACGCCAGAAGTCCTTTAAGAGTGGCAACATCACCTTCTAAGTGGTTAGCACTCTTGAGAGGTAAATGTTTCTATCTCTGCAAACTTTCGCTCAGATGACTATATTTGTGGGTTCCGTCTGTATGTAAATCAAGGAAAGGGACTGAATTTCATGTCTGCATTGAGTTATTATGGAAGAAGGACAACCCAATCAGCATGCTGGAATGACTTCCTAAACGGAACACGTGCAGCAAAAGCAGGATATTGGAATCAGAGGTAAGCATGAAAGCATAAGCCATCTAAGAATTCACAAACATACTGAAAAAGGAATTGGACATTTTTAAAGTTTTATTACAAAACATTTTCACCATGCAAAACAAGTAGAGAGATGAACCCAGTGAATATCCATGTACACACCAGCCAGCCTAAGAAAAACATTACCAATATATTTAAAACTTGCTGTGTCTCTTCTCCAATAACGTCTTCCTCCTACTCCACTCTGAATGTGACCTCCATCTTCAGTGTTTTAGTTAACATCCCCAAAGGCATTGGACTTTCCATAAGGAGCAAAATGGGGTTCAGTTCTATGTTGTCTACATCTAAGGGAAAGGTAATTCTGACGTGTAGGTTATAAATGTAGAATCCCTTTGTGCATTCCCAGTGCCAAGCAGACTGATATATAATGGGTGCGTATCAGATACTCAAAAATATATACTAATACACACAGAGACACTTAAAACATTTAAATAGAAGACATTTTATTTATAAATATAACATAAATACATATCTTGAATATTTGTTCTCTAGGTATTTCAGGTTTATTCAACTCTATTTCATTTTAAAAAATAAACACAAATCAATACATTCATTAAAAACAGTCTTATTTGGAGCTTAAGAAAACTTAACTATGTAATATACTCTGTGATTTCCCCGAAAGCCACTAAACCAATTTTCTTTTTGGCACTAGACATCCAATTACAACATTTAAAATTGAAAGTTCAAATTGCTTTGGGTTTTCTGCTCATTTGCCATAAATTTTGAAGCTCATGTTTTTCTGAAATCTCTCTATATCACAGAGTCATATTAGCACCATTATCCATTGTTTGAGGTCATCTAAGACATTATTTTTCTTTGTGAGCATAATATTTTTATTAGCAGATATCACATTTAGAATATTGGGCTGAAGGATAGGAAACACAAAAATCACTTATTTTCAAGTTTGTCCAGTGTGTTTGGGGAAGAATACTTAATTCTCTTTCTTTTAAAAGATGATCCCAGCAACCCCTGAAATATATCTTTAAACACTGAAGCAGGAAATAAGCAGTGTTCTTATCTTAGGAGCTTCTGTTGTATGATTGCTGATAAACGCACTGCTGTTCCTGAAGGTGATTTTCAAAGTCAGGGCTCCATGCATCCATAAAGGATTAGTGCATTCAGAGGAATCTGAAAAACCAAGCTCCAAAGAAAAAGAGAACTTGACTCTTTACTGCAACATGATGACTTTCAGGAATCTTATAAATTTACTGCACTAAGTAAACCACTGTGCACTTAAGGAAATGTGGAAAGTGTAGGTATTACACTGAGGATGCTTGGGACCAAAGGTCTACTAAGCAGGCATCATCTTTCCACAGAACACTCACAAGAAATAAGGCACCTATAAGGAGGAGGCCATTTCTGGGCTTGGAATGGTTAGAGGAGGCTTTGGGTTTTTGGTCCCAAGATATTAAAGGAGGAAGTGGGACTCTAATTTGAGATTTTAGGATAGATGATGTTTAGGTGTAGAGAAGAGTCGTAATTCCCAAGAGCCTAAAGTTTGTGTCAGAAGGAGTCTAAATAAACTGGCTTAGCCGGAATGAAGGATGCTTCAGTTGCAGTACAAAGAGGTAGGTAGCATGGGAAAAGCAGGTTGGAGCTAGAGTGTGGGGCCTAGAAGGCCAACTTGACAGCAAACAATAGAGAATCTTTTTTTTTTTTGGCCAGGGGAGGAACATGATGAAAAAATAACATTTTAGGGGTATACAGAAAAAACATAGTGGAATGAAAATACGTAAGTCATATTTTTCATATTCCTTCCTTTTCTTATGGGATAATGATCACTCTTGGGTTCCCAGGTATCACAAAACAAAATAGTCACACCTGGGTTCCCACAAGAGTGATACCTAGGAACCCAAAACAAAATAGTCTTCGACTCCTCATTAAAACTCCTACTCCACAGTCATCAGGTCCTCATTGCAGTGCCTCAACACCTAGCATACGATATAGTCTCTTAATACGGAATAAATATATGAGTGATGGAACGGATTATGTTTCTCATACCCTTCCTCTCCTTTCCTTTTCTGTTCAAGCCTTTCCACTTGGGCTTCTGTGCTAGTTTCTCTTCCTTCCAATCCATACTCCTTACGGCAACCAGAACTACTGTCCAAAAGCACAATAACAATCATGGCACAATCTTGTTAAAAAAAAAAAAAAAAAAACACAAGGGGCACCTGGGTGGCTCAGATGGTTAAGCAGCAACTCTTGATTTCGGTTCAGGTCCAGATCTCAGGGTCGTGAGATGGAGCCCCATGTGGGGCTCCGAGCTGGGCGTGGAGTCTGCTTGATATTCTCTCTCCCTCCCTCTCCCTCTGCCCGTCCCTCCCTGCTCTTGCTCTCTCTCTTTAAAAAAAAAAAAAAAAAAATACAAAAAGTCTATAGATTCTTACATAAAAAACAAAGTACCAACTACTTAAAAGGACAAGGTTTTCTGGGATAGGACTCCACCCCCACCTATTACATCCTTCTGTTTGCTTCTGCTCCTGCGATCCAGTTAGCAACTTCCCTAATCACACTTACAGCATTGCCACTGTTGTGAAAGTTAAATTGGTTTAAGCATATGAGTTGCTTACAAAAGCCCCTAGTGCAAGTTCTTAGTAAGTAGAAGTGGTTGTTACCGCTATTATCAATGTTTATAGGTATTTTCCTTCCTGGTTTCTTAAGTACTCCTACTCTTGACAACTACTCACCACCTCATCTCCTGGTAAAATTCTACTTCTTCAATAAAGCCCAGTTCTGATGCTGCCCTCATAGACTAAGGAACCTTTCCTAATGGCCCCGTCAAAATCTCTCTTCCCTCCACCTACCCAGACCTCTGTATATCTCATGTAGCACTTGACATATTCTACTAAACAGCAGCCGGCTGGATGGAGCCTGCTCACACACATGAATTTGATGTGGAGCAAGATTCCAGGATGGTGAAGTGTCTGGATGAAGTTGACGCCAGTTCCACAACCTGTGGTTGGAGCAGCCATGGAGGCCATTCTCAGATACTGTGCTCATCCTTGTCATGCAGGCAGGAGGGAGACAGACGAGAATTAGAAAAATAATACCAGAAATATCATTTCATAAGGAGTAAGTTTGAAGTCATCTCGAGAGGAAGGAAAAGCTTTTTTGACTTCCAACAAACTTGTACTCTCCTCAGAAGAAGACAAATACTGTGGTGAGTTGTGCTGGCTCTTACATAATTCATCAGGACATTGGGTGAATCCTGACTTTCCACCTCAATGTTGGGAAAACTGAACTGTCTCCCTCTTTTACCCCACCAAGAGACCTCAGCTGATCCACCAGTCCTTTGGAGTCAGCAAAACCAAGGTAGAGCAGCTAACTTTTGACCCAGACCTAAAGTCTGGAGTTTTATAAAACAAAAGAAAGAATTTTCTTTCTTGGTGGGGAATGGGGAAAGGGGAGACAGAACCACATAGGAAGGCTGGGAAGAGGGAAAAGTCAGAAACGGGATGTGTTCTAACCCCTGCTAGACCATCTTCATGTGTGTGGTACAAGGGATGAATAATTAGATGAAATCACAGTTCTTAGCCCTGGTCTCCTTTCATGTTCTCCATTCAAGTGCATCCCACCCCATACCAGTCTCCATGGCATCTGTTCAAGCCTTCAGTAAAAGAGTTGCATGGATCTTCCTTTCAGTTCACTTCATGTTTGGTCTGAAGGGATGCAAGAAGTGGACAGCACCCAGTCCCTGACCCACCCAGAGGGTTCCGGCAAAGTTGAGCTGAGGCCCAAGCCCATTGTAAATTTCTTTTTTCTTTTTAAAGATTTTTTTTATTTATTATTTGAGAGAGAGAGGGGCAGGGATGCAGGGACATAGGGAGAGGGAGAGAGAGACTCTCAAGAAGACTCCCTGCCAAGCACAGAGCCGGATCCCACAGCCCTGAGACCATGACCTGAGAGGAAATCAAGAGTCAGACACTTATCCCACCAAGCCACCCAGGAGCCCCCCACTGCAAATTTGTAAGTGGGTCCACTTGCCACCCAGAAAGCATCACGAACCAACAGGCCTTCTGAGTTTCGTCTTCCAGGGATGGAGCCTTCCTGAAAATCACTGGGGGTGCAGAACCCCTACAAGTAACAAATCTTATCTTTTTATCTTTGCATTGCCTACCCCCGTGCAGATCATAGGTCCAGGGCCTTCCTCAATAAATGTTCTTTGAGTCGAGCTGGCTTTAAGGAGGCCCATGTGGAGATGAGGAAGAGCTGTGAGGAGGGATTGGTGGCGTCAGTGACCCTCCGGGGTGTCCCTGCACCATGAGACCGCATGGAGTCCATCTCATGAATCAGCCTTTGCTTTCAGCCTCGCAGCAGGACCATTTCATCTCGCTCCAGGAGGAAAAGGAGCCGTCTGTGTGGGTTTCCTGTTGGATGTGTTACAGGGCCACATTCCTTTGGGACTGCATCACTTTTTGACACAGGGGGAGATGGGGAATTCACCTAGCCAAGCAGAAACTCCCATCTTCTAAAACTACCACGAAGGAGTCCTAAATCCCCCTAGAATTCACTTCCAGAGTTTCCCCATGTAATGACCGAGGGCATGCTTGAAAACGAAACCAGACACAGGAAGTTCACTGAGGTCCTCGTTTTTCTATCAGATTCTTCATTTTTTGAAGCCTGGATCCATGTTTCTTCCTGAGCCTGCTAAGGCTGGGTGCTTAGTAAATGCTTGATCATTTGGTTAGTGCTGCTAAGATTTTCTATGTATTTTCTATTATTTGTCAATGTAGTCAAGTACTTATTTATGTGATATGACTTCAAAGTCCATGGGGTGGAGGGAGGGGGAGAGATCATTCAATAACTCTCAGTTGAATGAGTGAAAAATTCCTCAGCACCCAAATTAACTTCCCCTTGATCCAGCCGTGGGACTTAAAAGAGAGATACTCTTCACTCTTTTCTTATTTGTTAAATGTAAAATGTTGACTTTGGAAAATTGAGACTTCCCTAAATCACATAACAAATAAGTCCACTCTATTTAGTTAATAAACATCTATTTATTCCCTTCTATTTGCAAAGCACATACAAGGCTTTCAGGATGAGAGGACCACTTACAAATCTAAAAAACATTAGATTTATGGTATGTATTCCAGCCCAGTTGCTTACTAGTTGTACGACTGCAGTCAAGTTAACGAACCTCTCTGAGCTTGTCTACCGTATATATAAAATGAGAATAATAATAAGTCCCACTCACAGGGCCACTGTGAGGATTAATTAAATAATGTCTGGATTTTGCACAGACCTCCACCCATAATCAGGGCTTGATGAATAACACTATTATTACTGTTTTTATTGTTCTGGGTTTTGTATCCGTTCTTCTTGCCATAATAACTGTTGAAAAAGCTTTCCTGAGGTAGTTACAGTGATTAACGCCCTGTATCAAATTACTTTAGCAGAGTAACTGCTTAGTCATCTGTCTGGGCTCTGAGGGACAGAAGACAGAGAATTTTTGACACTATCATGTAAACTTGGGATAGAAAAGCGCTGGCGAAGGATCACACCACCGGACATTAGGAAGACTGTGGGTGTCAGAGCAAAGTGGACTCACCCAGAAAAAGCCAGTGGCCACTGAGAACACATCTATGGATTATGTCCTTTGTTTAGGTCCAGAAAGAGTTGCTTTTTTTTTTTTTTAAAGATTTATTTATTTATGTGAGAGAGAGAGAGCATGCGCTCACGTGGGGGAGGGGGCAGAGGGAGAGGCAGAGAGAAATTCCAAGCAGACTTCTCGCTGAGTGCAAAGCCCTACAGGGGGCACAGAGCCCAACACAGCGCTTAACCTGGGGCTCAGTCTCACGACCCTGAGACCATGACCTGAGCCAAAACCAAGAGTCAGACGTTTAACCAACTGTACCACCCAAGTGCCCCCAGAAAGAGTCACTCTTGAACAAACATTGTCATCCATGGGCACTTCCTATCCTCCTCCATGAAGTTCTTCAGGTTTGGGGAGAAGTAGATAGAATTGCTTTATATGGTGTCTACCACTGTCTCCTTCCTTTTTCTCACTTAAAGGGAATTCTGTAGGAATGAAATTTGAGGTCAAAGCACATAAGCATTTAAGACATTGCTTTTCTTCAAATCCTTGAACAAATATTAACTCATTCATCATCTCATTACCCCTGAGAGTTGGGAAAGCAGAGTCCAAATAGGGGTTGGAATGTTCTAATCCCATCCATAAATTACAGTGCTTACAAGATTTGTTAACTGAAGAGTTTCAGATTTTAGGAAGCTTTTCTGAACATGATCTCTCAATTGCTATCATAGGATTTGCTCAAAATGCATTTGCAAAGAGAAAAAATAATTTTAATGCCACGTTGCCATGATAATGGCACCAGCCATCTCACAAGTGAAAGGAGAGAGGCATGGAGGAGGGGCGAGAGGAAGAAAGAAAGAAGGAAGGGCCAAGAGGAGGAGAATCCCCTTCCTATTTCAGATTTATGCTAAACAACTAGTTTGCTACATTTTAAGTGGGAAAAATGTTAGTTGAAAAGATATTTGTCAGCCGCAAACTTGAAAGTAAAGCATGGCAAAGATTTGCACTGTGTATGTTCAAATTGCAGCATGAGCAGCACGTCGTGCAATTGAAGGTCATTTCAAAAACAGCAGTGTAAGAGATGGGGCACTTAGAACAGGAATGGAGGTTAAAAACTTAGAAGATTGGCTAATCCTTGTTCATGATTGCTGGGGTGTGTCTGGGTTCAGAACATTTTATAAAGTGTCCTATGCAGTTATGGGAAAGAGATCTCAAATTCTTAAGGATCACTGTGGGCCTCACTGTGGGGATCACTAGGAACCCCCCAACCAGTTTCTCTATGCCAGTATGGCATACCTTACTCTTGCCACGGGACCCGTGGCCTTGCTTTGTGATTTCCCCATTGTCCTAGAGAGCCTCGAAATGCTCCAGATTTCCCCCTTTCTTTCTGTTCTTTCCACATCCCTTGCCCATCTCAAACCTTTCCTCTTTTTAGGATTTTGCTGATACTACAGAGAAATGGGCTGGGAATAACAAACATGGAGAGTTATGCAGTTGACAGAAATTTAAAGTTCCATAGTCATTGTCCTGAGTATGTAGAGAAGTCTTTTGTTACAGATTATGATGTTCATGAAGGGTCTCCCTCCTCTGATGAAACATCAGTAAAGTCCTGGCCCCCGCTCTGTCGTTAAGGGAAAGCCCAAGTCTGGGAGTAACAGTAGAATGGGTCATGGGAAATTTACATGTCCCTAAGACTAATGGGCATAATTTACATATCAAGGGAGCTCCAGATTGATGATCTCCAATTCAGTGTGTCCCTTTGGTCCCTGAAGAGATCACCTGAGGTTGGAGGTGATGATGAAGAGGAGGTAATGTAACATAAACACGTCTTTTCTCTATCCCACTTAATCTGTTCTACCTGACCAGAGAGGGGATCAGCCGTACTGTTTTGTACTGTTTCTCCAGCTGGGTAGGTGAGCACATACTGAGGGTCCTTACTGCCTAATGGCTCACAATGATGGTGCTTTTCAAAGTCCTTGCGAGAGCCAGGAAGCACATTTGCCCACCACCATTTCTGATAAGTACATCCCCACCTTCCCTGAACAGATGATGCACTGGACCCTAGTGAAGCTTCAGACATTAAGGATATTGTCCCAAAGTCATCAAGAGAGAGGGAGATATGACTTGGGCACTCCATGTTACAGGTGAGCCCTCTGAGAGTGACTACCCAGTCCTCCTGCAGTAACCGACCTCTGCCCTCCCTCTTCCCACATCATATTCATCTTTAGAGCCCTACTTCATTTCCTATTCCTGATTCTCTTCCCCTAGATGCCCAGTGGCTGGTTCTTCTCACATATAGTGCAAATTCCGGATAGAGGCTCAGGCTGAAAGGCAGTGGCTTTCATGTCTGCCCTATCTCAGAGAGGAATGAGATCCAGGCTCAAAAGAAGGGTGAGCTCTGGTTCTGTGGATGGGAGAGACAATAATGGGCAACACCCTGGGGTGGGGCTGGGTTTCTCCCGCCATTCCTAAAATCATCCACAGCTCACCACAAAGAGGCATCATTTCCTACTGAAGTCCATGCCATTAGCACCATCTGAGAAGTCTATATTCCTCTTATTAACAGGACTTTGACCGTGATACAGGTAAATGATAATCTTCACCTCGCTATGCTGAGTCTGAATCTAACCCTTCCATGACTGGAGTCTCCTAATAAAGTCTCCTCACATTAATGAAAAATGAAGGATGCAAGTGTAAATCACACCTCTCTAACATAAAGTTTTCTCACTTGACACGCATTACCTTTTACCAGTCACAATTATAAGAATAAGAGAAAACATGCATCACCTCACTTGCGCCTCACAGAAATTCCACAAGGAAGGTGTCTTCATTTCTAGAGAAAGATACTGAACTCAGACACTTAAGTCACTTGTTCAAAGTCACACCACTTTCCCCGGCAGATCTGATTTGGAAGCCAGATCCATCTGATTATGTTGTCTCTGGTATGTTCCATTGGTATGTTGGCAATGACAACAGCATGGCACAGGCTACCATGTGCCCTCTCACACCTGGGACGGGTGTCAAAAGTCGATTATGACGTTTCTCTGTGGAGCTAGCCTGAGCTCCCCAGCAGCCAGTGCGGGCTGCTCAGCCGCTGTGTGAGGCTGTTATGTTGTTTGCCGTCCCCTATCCCAAGCCAGCTCTCACCAGAGCCCTTCAGCATCAGAATCGCTCTCGCCTCCTAATGGGGACTCATCATTACAGGCTAAGGATCCCATGCATCTGAGAGAATAGATCTCCTGGTTGAACACCCTGTGGTAGTGGAGAATACTCATCTGTCTCTTAGTAAAAGCCTTGGCCTGGCTTTTACTCCCAGGTTTGGCATCAGGAGCTTTCTACTGAAGAGAAAAAAATGAAACGCGACAAGTCTGTCAACGACCTTGAGCTCCTAAAGGTGCTTCAGCACACGTGTGTCAACGACCTTGAGCTCCTAAAGGTGCTTCAGCACACGTGTGCACACACACACGCCTACATGAACCCCACTCCTCTGCCTGCTCACGCTTTGTATGTGACATTGAGAGAGTGGGAGAACCACACCACCCTTGCTAAAGCCCACATCATGCCCACAGCGTCATCCCTTTGATAAGACCTCAGTGAGGACACTAAAGTGTCAAGCCCCATTAGTCCCTCCTTACAGAAAGAAAGCCTGAGGCCCAGTCAGACGGAAGAGTTCAGTATGACCACTCCAAATCACCCACAGGCCAGAGCCAAATATAAAGCCCCTAGCTTTGGGCCTGCTTCTTTTCACATAACATACGCTACCCTGGACAGTCAGAAGAAGTAATTTATCCTCTAGTTTTCTGAGAAAATATTAAAACTCAACATTCTCATTGCTAATTCAGGGAAACATGCAAAAATCTGTCCTGTTCTGAATTAGAAGATACTATAGTAAAACAAATGCCAAAATGTCCAAGATTTTGCTCCTTGATATTTAAAGTTCATGGATCACTCTAGCAAGATTAATTCCATATAGTTCTGATTTTCCTCATTTTAAAGTTCATCAATAGGTTGTTTGTTTAACATTTACTTGATGCTCAAGGAAACTTTTGAGTCTTTCTTAAATAAGTCTCCAAAGAATATTCCTCTTATAAACAGGAAGGCAAGTTTGGCCCAGACTCAGTGCCCTTGGATACAAAACACTGGAATAATCTCACAAGTAGATGGCAAATAGAGTTTCAATACAGCCAAGTTTGTGTTCCAGCTGCCATACCACACTGCCTCACCTCTGCCCGCCCACCCCCAGCTCCTCCGTGGTGGTGAGGACTGGGAAGAAGGCTGATCTCATGAGTCTACCCGGCATGTTACTCATAAACACCCTCATAATTCCCAGATGCTCTCATACTCTCTGCGGAATAATAAGCTATGTCTCTTTGGAACCAATACCCTAAGACTGCAAATGATACTGACTGATGCCTTGTCTAGGGGAAAAAGGGCCCCACGAAATGCCAAGACCTAGGTGTTACACGCTCTTCTAACCGTCAAACTATCTCACACCCAAAGTCCTTTCTCATCAGAACCTGAGCAATCCTCTTCTTGGCTGACTCAGAAGACCCTTCCCTTGTTAAAAACAGAATACACAAACAAAAACCCTTTAAACCCCTTGTTAATACGACGTTAATCAAGATCTATATCAGATGAATGGGAAAAGTGCACGCCTAGGGTTGCCAAACCCATTTTGAAACTGGGATTCATTTCAGTTCTGGGGCAGATACAGTTGTGTTGGAAGAGAATTGGGCCCATTGAAAATAACAGTTTTATGATGCCTTCCTATAAGTCTAGACAAGCAGATGGACCAGTTCTAAAAACGTCTTTGTATATAAGCTTTGAGAGATATTTATCTACATCGTGGGGTCTTTGGAACAAAGAGAGCAGTTTTTTCTTTCTACAAAGTTTGGCGTCATTATTATTTTGAAAGATAATCATGCTCACCCGTTGCCAGATGACTATAAAGTTATGCTCTCTCTATATTTTTAAAAGAATTTGCTTTTGAGAAGAAGGTTGTGGAGTTGGGGGGGCGAAGGCTAATCCAGATCCTCCCACCTCCTCCCTCCCTGGCTGTGAGAAAATGGTGGGCCTGGGAATTTATATAATTTCATCTAGTGTTAAACCAAAAAGGGTGTATTTCTGGAGAACAGTCCACAACAGGAGCAGGAGAATGGCTGAGAGGATGGGGGTCTAAAATTCTGATAGGTCAGCATTTGGCTCCAAAGGAGCTGAAGGAGCGAGGATTGCTCAGTGTGTGAGTTCTCTCTTTCAAGTCCCCCGTTCGTCCCCTGCCATCAGGAAATGCAGTAGACATTTGTCACCGGCAGCTCTTTGGAGACTTCAGTGTTCCTTCCTCCCAGGGCCCAAAAGGGGCCTTCAGACACAAAATACTCAGATTTTGCAAACCAGCAGAATTTGTTGTGCAGTGTTTATCAGACAGGCTAGAGGCTGTGAAGACAGACTTTGTGAAATAGCTTAAGCAGTTCATAAATCAGATGTAATTGAAAAGGATAGAATGTCCTAAGAGCCCCCATGACCTTTCTTTTATAATATCTTCACTGGGGCAAAACTGTAATGTGTATAAGGACCAGGGGTGTAATGAAGTCAGGTTGCCTCAGGTCACTGAATATAATTTGTTTTTTCTGGCCAAATCATGAAACAGGATTGCACTCTGTTCCCTGTTACATTTATATGATACCATCCCTTTTGATATTGTCAAGTGTGTTATGCCAGACCACATAGCATTACTAATAACAAAATTCCTTGGAAAAATATGTTTTTTCTTTCTCCCCCCCCCCCTTTTTTTTTTTGGTTTGTTTTGTTTGTATACACGAAGTAACAGCAGCTGAAATCAGCTGGAGTTCTTGTCTGGCCAGCAAGTAAAAAGTGCTTTTCATATGAAATTACTGACAAGCCCTAGAAACATGATGCAAAGCATTTTTACCCCCTTTGCTTTGAAACTGGTATTTATATGGCTTTTCAAAATTGTATTTGGTATACTGACCAGAATGCAGTTTCATATGAGGACCTTAAAGAACTGCCTAAGATTTTCCTTTGAACCTAATATGTTATCAGTTATCAGAGTATAAGGAGCAAGTTTGGGGGACTGCTAGGGTTCCAAATTCCAGGGAGAATCTAAGATACCAGGAGGTCAGAAGAATGGACTAAAGAGTGGCTCAAGAGGAAAGATGGGGCAAATAACAAAGAGAAGAACAGAGTCAAGTTCTAAAGGGCAGCCATTTCCCAAATGCCAAGCAAGAGGTAAATCAACAGACTTTTTATTCCAGGCTGCACAATCACAGGAAAAGGCTGATCAAAGCTGGAGGGCAAGGGAAAAGGTGGTAGGGTGCCCAAGTTCTGGGATCTGAGTCCAAGCCCAGTTAGATGATCATGATCAATTGTTGTTGACAACAACACTTGTTTTGCAACAGCGTCTCTTAAGGTAGCAATCTCAGCAGATCATCCCCTGACACCATGTGTGCTGTTCTCCAGGGAAAATGAAGATTACACACTATCTGGCATTACCTAAGCAAGACTGAAATCACCTTATGCACATCACAGTCACATATACAGTAGGGATTCTTGGACCATAAAGATACCACATGTTCTGGTGTGTGCCAGACGGGCACACGGCTGCCATTTACATAACTTGAATTCCTCATAAACCAGTTGTTTTGGGGTGGTCTACACTCTCAAGAGAAGAGAGCCCATGCTTAGTTCTATCTAGCACCAGCCATCAGAGCCCAAAGACTGGCTGAGGAGCAGGCTCTTTCTCTTAATAACTTCCAATGTATTTCTCTCAAACCTTGCTCCTCCAGAAGCCTACTCCCATCTTGACTATGGCTGGTTCAGAAGGAACTTGGTCTCTGGTGTGGTAAAACAGAATTATCTGCTCAGATTATATTTCAAGCCAAATTCAGTGTCTTATAACTTTGTTGTATGATTTATTTGGCCCTTGGGGGCTCCTACTGAAAGTGCTGAAATGCCATACCGACATTTCACTTCAGACTTACAACCACCTACACTTGAAGCAGCATTTATCTCTGACAGGAGGTAACAGGGTGCAGTGCCTTTACCTGCTGAATAATCTTCTATGTCCTAATGGGAGGGGTACGGGCAGCAGAGGAATGAGTGTCGGAAGAAGAACAAAGCTATGTCCACATCCTTGAGGGAAGAGAAATCATACCACACAAGTTCAGTGGAAAATTTCTAATGAATCTGTCAGCTTCAGTTCATCTACCCGAAGTCAGAGTAGGAGAGAAAGTGAAATAGGAGAACCACATGGGAAGGTTCAGGGATGATTTCTCTGAAACAGCAGCTGGAAGGGTTTTGTAACAATTCTGGTACCACACCCATGATGCTACCACTCATGTTCTCTTGCTTCCGCTTACCATTATGAAATGTCACAGGATCCCTACTCCTGAAAGCATTCAATCCTCTTAGATGGAAGACCCAAAGAAGCCAATAGAGTTTAGGGCTATCTTTTATTCCACCCACAAATTTGGTGAAGGGGGAAATGTTTGCATTTCTGCCATGCCATGAATATGGGTTTTCCATATGAGCATTAACATAGTGTGAACCCTCATCCACTAGAAAGACCATTCAGTACTATTGGTGCGCACCCCACTACAATGCCAGACTCAGAGTTACATGAATAATTGCTTTTGATGAGTAGGTAAAAGGTCTTTTCTCTTTTTTCTACCACCCCAAATCCTACAGATAAGGTGTCTGAAGACTGAAGCTGTGTGCCCTCACATGGCCTCGGGCACCAAACTCCAACATGAAGGATGAAGAATTGTTACTGCTGATCTATTAGTTGGTGCAACACCCAACCCACATTGCAGGGGACAGTGGGGGTGGGGCAAGGAAGATGTCTTCATCCTGTTCAGGGCACAATATTCTCAAGGATTGAAAGAGAGAATGAAGTTTAGGAAAACTCATATAGTGAATAATTTTCTTTGAAAACAATGCCTACCCCAAGGTCTCCAATACTCCCAGGATCCCAGAATGAATCATATAGAACTCTAGGAGATGTCCAACTTCCAGGAGACTGATCTACAAGGGAGGAGACACTGAGAGCAATTTTGCAATGAAGATCCATCTCTGTTGCTTTATTTTCAGCCCTGGTTATAAGGGATGAAATTATTGTAGGACTGCAATCGTTATTTTACCTTATAGCTCTTACCTATACATACATAAAAATAAGAATCGTAGAATAGTTTCATTGTAGATGTGGTGGCAGACATCCTCCATTGACAATGTTTTTACTAAATAAAATGATACGACATTTGAAAAACCAAGATCTGTTCAGTAAATTAGATAATAGGGTAGACTGGAGCTAGCGAGATCAATGATTGCTGTGCAAGGAACTTCCAGCATTATAAATAACACCTCCTGTGGGAATACTAAACACTCAATCAGAAAATGCCATGGTTGTTGGTTTAGGATCAGCTTTTTCAAATCCATAACTTTTGAATGAGTTTGTTTTTTTTTAACTGAAACTTTCTAAGCCAATAATAATCCAGTCTCTATCATGCTTTAAAAGGGAACCCATTACAAAACCCTCTTAGAGTCCTCCTTATGCCTTAAATGGCAGTGGTGAGTCAGTGATGTGTTTTTAATTCCAAAGCATGAGAAAAGAGACGGAGGGAAGTTGTCTGTAACTGCTCAGTGCAGCATCTTTAACGTTCTGCCAAATACTGGGTTGCCAGCTGGCAGGTCCTACTACTCTTTAGCCCTGCAAAGTATCACATTTGTGTCACTGAAGATAGACATAAGTTGTTCTGTTTTAACCTGAATCATCTGCAGGGATACACAGCAAAGCGTCCCACCCTGTGAAGGTGGCTGGCAGTGTGAACCACAGAACAAACTGAAGGAGAGGCTTCCCCCTCTATCCCTCCACCAAGAGCACAGTGACCAGTGCTGTTCCCAAAACTTCTTCGCTATCTGCACTTCTGTTCTCAACCGTCACCAGCCCCTGCTCTGGATCTATGTATGTTCTTTCTGGACAGAAGCTCATGTCCCAAAGTAGTGGTTCATAGATTTGATTAACTTAACTTCAACCTTCACCATTTTTGCCCATAACACTTCTATGATCATTTCTCAATATCTTACTTTCATGCCATAATTAAAATTCCAATGTATTTTTCATAATTACAAGAAAACCATATAAATAAGCCTTTAAAATTCAAAACAATGTTACTAAAATTTAACTAAATACTATTACCTACTTGAAGCTCTGAGCCTAAGAGCTCTGAGTCTATTCTGTTTTTGTTAAAATAGAGGATAATATGTGTTAGAAAGATGGTAAAGATGGCACATTAGCACCAGACAGACTTCCTCTTGATACATTCGGAAGGGTTGAAAAAGAATGGCAAGGAAAAATCTCATCTTGTATGATTCCATTTTATGTAATGCCATGTCAATTTTACTTAATCCCACTCAAGAAAATCTTGGGAACTACTTAGAATCATCTGGTAAATCTTACAATTTGGTAAACAGAATATAACAGTATTTCCCAAAGTGTGTATCTAGGAGATAACCTAGCAACAGATTAAAATGCAAATTCCCTGGCTTCACCCACAGAGTCTTCTGGGATAGGTCTTAGGAATTTGCATTTTTAACAAGCTTCTCAGATGATACTTTATACACAAATATTTGAAAACAATTAGTCTAATTTGTTGTTTTCAAACACTTAGCCTAGGGATCCTTTCCTCCAATAAAATCCTACATAGAAACTAAGATAGAAAGCAGATAAGAGTAGGAGCCCCTTGTTGAAGAAGGAAAGTGGGCCAGAGAGCCGTATTTGTAGCTACACTTCCTCCTGGCCCCTGGCAGCCCCTGGAACTCCATGGAGCAACCAGCACTCTGCAGCACAGAGTGTGAAAGCTTGTCTTCTCTATCTTTCCCTTCACCTCTTCCTCTTCCAAGACTCTACTCTCTCCCATAGCCAAAACTTGCCTGTGGCTTATTTGTTTTAAGATTGAGAAATCTTCTATATCCTGTGTTACCTAGCAAAGAAGCATAAAAGCTGAATACAAATGTGTTGAATTGAATTGAATTGAATCGAATTGAATTGAATCAGATTCATTTCATTACAAAAGAAAAATACAGACACCCTAATAGCTAAATGGATGAAAACACACAGGCATTTCACAAGATAAAATGAAAATATTATCTAATTAAAATTTTAGAAAATGTTCAGCCTCATAATAATCAAATGCAAATAAAATAAGATCTTATTTTTTACTTGTCAAATTAGCACAGACGTTTTGAATGATACTCAGTGCAAATGAGGGTATGATAAGACCAACACTCTTGTACATGGGAAAGCTAATGGGTACAGCCTTTCTGGATGTACTTTAAAAAAATTTTTTTTCCTTTAGTGCAATACTTTACTTTCTGTGAACCTATTATGCAGAAACAATCTGAAATTCAGGCAAAGATTTATGCACAGTTCTAGAACTAGATAGTGGTGATAGTTGTACAATAGTGTAAATATACTTAATGCCACTGAGTCACACACTTTAAAATGGTTACAGTGGTAAATTTATACAATGTATATTTTACCACAAAAGATTAATGCACAAAATATTTATTTCATCATTACTTACAATAAAGAGAATTTTAAACTGCTGAATGTCCAACATTACAGTTATTGCTACATTATGGTGTTTCTTGGAAACGGTTATGATATAAACAAGTGAAAAAAAACAGGATGTGAAACTATATATACAATCTTTCCTCAGCCTTTTCCTCAAATATAAAATAATCTAGAAAGAAATATGTCAAAATATTACCAGTAGTGGATTCTAGAAGAGTGATAGGATCATTAACACCTCTCTTCTCTTTATACTTTGAAGAGCTTTTCAAAATTTTCTAAAATTAGTGTATGTTATTGTAACAAAGAGAAAAAAATGAAGTAAGTAATTTCAAAAGAAAATAAGCTATGGTCCATATTACAATCTTCATTAAGATGCTACCAATTCATAAAAAAGAAAGTGTTAGTCTCTAATTATAAATTATTTTTTAATTATTAAATTTAGCATGTATGAAGATAATAATAATAACTTGTATATAGTGTAGACACTACTTTAAGCACTTGACATGTATTAACTCACAACCCTTAAAGATTTTCATTTACACCTGACTTACCAGAGGCATAGAGAATTTGAGTAGAACAGTCCAAGATAAGACAGCATATAAAACTAGAATTCAAACACAGACATTTGGGTTCCAGAGTTTATAGTCTTAGTCACTAAAGTATACTATCTCTTGTAAAAATTTCTTAAAAAAGCAAGGAAGTGTATTAGTCTCCTATTGCTGCTATAGCAAATTACCACAAACTTAGTAGCTAAAACACAAATGTTTTTATTTATAGAACTGGTAGTTAGAAATCTAAAATGGGTCCACAGGGCTGCATTCCTTTTGGAGACTCTAGGGGAGAATCCACTGCCTTGACCGTATTCCTTGACTCATGGTCTCTTTCTCTATTATATAACACTTTTTCTCCTCTCTGATCTCCACTTATGACCTTACCTCTTTCTTCTGACCCTCCTGCTGCCTCTTAAAACAATCCTGTGGTTTCATTAGGCCCACTTTATAATCCAGGACAATCCCCCATCTCAAAATCTTTCATTTAATTACATCTGCAAAATCTCTTTTTCTATATTAGGTAACATATTCACAGGTACCAGGCATTTGAACTTGAATATCTTTGGGGCCATTTATTCAGCCTACCACAGGTAGGAGGGAAGGAAGGAGGGACTAAGGGGGGGACGGCAGAATAATACCCTCTAGGTCCATCCATGTTGTTGCAAATAGCAAGAGTTCATTCTTTTTTATGGTTGAGTAGTATTCCATTGTATATATACACCACATTTCAATCCATTCATTTATTGATGGACACTTAGTTTGCTTCCATATCTTGGCCTATTATAAATAATGTTATAATGAACATTGGGGTGCATATATCTCTTCAAATTGTTTTTTGTTTTGTTTTGTTTTCTTCAGATAAATACACAGAAGTAGAATTGCAGGATTGTATGGTAGTTCTATTTTTAATTTTTTGAGGACACTCCATGCTGTTTTCCACAGTGGCTATACCAATTTGCATTCCCACAACAGTGCACGAGGGTTCCCTTTTCCCTACATCCTCACAACACTTTTTATTTTTTGTTTTTTTGATAATAGCTAATCTGACAGGTGTGAGGTGATAGCTCATTGTGGTTTTGATTTGCATTTCCTTGATGAGTAGTGATGTTGAGCATCTTTTCATGTGTGTTGGCCACCTGTATGCCTTCTTTGAAAAAATATCTTTTCAAGTCCTCTGTGCACTTTTAATCATTTTTTATTAAGTTGTATAAATTCTTTATATATTTTGCATATTAACCCATTATCAGATGTATGATTTACAAATATCTTCTCCTACTCAGTAGGTTGCCTTTTTGTTTTGTTGATAGTTTCCTTCACTGTGCAAAAGCTTTTTAGTATGATGTAATCCCATTTGTTTTAGGTTTTGTTGCCCTGGCATACTTTTTGCATGGCAGCTCAGATCTCACAGAGAAGGTGTTGCAGGAGACTCAAGGAAAATGTATAGGTCTTCTGACCTAGCCTTAGAAACCACAGAATGTTACTTCCACTTCATTCTTTTGGTCAAGCAAGTCTCTAAGGTTGGCCCAAATTCAAGCAGAGAGGAATTAGGGTCCACCTTTCAACAGAAGGAAGAGCAAAGAGATTGAAACCATCTTCAATCTCTTAAGCTCTCTTGAGTATAAAATTTCAGCTAACAAGAAGTACGTGATGAAAATCATCTAAATTGGAGATGTGGGGAGGTGGTAGTTCTAAACCCTATCAAATAACCCACGAATATTTTGATATATTTAGATTAGTCTGGGAAATCACTTTGAAATCCCTCTGGTTTTAAACATTATAAATATTTTTTAGACTTTTTTTTTTTTTTTAGTTTTTTTCTTCCACCATTTTTCATTGTCAAAGTCTATGGAAATAATGTCTAGGGAATATAGTCAATAATATTGTAATAACTTTGTCTGGTGATAGATGGTAACTAGACATCATGGTGACCATTTTGTAATGTATATAAGTGTTAAGTCACTATGTCATACACCTAAAACTAATATAATATTGTATGTCAACTATACTTCAATAAAAAAGTCTGTGGAAATAAACACCAAAATGAAGAACCATCAAAACTCACTAGTTCATGTTTTCCTATATTTTATGAATAAGGCTCTGTTCATAAAACAAATCTATTTAAGGAATGCCCTAAGAATAAAATCATGCTCCCCACCTCTTATTAAGAGACAATGATGACTGAGTTAAAGCCAATTTATTTGCTCATCAGAACGTCTGAAATATAGCCTTCTATGCCTTCTTTGTCTTAATAGAATGCATAGCTTGTCTGGATTTATTTTTCTTTTCCAACATAGTACTAGCTATGGTGATATGTTTGTAAATTGGGATATAGATCTTTCTTTTTTTCTTTCCTAATTCATTCAAATCTTTTGATTTGTGATAAGAATCAATATTGTATAAAATGCTGGTGTTTTATAAACATTTTCGTCATTGAATTTCAAGACTTCCATACTATAGGTTACATAATTCTTATTCCCATTTACATCACCTTTAGAGTCCACAGTTGATAATAATAACACTAAAAACAATGCATTTAGGTTGAGTAGGTACCTGCAGATGAGAGAATTCATTGATTCAACAAACATTTATTATTTACCTCGAATCACAAACAGCCTGGAGGGAAGGACAGACACAGTGGTATGTTGGAGCCCACTCAAACTGGCTTATAATGGCTCCCATGAGCCAATTCTGTATGTTGCTCTCTAATCCTGCTTCAGTGACATTGAGTTAGCAGATTGAAATCAGCTATGATGAGAGTATTTACACTATGGAAACTGGCAAACACTACAAATCTGGGCTTTTTGTTAAACATTTACCAGGGCACCACTGCAATACATAAACATGCTCACAATGTGATAGATCCCAAAGATACATATAAGAAAAAATGAGACTACTAAGGAAAGTTGCACCTAGTTAGGAGGGCTCAATGAAGGCTTTACTTTTGGGGATGAGCTCAGATGTCACCTCTTCCAAAAGGCCTTCCCATATAACCCATCTAAAGAAGCCTTGTTCCCAGACACCCTCTATCACACTGCACTTTCTTTCTTTCTGGGAAGTTGTCATAATTGATGAAATCTTACTTACTTTTACATGTTTATATGTGTTCTTTACTAGGATTTTACATTCTTATTGGTCTTGTAGCCCTGGCAAATAATAGGCACTCAGAAAACAGTTTTTCAAAAGTCAGGAGTAGAGTAGCAGTAGAGTTTTAAAGCATAAGTAGGTCTTAGCCAAGCAAAGAACCAGGGGTAGAATAATCTGAGTATAGAAAGCAAGAATAAAAACAGCACTGTTGTCAGGGAAAGATAGTGTGTGACTGAAACATGAAGTCCAACTCAAGTTGTGGCTGGGGTGGTGTCAAAGGACATTCAGGCCATATGGAGCCCCTAGACTATACCATGTGAGCCATAGGGACCACTATTCAAACTTCCATTCACCAAAAGATGAGCATGGACATAGCTAATTCCAAATTGGGACAGATTGGTTTTTAAGTTAGAGAAGAAAAAAAAACAACAACTAACTAAAATACATCTTTCCTCAAGCCCCCTATATGACTGATAAATTAAAATTCTTTTACCCCTCCAAAAAGGGATTCATCCCTGAAAAGGATTTTTGGAGCTCCCCAAAATTAGAATATTCAAAGTGTGAATCATTTGGTAACATTCAAATTGAAACAAAAAAGAATAAGGGGAAAGGGATATGCTGCTTTCCACAATGTGCCTTATCAATATCCTTCTGCAGATAATTGTGATTTCTTGGCAATACTGCATATATTAGACATTCTGAGAAATGTATTAATGGATTTCCTATATAAATGAGAAAGCAGAGTGTTCAGTTTCTAAGGAGATAAATTAATTTGATTACAGATATTGACCAGTTGTTCTTACATGGAGCTTTTGGCCAGGGCCTCCCCACTTCTCATCTTGCTCAGTCCATTAGTTGAGGAGATTGAAATTCCAATGGGATGAAGAAAGAATTAGGGAGCCCAAATGACAGTGACTAATTCTGTTGGGTGGAATTGAGGAAGGTCCCAGAGGAAGGTAATGTTTGGGTTGGCCTTGAGAGGTGAGTAGGACTTCAGTAGGCAAAGGAACAGTGAACAGGGCACTCCAGACAGGAAGAACACCCTGATCCAAGCCACAGAGGTCTGAAATCAGGGTGTATAGATATTTAAAGGTTCATGGAACAGCCACACATAGAACCACTTACACAACTCTGAACAGAGCAACTGCCAATGTGCTTTTGCAAAACAACATTCTAATTTTACTTTGGTTTTCATAATGACAAAGTGATTCATTAGTTCCTATTACACACAGTAATTTCAAAATGATAAAACACTAAAAACCCTTTCTTAATTATAAAAATTCAAAAAAAGGGAACTTGAACAAAATCTACTTTTTCTACTCAGCAAATATGTGACCACAAGAGGTTCTTGACCACTCTGCACACAGCACCCTTCCAGCCCTGTTTGAACAAGCTTAACAATAAAAGCAACTCTGCTTTATAAATACAGTAGAGCATCATGTGTACACTGTAAACTTATTTTATAGACTCAGATAAAGCCCAAGTCAACTTATATCTGCCAAGGCACAATCAACTACATTTGTTCAAAGAACAATTCCAGGTGAAACTCACTCGAAGAAACCTCAAAGTGTAAAAATAACTGATTTCCAAAATTAATATAATGAGAGGCAATTGTTTTACATTAATTTCACCATTGGTTTCACTTAAATTGTGGGTTTTAAAATGAAGCTTATTTTACCAAAAGCTATTTTCATTCAGGAATGCATTTCATGTATGGAACAAAGCGCTCCAGGGGTGGTTTGGTGGCCAGCAACAGATATAGATCTTGGCTAGCTTAAGGTGAAAACAAAATTCTCATAAGAATATTGCACAGGTCACCAAATGAAAGGAAAGCAGGAAACAGAGCTCAAAAAATGCCCCCTTCAAAGAAAAAGAGTATAGCTCCTGAAATCTAGATGGCAGGAACTGATAGAAAAGACCACTGCTGATTACTCTTCAGATCTTTTTCACTAAGCTCAAGCTTCAAAAATCCCAGAATAGAAAGTCTAATTGGACCAATTTGGGATAGTTGCCTAAAGGAAGCCAGGCACCTTAAATTATCGTCCCATGGAAGCTACACAGATGCATGGAGAATGGTTTCCTCAAAGGAAATTGGCACTGTTATCAAAGAGGTAGAATGGAGGCTAAGTGGCCAGAAGACAAGGAATATCCACTCCAACCCCTAAGGATACTCTGTGATTAGTTCCGACTCACTCTACCAATTTAATACAGAACTCTCATTGAGCGGAGAGTTCTGTCTTTGTCCTCCTTCACCTTTCCATGACCGTCTTTGTTATGAACAGGTCAGTAGCAACTTTTAGAATCTGCTTTTTTGAAGAATCATTTAGATACACAGTTGTTGGCTAGCTGATGTTTCTATGGGACGCATTTTACACACTAAGCACCTCATCCCTCCACACATAACATGAATAGGGTATGACCACAAAACACAAACAATTAATCACAAATAAATTTCTGATTTATTTCAACTGTTTTTTTTTCTTAAGACAACAATGACATTATACTAGTCAGATCATTTAAATATGTCCACAGAATGCAGAATATTTTTTTAAATAAGTTTTTAAAAGCTTAAAAAGGAAAGGGTTAATAAAAAAGACTTTTGGCTTTTGGTGCCAAACATCCAATGAAAAGGCATTTTTCATATAAGTTACTAGTAGTTTCAAGCACCATGTAAATATATGTCAATGCTCTATATGAATTTATGTAAGTTTTTTCATTAAGAGCCTAGAGCATACACACTATGTTGTATTTTTCCATAGAAAATAAGTGAGTTGTGTCAATACAGACCACTGAGGTAAAGTAGAATGACTTCAACTATAAATATCTAGAAATGCTGGATAAAAAAGAACTTAAAAAATGACAATGCTTTTTTAAATGCCCAGCTGAGTTCATAAGAAATAGAGGAAATGCAGGGGCATAGAAATAAAGAGAAGTCAGAAAGGCCAAGAACCCATGTTACGGTAGCCCTGGGATGGGAGGTGCAGACGTACCTACCTCAAATTGAGAAATGAACCCTGATACATCTACACAAAGTCAAGGTAGGAGGTGTTGGGGCTGCCCAAGAAGGACAGCGGCAGCTGACACGTTTGCATTCAGCTGAAACTCTAAAGGGCTACAACCTTGGTGTAAAAAACTGGACAAAGTTCACTTCTCAGCCCAGGGAAGCAGCAGGGGAAGAGGTTAAACCTAGGCTCTAGGGTGAGAAACCCTAGGCTCTGGGATGAGAAAAGAACACTCTCCCATTATAAACTGAAGTCTCAAGCCCATGCCATTCCTATGCTTGGAGACTGGCTTTACATGTTCCTTCAGATATGGGATTCACCAGTTTGAGGCTGACATAGACACTGCTCCTGGGCTCGTTGGCCAGGGTTCCTTGAAAAATGCAAACCTTCTCTGGAAGAAAACTCTGCTGGAAGTTCCACAAGGGATTTCCACAGAGGGAAAAAAAATCTCCTAAAAATAAGATTACAGTAAAAAATTATATATGTTAGTAACTTAAGTATTAGAAATAGATAACATTAATCAAAACTTATAGTTTTTACTTAAAAAAAATATATTATATATGAAGTAAACATCTAACATGAATGAGGGTCAAAAGGTCTGCCGGAAAAGTCCTACAGAAAAGCAAATATCATTTCCAAATAACTTTATACTACCCGGAAGATAGTATAAAATAAGCAGTTTAAATAGTTAAAGCAATTAAAAAAGGAATAAAATCCATGATGAAAGAATAAGACACTATGACAGAAGAACAGGCACAATTTAAAAAAGAACCAAGTAGAAATGTGGAAATAAAAGATAAAAATCTAAAGATTTAATGGATTAGCTAAATAACAGATTGGATGCTGACGAAGAGAAAATTACCTAACCGGAAGAAAAATCTGAGGGTACATTACCCTGAATGTAGCATAGCAAGACTTTTTGAATGTAAAAATATAAAAGATGAAAAATAAGAAATATGGAAATGGACTGAAAGGTCTAAAATACACCTTTTCTAGAAATAGGATTTCTGGAAAAGTTCATAGAGAAAATGAAGAAGATTCAAAGAGGTAATGTCTGGAATTGAAAAATAATATAAATCTTCACATTGAAGAAATTGTACAGAGGTCAAAAGGGGAAAATATAAATAAATCTACACTTGGATGCATTGGAGCAAAAGCACAAAAGAGGAAAATCTTAAAATTAATTAAAATTTTAAAAAATCATTTTAGTAAAAGGAATAATTGGACTGACAGCAGACTTCTCAACATCAACAACAGAGGACAGAAGAAAATGAAATATCTTCAAATTGCTAAGAGAAAACATCTTTCAACTTAGAATATTTTACCAAGTGAGACTATTCAATAATGAAGGTAAAATAAATGTCCACACTAACAAATAATGAAAAAGGCCACACACAGGCCCTCACAGAATAAAAGGAAATTAATTCCCAAGGGAATAGGAACAAGAAGGACTATTAAGCAAAAAAGTTGGTAAGTAAACATTGAATATAGAAAATTACAAGATTTCACTTGGACAGTTTAAGAGCTAACATACTAGATGTGAAAAATATGATTATTTACGATTAGTCAAAATATACTAAGGTTTTTTATTGGTCAGGAGGATTAAGTTTAAACTGTGTCACTCAGTGTGTGTGTCAAAAACATACTGGTACTCCCTGGGATGCCTCAGTGGCTCAGTCGGTTAAGCGTCTGCCTTCGGCTCAGGTCATGATCCCAGGGTCCTGGTACCCAGTCCCACATCGGGCTCCTGGCTCAGCGGGGAGCCTGCTTCTCCCTCTGCCTGCCACTCCCCCTGCTTGTGCACACCCTCTCTCTCTGACAAATACATAAATCAAATCTTAAAAAAAAAAAAAAATACTGGTACCCACTTAAAAAAAAAAGTAGAATGCAAAAGAACGTAAAACTTCTAAATCAGTGTAAGAGAAAAGTAAAAATAAAGAAAATGTGATCAATTCAATCAAAGGAAGGAGAAGAAAGAAAATAAAAAAACCCCACAAAATCCACTTTTAAAAACTGAAATAGAGTTGACATATATCATATTAGTTTCAGGTGCATAACATAGTAGTTTGACATTTATATATATTATGAAATGATCACCATCTAGTTCCTGTCTGTCACCATACATAGTTAATACAGTATTATTGGCTATATTCCCTATGCTCTGCCTTACATCCCTGTGACTTATTTATTTTAAACTGGAAGTTTGTACCTCTTCATCCCCTTCACCTATCCCCTTCACATTTTTTTTTAAAGATTGTATTTATTTATTTGAGACAGAGAGTGTGAGAGAGAGCACAAGCAGGGTGTAGCAGCAGAGGGAGAGGGAGAAGCAGACTCCCTGCTGAGCAAGGAGCCCAACACGGGACTCAATCCCAGGACTCTGGGATTATGAACTGAGTGGAAGGCAGACGCCTAACCAAGAGCCACCCAGGCGCCCCTATCCCCTTCACATTTTTAAATCAAATGTGTAATAATCCCAGGTGCTTTTCTGTAGGACTTTTCTGAGCTTCTATGATTGGATGAAAAATAAAGACAAGATAATAATCCAGGGGAATGCTTCTTCCAGAAGACACACTAAAATATAACAACAGTGAAAGACAGAAAATAAAGGGTTGGAACAATATATACCAGGCAGACTGTAAACAAGAGAAAGCTAGCATATTGATATACATATTAGACAAAGCAGACTTTAAGTATTTTGGGGGACTAAAGAAGTTCATTACCTAATAATGAAAAGAATAATTCTCCAGAAAAACAACATAATCCTTTGCATGTTTTACCCAACATTTTAGCTCCAAAACATACAGAACAAAAATTAAAATACAAAGAGAAATTGATGCATACATGACCCCAGTAAAATATTTTAGTGCCTCTTTCTCAGAAATGGATAGATCAAAGGACCAAAAATTAATGAGTATATACACAAATTGACAACACAATGCATATGATTGAGCTAATAGAAATATGTAGAACCCTACCCCATCAATCAGATTATAAATATTTTCAAGAATAAATATAAAATTTTGTATTTTAGACAAATTTAAGCAAATCTTAAGAAATATCAAAGAATTGATATCTCATGGACTATAATCTCTGACCACAATGCAACCAAAAGATAGCTCAAAAAATCCCAGGCATTAGGAAATTTCAAATTTCCAAAATAATTCATGGGTCAAAGAGCTCTAACGTAAAATTAAAATGTAAAGAAATGAAAATTAATGAACATTAGAGCTTTAGTTGTACCTGTTATACATATATTTAGAAAAAGAGGGAGAGATCTGAAACAAATACAACCAAAAAATAACAATTTTTAAAACAATACTAGACACATGAATCTCTATTAAGTTATTTGCTGCATACTTGAAATATTTTATACTTATTCTTGATTTAAAAATAAAACTACTTACCCTGTCTCACATAAATGCTATTTATACCTCAATCAATAAAGAAACTGGTGGGGATTTATTTGTTTGGTTTCAGTTTTGTTGTCCGTATGGGTTAGAAAGAACCTAGACAAAATGTGTCTATCAGTGAACACAAGGCATCACCCAAACCGGGCACCTCACTGTCCCTAGTCTCTATGTCTCATCGTCACTGGGGCTCAAGGACAGCTGCTCCCAGCCTGGACTCTAAGGTCACCTTCAAATCTGCCAAAAATAATTCCTGCTGATGAGCATAAAAGGCTGCAAAGCCCATCATTTGAAAAGAGAACATATTGCAAAAATCACCCATGTACAGACTTAACCCTAAGGGCAGACCATGTGGTTGACCACATTCATCCTGACCCCTCTTAAAAATATTTTATTAAATACTTCTGATATAAAAGCAAAATCTTCCTATGAGTTGGAGTTTTGGTAAACAGTCCTCCCTTTGTAAAGTGTGTATTTAAAAGAATTGTTCTAAACAGAATCGAGAACTCCCTACTCCCTGTGGCTCAAATCTTCGGCAACCCTCAGATCTTCTTTCCCAGTTCCCCCAGTTAAATCCTGGGTGATTCCTTCTTTCAGAATTTTGTGCCATTATTGTCAAATGTGAGTAATGTATGCCCTCTTTCTGGAGGAAAAATACTCTCACAAGCCCCTAATGTTGACAAATGAACTTTTATTAGAATGTTATTTAAACACATATACAAATGTAAAACTAGATATAAATTCACTATGCTAAAGAACTGTAACACCAAAACAAATTTCCAAATTAGAGATAAAACCACCAAACCAATACTGTTCAAATTAAGAAGATTAATTTAAGGTGATAATTTGTGTTGTGCTAAAATTGCACTGCAGTTAGAACAACCAGCTTCCTGTTAGGTTCAGCCAGGGCAAGGCACTCGCCTCAAATTGGGAGGCAGGAGAAAGGAAGAGTATTTGTTCTTTCCCTTTCCTAGCAAAAAAGATCTAGTCTAGGAAAAAAAAAAAAGAAAAAAAGAATCCTCTGTCCATGACCCCAGCCGCTGCTGGTCATGTCCATCACGGTTACCCTTTGTATCCAGCAGCCCTGGTTTTCTGCCTCTGCTAATACTACCTCTCCTTCCTCTCAAAGAGAAAGAGAGCTAGGATATTTCATGGGTAATGTTTACCCCAGACATTAACAGACCACAGAGCATTCCTTGCCTATCTTCAGACCAGCAGGAGGGTGAGTTTTAAAGGTCTGGCCCAGTGGCTCTCTACCCCACATGCACATCAGAATCGCTGTGGGACTTTCGAGAAAACGAACCATTTCTCATTTTAGATCCCTCCTGGTAGTGGCTTGCCGCTGCCACTTACCCCTATGTCACCTCTCCATTCCCTATTGGCTTTTTCATTCCTTGTAATACCTTTTTTTTTTTTTAATTAATTCTCCATATTAAATTCCCTTTACTAAACCAAATGGCACAAGCTCTCTTTTCTTATCTGTCCCTCGCAGATACTTTGGTCATACATGGGGTGGACAGAGTCAAAGAGTAGTCTGATTTCCTTATTTGTCCACTTGTTTTTAATACCAATTATTATATTTTAATATATGAAATACCAATTATTATATATTAATATATTTTACTATATTAAATATATTTTAATATAATATAATTATATATATACATATAATAGTCCCCTCCTTTTTACATTTCAAAGTGCCTAGAAATAAACCAAAAAGAGAAGTCCTCCCAAAAGTTTATGTTACTGTATTATGTAGAATTCATTTCTGTTCTCAAAATTTCCTGTGGCTCCATAAATCATCAGAGGGGATTCAACAGGAATATGTTTATTCCACAAAGGGAAAGCACCAAATGATGGATGAGTTCTGCCTGCAGACTCCAGTTTGAGGAGGATGGCTGAGCTACCCCAGATTTCTCATCCTCATCATCCCCAAAGCAACCAATAATTTAAAAGAAAAATCCAGACATGCATTTGCTCTGAAGAATGACAGATGTATTGAGGTAGCCAATTCTTTTTTCCTTCCTAGATTTCCTCCAGCACAACACAATTCATCAGTATTTCCTTTTATTGAGTTGCGCTACCAGAACAGCAAGGGACAAGTTAATGCCCACACTTAAGTATGGAGGAGAGAAAAGGAGGGATTTTAAATCAGAAGGTATCTCTCCAGGGGGTCAGGATGAGAGAAAATAATTTCTGATAGGTACCGGACATTTCTTCTTTCAAATGCCAAGTTTCTGGCTTTCTCACATGTAGCTTTCAAGTTATATAGAGCCAGCTTCTACTTCTGTCAGTTCTCCAGGATATGGAATATTCAACTGGTTGGAAAAAATATGGTTTCTCCTGAGAGTCAGAGAGAAAAAGAGCTGGAATATTTAAGGTTTCCCACAGAAATTAACAGACTACAGAGCATTCCTTGGTGATCTTCAGATAAGCAGGACATGGGAGGTTGAGTTTTTAAAAGCCTAGACCAGTGGTCCTCAATCCCACATGTATATCAGAATCATTGAAGGTACTTTTGAGAAATGCTGATGCCAGGTTCCACCCAGAACAAAACAGAATCTGGGGGGGGGAATAGGTCCCAAATGTTAGGAGTTTTTTAAATCTCCCACATGATTCTAATGAAAAGCAGACAGAGAGACAGAGAACCACTGGCTTAGACCGAGAATTAGGAGTTAATTCTAACTTGTATAATTACATATAAATATATAATTCATGTTATAATTATTATATATAATATTGTTATGTATAATTGTATATAATCATTTCCTTGAACTCAGTTGCTTCCTACATAGGGGTTTGTCCATTTTTCTTCCTCACTCTTCTCTTGTGCATGACACCGACATAAGTGACGCTAGAGCTATAAGGACCTTGAGAGGTAGTTTTGCTTGCCATGCGATACAAGATATAACAGAAAAGGAAGAGGGTGAGTTCTTCTGGTGGGGGAGGGGGCACTGATTATGATGAACCTGCCAGAATCTCTGGATGTGTGGGTTGTGTGACTCTCTCCCCAAAAGTGGCTCTCAAAAGACCCCGTATCAAATCCACTGCCTATCAATCATCCGTCTTGTGTAAGCACTTTTCTCAATATCGTTAGTCTGTTACCGCATGATATCAAACACAACCATGTCATCCTTTGTCACCTTAGAAATGTCCTAGTGTGTATTGTCTAGAGCCCACAGCTCTTATGGATTGAAATCTTACCACTCACTACAGCATAGCACATTCTATCTATGTACCTCCCAAGACAAATACCTGGTGCAGAATAGACAATGGCCTAGCCCAGGGGTCCCCTAAATATTTTTGATAGCACGCCCCCTCAGTAAAATATCCTTCAGCACACCTAACAGAAGTTTAAGTAGAAGTCTAATGTTTTTCCTGTGACCCAGTGGATCATATTACATGCCCTCTGAGATGCTCAAACCTCACTCCAGAGACCACTGATCTAGTCTACTGTATAATGTCACCTGACAAGTTATTACTTTTGTGATTTGGGTTGTCCCTGAATATAAATATTATATATCTGAAGTTCTGACTGAGGACTGCACAGCAATCCATACAAGCTAACTAGCTCATTTTCACCATCGCCGTGAGTTACTTCACGAGAGGGGCAAAGGAAATAGGTTAGCACCCAATGTTTCCCACTCCCAACACGGTGAGGCTTCAAGGCCTTCTGAGACTCCAGCCCAATCCTAGGAATGATTCTGCCCAAGTCACTTTGTGCTTGTAGCCAATTCCATAACCGATTCTGTGGCCACTCTGAACCCAAAAAGCAACCTCTAGGCCATCTTGCTAGAATAAGATGGTCTAGGAAAACTCTGGCCACAATTTCAGAGCAAATTTCCTCTCTACAATAAATTGGTGCCAAACAGTAAATGTTCTCAATGAGGCATACTTTATGAAAAAAAATACAGGATAGCAAGGCCTTTGGCAAGTGCATCGATTTTTAGAAAAGAGACACAGAAAGACTTCTTCAGGGTCATTGACCAGGGGGAAAGGGGCTAAGACGAGCACGTGCAGGGAAGCATGCCGTGGCCATTGGAGATCATGCAGTTCCTTTCTGGTTTTGCAGCTAGAGAACTGATGTGCCCAAGGTCACGCAGCAGTTCAGTGGCAAATCTGAAAATGGATCTCAGACTCCCAGCTCACTGTCCTTCCTTTTACTTCCTTAATGACTTATCTTCTGATCTCTTTTCTATCAGTCTTAAACAAGAAGATAAAGACCTTTGTCATGTCTTGTGAACCGTCCCTATGTCTCAAGGACCCCTGGCTTCCCATGGGGTGTTTCTCTTTCCCTTCCCATGCCCTTCCCAAAGGATGAGACCCTGTATTCCCAACTGCAGGGTTCCTGTCTGTCTTGTCAGAGAGTCCTTTTATCATTGCAATGTGTGGGTTGCCTGTCTCTAAAAATAAAATTCCATTTATTTGTTTTTCAGTACAAGGAAAATCAATTATGATACAATTCTCACTGTGGAAATATTCTCAGACAATATTTAACTGACTCCCAAGTTCTATTTTAAAAGCATCATAACCACAGAAGTGAAGAATTCTGGAGTTAATAGGACTACAGAGTTCATCCAATGTAGTTTTTATCATTTGGGGGTCATGAAACTTCCTTCGAATATACGATGTCTGCTATTGGAACTCTCCCCAGAAAAATGTACATACCAAGATATGTATATGCAGATGTAGAACAAAATTGATAGAAAAACTTGCATATAACATTGCATACTTGCCTGGAGGCCAATCCCTGGGTCCCTGATTTAGATCCCCCTTTACTTGACTGAGAAGGAAACTGAGCCCCTAAGCCAAAAATAATTTGTTATGAGCACAGAGCTAGTTGATGGAAGCAATAGGACCAGAATGCAGGTTCCCAGACTAGGGGCATGCTATATCATGACAACGGTGACCATGTGACTTGTCACCTCCACGAGAGCACATCTGAAAGTGAAAAGGTAGGCTAGCGATAATTAGGTCAAGACAACAGGTGTAAACCCGAACTGGCTGGGGCAAACCAGGACATAGGGTCACCCCCATCACACTGAAAGCTTGAGCCTGATGCTCTTTTGTGGCAAGAAGGTCAAAGTCTCCCAAGAAAAAAGAAAATGTGACCTTGCAATGTAGCCTCTGAATCTTTATTCTGCAGCACTTTGAAAAGCTTCTACCCCCTCCTCTGAGTTCTCATTAAATGCATATCACACATCTCATGAATATGACATACAAAGGAAATTATTATAACATTTCATAACAACAAGATTTAGGTTTTCTTGAGACCTCCCAAAGGGCATCTCAATCAATTTTAGTTTTATCAGCAACATGGTACCAAGCATCAGAACCTTCTTCTTGTGCTGTTTGTAAAGTCAGTTTTACTCCAGAGGCTTGACCATTTCAGTCTGACTATGCAGGGAAAGGATAAGGAAAATTGATTCCATTGCAAAGAGTCTCCCTAAAGGTCTAAATAATTTATATCAGTCTCAACCTTCAGACATTATCTCAAGCAGTAAGCATATTCCAAAGAACCTATGCTTCCAGCATCTTCCTTGTCAAGCAAAGCTACATTCATTCCCCTCACTCATGGGCTGACCTTTCTTCTGAAGAGTCAAGTGCCTGTGTCCACTCATCTTCTTGCTCTTACAATGTTCATTTCGAGGCTCTTTAAAAAAAAAGAGTCTGGTTTTCAACTTAGTGACACTTTGACTATTTTAGCAGAGCTTCCAGTCCCAAATTACATTACTACACTACAGTAGGTCTTGGAGCCCCAGACCAGTGGCTCTCACTGGCTGTACAGGAAAATTATGTTGAGAACTTTTCAAAAAATTCTCATGCTCAAGCTCCAACTTAGAGATTCTGATTCATTGGTTGGGGTTTGGACCCAGGCATGGGCATTTTTTCCAGATCTTCCCAGGTGAGTCTAATGTGCAGCCAGAGCTGAGAATTACTGCCTTAGAGAAAAACTAGTGGGTACTCCCTGAGCCATATCAGTGGGCTGCTCCTTTCTCCTTAAAGCTCTAGGGGTGCATAGGGACCCGATGCCAGCTCATATGGGAGGGGAGCGGGTAGGAGGAGGATGTGACTTAAAGAACCAAAGGAGCTTCAGTATGTAGGCACACCTGTCCAGAAACTCCTTGGTTCAATTCAAACATGTCTTGGGCATAAATAGTGAGGAACCTCAGAAGAGTTTTCTCCTTGACACTAGCCTGCAAGAAATATCACATTTCCTCATTTTCTCAATTTGCAAATGGCTCACTCACACGTGCCAGGGTTGATGAGGAATCCGACTTTACTTTTTCTTACAACCCTTCCTTATCTCTTTCTGCTCATATTCTCTCAACTATACCTAAATGTCATAAGCCTCAAGAATTATGTAGTCCAAGAAAACCAAGAAAGGGCCCCTTTTGATCCCCACCTCCCACATACAGTCACTGCCATCCCTGATGCTCTTTCATAAGGCCACTGGTGAGTGTGGCTCCTCCCTGCTGGTCAGGCCCTACTGCCCCCAGCAGCAGAGCTGCAGCCATGCTCCTCACCACTGCCCTTCTGACATCTTCTGGTCCCATCCAGAGCCATCATTCTCCCCACTGAGATCTTGTCAATTCTGGGACACTACCTTAGAAAAGAATCCTAGTTTCTTCTGCTTCTTAAGATAATGGCAAAATCTTTCTCATCTTCCTGTTTCCAACGATTACTACTTCATCAGAAGTCTGCACCTCTTTTCCCACCTCTTCCCACCAGCCCTCTGAAATCTGGAATGATTCCATTTGATTCCTTTTGCTGGACCCTCTTGAAATTAAACTAGTTAAATCATTATACACTGTGAGTAGACACCACTACAGCTAATACTTCTTTAAAAGAATGTGTCACCTGAAGGGCAATGCCAACATAGAAAACACAGGTGCTGAGAAGCGAACTTGGCAATGTGCGTCTAGCTGAAAGAGACAGGTTCTGTGCCAGGGACACTGACGTGTGCTTACCACTAGAAAAGTGATCTCAGCTGAGAAGCAAAAGTATTTCATGAGGTCTCCCCATGGTCTGGATGAAACCTTACTCGAGATAATTCCATTACCAAGGAACCTTACTGAGCTTCCCAGGTACCTTGATGTGGAGAAGATAATGGCAGTTGTGAGGAAGGGGGAGGGGCACACCAAGGATGGAAGATGCAAATATTCTGGTCTCTTGGAATGGATCTGCCCCTGAAGATTACTAAACCAGTGTCCTGTTTTTCCATTACTTACATGCTAAATTAATCATGAAAACATATCTGTAAATCTGGTTATTTATGGGTATCCTAATGTTTCGTTTCTTTTTTTTTTTTTAGATTTTATTGATTTGAGAGAGAGAGAAAGAGCACAAGCAGGGAGGAAGGGCAGAGGAGGAGGGAGAAGCAGACTCCCCACAGAGCAGGGAGCTCAACAGGGGACTCGATCTCAGGACCCTGAGATCATGACCCAAGCTGAAGGCAGACACTCAACCAACTGAGCCACCCAGGTGACCCCTTAATGTTTTGTTTCTCTACTTGCAAGAATCAGACTAAATAAACTTGGGAGAGCTTTACATATCCAACCATTTGGCCCTCCCCAGGAAACACAATCTACCTTCAGTATCTGCAGGGCTAATGCCCATGGTATCATCCTAGAACTTGTCCACTTCGTACAACTTCTGAGAAAGTGAAGGGGACCCTTGACTCTCTAGTAACTGCCTGGAAGTGGGGAGTGCAGAAAATGGTAAATCCACTTTTTACAGCAGAGGCCCTCAGATGCTGGGCCCTACCACATACAGGAACCATGAGGATCCTGGAATACCTTGCATTGCAACCCAGAGAAGTCTCAGGACTCTTTATACATCCTCTAGTGCCTGACACATGGTAGATGCCCCACACCGTTGGATATTGTGGATGTTCTCTCCCTAAATGGGCATCCTGCTATCTCAGATTTAAAAACAGCCCAGCTATATATCAATTAATACCAATGGATTAATGGATGCAAATAAATGTTCATTCACAGGTAGTACCCAGGCTTCAGTGCCTCTGCATTGTATAGACTGGGGCCTGCACATACTGGCACAGGAAATTTGCCTGCAAAACAATGCTTTGACTTACTGCACAAGGAACTTCCTAGACAGAAAACAAAATGCTATAATCCAGTCTTAGAGACCAGCTTGTCTCACAGGTCTGGGTCCTGAGGTTTAGCCCAGCCCCAGGATTGCCTGACCCACTGTTCTCTATCATGTCTAGCTCTTCATCTTTGCCTTCGCTTTCATAAACAATGCAGTAACCTGAATCACTTAGGGGCAAATCATTGATTTTGGCCATCAAACGGTATTTCAAAGTAAATTTTGAAACTATAAAAGTTTTACTTCTAATGAGTACTTAAATATTACTTACAATGGACTCACCATCTACTATAGTATTGCAAAGAAAAGCAACTTTACACCTGCAAAACGGAAGAACATTTTTTACCTGCAATTGTGTACTAAGCACTTTGCTGTTCATCTGCTCACACGTTACTGCCTTTAGTCCTTTCCCTACATATCTCATATTCACCTGAACTCTGAGGAATCACCACATCCATTTACAGATGAAAAAACATGAGACTCCAGGACATTGAGGTACTTGGAGAGCTAGTGATTGAACAACCCCAAATTCAAAACTGGGGGTCTATGACTAGACGCTCATGCTCTGCTGCTTTTTGTGATCCCAGCAAAGCACCACAACAATTGTATAGTCAAGATTCCCTGGGGGTTGTGGGGGGCACAAGGCTACATCTATTCTCACCTAGTATATAAAGACAGATACAAATCACTTATTGCCTCATTCTCAACAAAGAATCACAGTGCGGGTCTCTGGATAGGTTGGCGTGATATGGACTGATTTATGCAATGTGGATGGGGCAGGACAGGACACACGGTAAGGAGATCAGGGATCTGGGCTGGGGGTGGTTGGTTGGTTGGTGGGGACAATAGTGTAAAGAAAGGGAACGTTGTGAAATGTGCTTGTAAGTATTTTTTTCTAAACTATATGTTTAAATGCCACAGGTAGAATTTATTACGTTATATGGGCATCCCTTCTAATGAAAGTTGGAGATAGGTGCCTTTTGAAAGCCAGCCCAGGTTGTCCCTTAAAGAGACACAGTAGCTAGAAGGATCAGAAAACTCAGATACCCTCAGGCTCATTTGCAGGAGAATATCCAGTGGCTTAGACATGTGTTCGTTTTCTGTGGCTGAGAAATAAATGATCCCCAAAGAAAAGGCTTAAAATAACATTTATCTCGTGATTTCTGTAGATCCAGGTATAGTAGGAGTCCAGGCATAGCTTAGCTGGGTTGTCTGCTTCAGGATCTCTCACGGAACAAGGTCAAGGTGCCAGCCAGGGTTGCAGTCATGTCAAGGTTTGACAGACAGAGCAGGATCCACCTCCAAACTCACTCACGTGGTTATTAGCAGGATGATGTTCCTCACAGGCCGTTGGGCTAAGTAAGGGCCTCTCCTCCTTGCTGGTGATTGGCTGTTCCTCGCCGTGTGGCCTTCTCTATAGCACACCTCACAACATGGCAGCTCGTTTAATCAGAACAAGCAAGAAGATCCAGAGAGAAGAGAGAGTACAAATAAGACAAGTGAGGGAAGGCTTTTGCAAGCTGTAATCGTTCATTTTATGTCTCAACTTGACTGGGGTCAGATATGTGGTCAAACATGATTCTTGGTGTTTCTGGGACGGTGTTTTTGCATGAGATTAACATTTAAATTGATAGACTGAGTAAAGCAGATTATCCTCACCCAGTCATCTGAGGCCTAAAAAGAACAGACAGCCTCCCACTTCTCCTGAGGAAGAGACTGCCTTCACACTGGGACATTGGCTTTTTTTCTGTCTTTAGACTTGACCTGAAAAACTGCGTCTCCCTGGGTCTTGAGCATGCAAGCCTTCAGACAGAAACTACACTATTGGCTCTCCTGGTCTCTGGCATGTGGATCTGGCTGATAGTCCGCCGAGAGGGTTTGATAAGTCTCAGGGCTGGTGGCCCAGGCATGGTTGAAAGGGGGCCGGACTTGGACTCAGAGGAGCAGGGTTCAGAGCTGCGCAGGACTACTTGCCACCTGGGTAAACCTCCTACACCAGCTGTCTGAGATGGGCTTCTATCTTCCTGTCTGTGAAATGAGGCTAACAACTTCTTGACGGGAATACGGGAAGTATTCAGGAATACTTCTTTAAAAGTGTTCCACTGAAAGCTAGTTCTGCAAGATGTGACTAGATAGGAAAAGGGTCCCACTACCCATTCAGTTTGGGAAATGCCAGGTGACACAGAGTTAAACAAGTCTCCTTCCTACATTGTCCAGAGTCTATAATGAGGTACTAAGCATTCTGGGTCTGGAAAAGGAAAACGCATCAAGCAGTGTTAACCAAATGTATTCGATCACAGCGCTCTTTTTCCAAGAGAAGTTCATGGGATTTGTGTTAAATAATTAATTAGATAATGCAAGTACAAATGCCTGCCCATGGAGCCTGGCAGACCACCCCATGCGTAATTAGCGTGCATTGAATCAGATCATTACACAGCAGTCCTGGCAGAAAGCCACCCTGGGACAGGCCAGGACCAAAATCCCAGAGGTCTTCTCCTGTTTGGATAAGAGAATGAACGTCCTGGGCGCCTGGGTGGCTCAGTTGGTTAAGAGAATGAACGTCCTGCTGTGCCTGCCCTGTGGTAGGCTCCTACGCAGTGCTCTCACAGACGGTATTAGGAAGCCTTCAGGACAAAACACACTCCCCGTAGAAGGATCCTGAAAAGAGAGGCTAGCCTAGTACCACTCATCTGGGAAGAGTTAGGTATGTGGCATTCTGAAGGCAGTGTTCAGCACAATAGGAGAGATAATTCGTAGCCTTTCTTTGATTCTCCCTCTAAACTTTGAGTGGCTCTGGTCATTGTCTTGGGGGCGTTCCTTGTTTAAGGCTAAATAAGGACATGGGCCCCACCCTGAGGAAAGTAAGCAGGCATCCCTACAAGATATTGCAAGCTGAAGATGAACCAATCTGATTTCGCAAAAATAGATTTCTAGTTGTATGTTCCTCTTGTACTTTATGGTTTTGTTAAAAAAAAAAAATCTAGCCTTCAGCAACAGCCTTTAAGGATATTCCAGCTGTGAGATGCATGCTCGGCTTAGTGTTAGGAGAAGCACAGTGCCCTACGAGGCCAGCATGAGCATGCCTGGTGTGAAACCTGGGTAAATTCCTGGGTGAGCATGCCTCACCCTCTGCTGGGGGTTGGCTTTGATTCACTGAGGTGAGCCCCAGACACCACCTCTTTACTTGGTGACATGAACCAGGGCTGATTTATTTAGAGGTAAATGCCTAACTGAAGCGAGGCTAATCAGATTGTCTCTTCTGGGAAAATGAAGATTTATATTAAGAGAAACTGCCAGGGAGAACAGGTTCATGGAGCTGAGTCACAGAGTGTCCTAAACTGGAGATACAGAAATTCCTGCTGTCCTTGGAGCTTCCCTACTTTTCACTTTCCTGGGGTTTTGTTTTAAACTCAGATCTTCCCAGTAAATTTTTCCTTTCAGTTAAACTAGACAAAGTCTGCTTCTTTCCCTCTAACCAAATGATTCTTAGTACATGGTGGTAGTAGGCATTGGGAGAGATCCACAAGGGCAAGGCAAATGGTGGAGTGTAAGATTTAGAGCTAGGAGGCCTGATCATCCTCCCCATCCATAGCCTCACCATACGGTGACAACTCTGGAGAATCACCCAGGTAAAACAGAGGTATGCTCCCCAAGATCAGGGGAAATCCCACAGGTCAGAGTCAGGAAGTCAGCCTCGGGAGGCAGAAGCCATGATGGATGAGCACCAATGAGAAAGCAAAAAACAAATTGGTAAGCAGGTAGCCTATTTTGACTAATAGACTAATGGTCAAAATAGGGAAGGTCTGGCAGCTAAGAACAGAGTTTTAGCCAAGGAGCTAAAGTTCAGAGGAATGACCTCAGGCTTAGACAAACTAAAACTCAGGGCAGGGACACAGGTCCTGGAGTGACAGGACAATGACCCAGTTGGGTGACAGGTCAAATCAGAAGCTAAGTTACCAGCATTGGAGCATAAGGTCAGAGCAGGGGCGTTCATCAGTGTGTGACCTGCGCTGCTGGACTCCTTAATTACCCAATGACGGACAGATCTGCTCCCAGAGCCTGGACTGCAGGGCTGAGGTTGCAGGCAGGGGTCGAGCATAAGCAAACAGGGATCTGGGGACAAGGCATCCGGGCTCTTACTGTGATCTTCCAACCTTCCTTTCCACATTGTCACAGTTCTGGGGCTTCTGCTCAGCCCCTAAGCTGCAGAAAAGAGAGGACAGCAGGGAAGGATGGAGTCAGTCAGGGGAAGGGGCACTGTCATCAGCCTGCAGCGCTTGTCCTGCATGTAGCAGCCTGGGGGCGGGGGGGGGGGCGGGTTCTGCATTTGTCTATTTCTTCAAGGCAATGCACAAACCTAGCTAAATACAATTAAAAATAAAATATATGAAAACTTTCCTAACTTTCTGACTCAGAAATGTTACTAAATATGTAGATCATATGGAGGCAGAATCCCCAAGTTACACTTAACAGTCCCAAACACTGCTTCACCTGTGCCCTCCCAGGTAGAAAGGTCTCCCACAGGTCTCCAAGACACACTTGCCCCATCACTTAGTCTTTTCTAAAATAAGCTAAATGGAGGAGCACCTGGGTGGCTCAGTCCCTTAAGTGTCTGACTCTTGATTTCGGCTCAGATGGTGATATCGAGCCCCACGTAGGGTTCCATACTCAGCATGGAGTCTGCTTGGGATTCTCTCTCCCTCTACCCCTCCTGCTCATTCTCTCTCTTTCTCTCTCTCTCAAATAAATAAATAAACCTTTAAATAGAATAAGCCAAATGGTAGCCAGTATTCACCTTTCCTAGGTCTGCTCAACTCAAAGGAACCAAGCACAGCTGGAGATGCTTGGTCAAAAATTAGGATTGATTGATTAATTGTCCCATTTCTATCCTCTCTTTAGTACCTTCTCCCATCTCTCTCCTTAGTTATCCCTTGACAGAACTTGACTGGGGTTCCCTAGCATAAAGGGTAAAGCTACAATTCCTATGAGGCATATGCTTCTGATGGGCTAGGAAGGCTCAGAAAGGCTCAGAAAAGAGGCCATAGATGGGTTGGCCCATCTGTGGGAAGAGGAAGAGAATGGTCATACATTCCGAAGTAGATCTGCAAGCATCCTTTGAAGTTATCTGGTTCCAGCACACATCATCTATACAGCGGTTGGCAAAGGGGAAGATAATTCTTAATGAGTATTTCTGAGGGTCCCAGGATTCAGTTTATGAATATGTTCATCCTTAGATTTTAGCTCTGCTTAAAACACTGCTTGGGTGTGGGCAGAGGGGATAGAGGCAAGTGTAGAATAGAGAAGATTCATATCAGACGCCTTCAGGGAGTTCAGTGTAAGGGTCAAAAGAATCCATCACCAAACTTCACAAAAGAAATAAAACTTCTCCCTTCTTCCCTCTTTAACTCACCTTTGCTGAGTGTGGGCTCCACAATCTTTTTATTTTTTAATCTGCATTTTGGTAAAGTCATGAGTTGCTAGAAAAAGGAAAAAAAATAAATCAGGTCTCTCCATCTCTTCAACCCCTGCCTATCGTATTTTCCCACTGAAGGAAGAGTAGGGACAAAGCTACTAAATTATTAGAACTCGCCCCTTCAAAGCTCCTGTGTTAAAAGTCACTGTGGGCTGTTATAATAAAAATACCATATACTGGGTGGCTTAAACCACAAATGTGTATTTCTCACAGTTCTGGAGGCTGGGAAGTCCAAGGGTATCAGCAGAGCTGGGTTCTGGGGAGGTCTTTCTTCCTCGTTTGCAGATGGCTGATTTCTTGCAGAGAACAGAGAGAGGAAACAAGCCCTGTCATGTCTCTTCTTACAGGGGCGCTAATCCCATTCGTGAGGGCTCCACCCTCATGACCTAATTCCCTCCCATAGGCCCCACCTCCTAACACCATCACATTGGGCATTAGGATTTCAGCATCGGAATTTTAGGGGGACAGAAACATTCAGTCGCTAACAAGTGCTGTGTGTTGCCAGCGCATAGCAAGTGCCCTGTAGGTGTTTGTGACTCATAGTAGGATTTGCGCTACTGTTTGTATCCTCAGTGTGGAATTCCCTGTTTGTAAACCCGTGAACCCCCACCTTCTCTCATCGCCTTGCCTTCATCAACATCTGGTGGCTTATGGCCTACAGAAATTTATTCCGAAGGCTTTGATGAAAACACTCGTTTCCACAGTTGAGGAATTTAAAAAGGATTAAGTTTAAAAACTGAAGAAGGAATTTAGGATTAAACACTTCTCAACGATTAATGCCAAGAAAAAGAAAAATGTGCGGGAGGTCCTCACTCCTGTTCTCCCTTACATTTCATCCATCTGCCGGCCCGAAGGAGCTGACAAACCCCTGCATTTCACTTTTCACTCCATTGATTCACTCATTCAACAGTTTCCCTGCTGATTCACTGGTCTCGAAGTTAACGCGTCAACAGTTTGCTTCGGGAACACTGGGCGGGAAGGGGAGGAGGAGGAGAAAAAGTGATTCACTCCTTGTCATTTTCCAGCTTCCAATGGCATTTCCAGGAACACAATGGAGCAAAAAGCTGAGGCCAGTTGCGTGCGGGCAAGAGCATGTTTTTGTGCTTTGTTACTGCATAGGACCATCGGCGTCTACCAGAGAGGCCCCAGCGCATTTTGGATTACCTGTTCTCAATAACCATGGACTAAATACAAACAACAGTGGAAGGCAGCTGTCAGCAATGAAGCAAATACAGAGCAAAGCTCAAGGGGGCTCTGCAATGGATTTGGAGCCTGAACTAGCAAACTTTATTCATTCCCTGTAAGTCCAGGTTTCCCTAGCCTGTAAACATAAATAAGGTCATTTTCCTATTATTTACAACGACTTCAAGGCCCCTTTTCTGGGGAATCCTTGAAGGTGCTGGTATTTTAGGTGCTTTCCTGAGTCAGTTCGTCTCTGCTTCTGCGGGCTCAGGCCATCCATCTCCTCTCCGCCATCGGGCCACAGGCCAGTTGGCCCTTGCCATTTATGGCACTAGAGAGGCTGACCCTGCCTCTGGCGAATGCTGCTATTTCCCTGGGGCCCGGTGCCCTGGCTCAGAGAGGCAAGGGAAGAGAGGAACACGCTCCCTCTCTAGCCCCAGCGTATCAAGAGGCGCTTCGTTCACGCAGGTGAGGCCAGGCTGGGGCTTTGACAAGACTCAGTTGAGGGAAGGGGGTGGTAGTCTTGCTACTGCAAATGTGCTCCATGAACCTGCAGCTGCCGCAGCCTCACCTGGGAGTCTGACAGCAATTCAGAATCTCAGGCCTCCCCTCAGTCCTCCTAAAACCTCATCAGCATTTTTACAAAATCCTCAGACAATCCATATGCATATTAAAGTCTGAGATACATACATTTCAACCCAGAGGAACCTTCATCTGCATGCCAGACATCTACCACTTGCCTCTCCAGATCCACTCTCCTCCTCTCTACCCCGTTCGCTGCCTGGGATGCAGACCTCTGTGGACCTCACAGGAGATCAGAGGATGGAGAAAGGTGGAGCGGGGCTGTCCTCAGGCTGGCGGGAACCCTCTCCATTGCTAACTGCCTCGGGGCTCAGACAAAGGAAGCCAGTCCTGTTCCGTCCAAGACCTGCTGTGGAAGATTCAATTTCCTTCCCCAGGAACTGCCTGCTTTCATGTTGGATTAGTAGGATATCCACTCTTTTCAACGACTGTTATGGTTTCTTCTTTAGTCCCAACAGGGCAATAACATGAAAACACAGTGGTCCAACACTTGCACATTTCCAACACCCAGTTATCCAGCCTTACGGAGCAGTCCATGTCAGACACCAAGAGTCCTGTCCCAACTGATTAATGAAAGACATAGGTCCTCCCCTTTGAGCAGCGTTTCCTCCAGCGTGAAGGCAACATGTGCATGTCCCTCAAGCTGCAGATCCATCTGAGCCCCCAACCTGCTGTGCAGACACCCCAGGCATGGATAGACACATCTCCCCATGATGACACCACCGTTTCTGAAATTGCGGAGGGCCTCCATTTCTTGCCCACTTATATTCTCCAGTCAGGAGCCAGAGGGTTCCTCAACAACCATAGATCAGATCTCGTCACCTTTCTGCATAAAGGCTTTCCGTGGATTTGGTTTGTACTTAAAACACAAAGCATGGTGTGGCAGGTCAGTCTCCCGGAGAAGTGGATCCTGAGATGGAGGTTAGTGTACAGAAGTGTACAGGGCTCTCAGAATCAACTCCCATGGAGGACACGACGGAAGGAGGATCAGACAGAAGAAATTGGGCTGCGATGCAGTCACAACAGGAACTTCAGCAGATCCCAGAGCCAGATGACTGTGCAGAGTCCTCCCTCAGAGTCTTCCCTCAGGGTCCTCCCCCAGGGAAGTGCAGTGGGCTGAGGATTTGTATCTCAGCCATTCCACATGAACTGCCCTCAGGGAGCCTGAACTAGCAAACTTTATTCATTCCTTGTAAGTCCAGGTTTCCCTAGCCTATAAACATAAAGTCACAGTGTGACTTTGGAAGACCAGGCTCTCTTCAGCCAAGGGCAATCCCCAGAAGGAATTCAGCTTTGAGCTGGCACCTCCCACACTCTCAGCAGCTGGGGGACAAGTGGCCCCCCAACCAGTGATGAGCTGGAAGCTGGATCTGGATGGAACAGCCCAGTCTAACTACACATGATCCATAAAGCCCTCCAGGGTCCTGTCCTCTGTAACTTCATCTTTCCCGCTTGCCACCTGCTGTGCTCTGGTCACATTGGCTGCTGGGACTTTGCACGTGCCGTCATCCGGCCCACACCCCCCCTGGATCTTGGCAGAGCTGGCTCCTTCAGGTCTTATATCAGAGATCCCAACCACAACGACACCTTCTTCAACCACCCTATTTAAACTAGCTCTCAGGCACCTGGGTGGCTCAGTTGGTTAAGCGACTGCCTTCGGCTCAGGTCATGATCCTGGAGTCCCGGGATTGAGTCCCGCATCGGGCTCCCTGCTCAGCGGGGAATCTGCTTCTCCCTCTGACCCTCCCCCCTCTCATGCTCTCTCTCTCTCATTCTCTCTCTCAAATAAATAAATAAAATCTAAAAAAATAATAATAAATAAAGTAGCTCTCATACCTTATCTGCTTGTGGCTACTATGTCATATGGCTTATTCATTCCAAAGAATTATCACAAATGACATTATTTGCTTACCTGTTTAACTGTGGCTCAAATTTCTCTTGAGGGCAGGGACTTTGCTGTTCTTCCTTATCCCTTTTCCCCATGCCTAGAATAGTAACAGGAACATAATAGGTGCAATGAATGACTGAACAGTCATTCTAAATTGGAGTTGTTTTTATAATTTCGTGCCTTTAGAGACACAGTTTCCTCTGACAGGAGTGCAGTGTCTTCCCTCCTAACAAATTCCTACATGTCTCAAATATCAGCAGCTCTGCAAACATTTCACATCTACTCGTATGGCACTCTCGTCTTCATCCTGCCTCTCAACTCTTGTGGCCATCTCAACACCTAGCCCAGGGGGACACCAGTCATAGCACAGACATTTATCAAATGCCTACTATGTGCCCAGTATTGTTCCATGTGAACAAAACAGACAAAATCCTTACCCTCAAGAATTTACATTCTAGCTGGGGAAGACAGACATAACCAAAGTAAGCAAGTTAATTACACACTCCAGCAGGAAAGGGAGATGGAGAATACTGGGTAGTATTGCAAAAATTAAATAGGGTCATCAGAGATGAGCTCACTGACACCTGGGAAGGTATAGAAAAGAGCCACGTGAATATCCGAGTGAAGACTGTTCTAAGTGGAGAGACCAGCAAGAACAGAGAGCCTGAGGTCAGAGTGGGCCTGGCTTCTCCAAGAAGCAGCAAGGGAGCCATGTGGTCACTACAGTGACCCAAATAAGACAGGATGATAGATTGCACTTGGCTGGCATTGGTACAGTGGTGAGAAATGGTAGGGTTCTGGATATATTTTGAAGAAGGAGCTATCAAGATCTGTTCTCAGATTTCATGAGGGATAAGCAAGAGGAGTCAAGGTTGACTTTCAGGTTTTTCATCCAAGCATGGAGGCACCATTCACTGAGATGGGTAAGCAAGCAGGAAAAGCAGGATGACAAAGGTGAGAGTAGAAATCAGGATCTGCCATGATATGTATGAGATGCCTAATAGATCCAAAGGGAGATATTAAATTGCCCATGAAGTAAGTAAGAACAAAACCTAGGATCTAAGTGAAGAAAAAACCTCAATGAGAATAGTAATTGCAGCAAATGATGGGATGCATCAATAAGAGGCTTTACAAAACTGATAAAACACGATTTCATACCAATGCATTCTTGGACAATACTCTTAAATTCTAGACAATGTGGACTCTCATTATGTTACATTGCAGCTACAGTTAGAAATATCTCTGTAGGAAAAATTTAAAAAGCCACACTTAATGGTCTTTATCTTTCATTCCTTTCCTTCTTTCTCTTTGCCTCTTTCCTGTCTCTCTCCTTTCCTCCCTCTTCCTCTCCACTTCCAATTCCATAAGTTTGTCAATGGCCATTCCAGACATTCTCACTACTAATCAGTTAAGTAGTGCTGACCTCTGGTGATATGACCTAATTAAACACAAAATATATCTATCCGAGCTAACTTTTTTTCTCCTCCCAAATCAAATTTCCTGCTTTCAGAGTTTTGTGAAAATAATTAGAGGAAAATATTTAGTGTCACTTTACATTTCTTTTGGGAAAGACTAGAAATCAGAAGTCAACATTTCAAAAGATACAATTAATGTATAAAATTGTTTTGGATCTTAAAAGACCAGTGGTCAATGTTTTCATCATGAAATAAGAAAATGGGTATATTTGAAAGGGCAACTGCATTGTTCTTGCATATATTCACTGAGAAGGTAAAAAAAGTGCATTACAACTTTTCTAAATCTCTTTGGCAATAAAAAGTCATTTTCATATAGTCTTCAACTGGTAATGGATATACAACAAAGCTTAAAATTATTTGGGCTTCCATTTTTTAAATGATCTCATTGCTTACTAGTACCTATATTTGGTTTTAATCTTTTCCTTTTGGGGCATTTCCTAATTTAACTGGAAAGCACTGATTTCAGTAAATTGTAAAATGAATTATTACCATAGCTGATATTAAAAAAAACCTTTATATTATTACCTAATATTAAAAAAATAAGTGGGTCACACTGTAATTGGCAGGATTTTATTTTTAATGGTACATAAGGTAATAGTGTGTAGTACAATTGATGTTAACTTTGATGAGTTACAGTGCTATAAGCTTAAGTTTGTGTGTGGTTGCATATATACAAAAAAAAGTAGATATAATGCCACTTATATTAGTACCACAAATAGGTTAACAATTTAATATCAAAAATCTTAGATATATTTATAAGTTAAGTGTATTTTTTTCCTTTAACAAGTATTTTTTAAGAACGTATTTGTTGAAGGCACACATCCGTTGTGCTGAGTGCTAAGAATACCATAGTGAATAAGACACATGCCTGCTTAGTGTAGGCAATAAAAGAAGTAATTAAAAGAAAATACTATGGGGACGCCTGGGTGGCTCAGTCGGTTAAGCGTCTGCCTTTGGCTCAGGTCATGATCCCAGGCTCCTGGGATGAAGTCCTGCATCGGGCTCCCTGCCAGTAGGGAGCCTGCTTCTCTCTCTGCCTGCTGCTCCCCCTGCTTCTGCACTCTCTCTCCCTCTCTCTCTCTTTGACAAATAAATAAAATCTTTAAAAAATAATAATAATAAATAAAATAAAGCACTATGAATTAACGTTATAGTAGGAGAAATTAGGGGTACAATAGGAATATAGACCAGAGAAACTTGAACCAAGACAACCTTGTTAGAAGAAGTGATATTTTGGATTTAATCTAAGAAATACCTAGTTAGCCAGTGAATATTTGATGTGTGTGTGTGTGTGTGTGTGTGTGTCAGGATGTGGTAAGTGCTGAGATGTTCCTAATACCATATTTACTTATGATTTACCAAGCCTCTTTTGGAAAATATTGCAATCCTTTTTTGGAAGGAGAAGCAGAAAAAAACAAATGGTAGGCATTACTACCAACACTCAGATCTGAGGTATCTACACATTTTCCTACATATAAAAAGGCATAGTCTATTCTGAGAAACTAATATCTCTCATAGAGAGGTTAACAAAGCCAGCAAAAACAGACAGGTAGAAAATAGAACATGTCAAATATTAGGTGCAACTTAATCCTTATTCCAGGCAATATTCTGATATGCAGATTGAATTTTACCCTGAAGTTTGATGTAACATTTATAGCCATAGTTGGTTTCATCTATTTTTATTTGGCCCAGGGGTGCCTGGGAGGCTCAGTCAGTTAAGCATCTGATTCTTGGTTTCAGCTCAGATCATGATCTCAGGGTCATGAGCTCAAGCCCCACACTGGGCTCTGTGCTCAGCGCAGAGTCTGCTCAAGATTTTTCTCTCCCTCTCCCTTTGCCCCTCCCCCAGTTCACATGCTCTAAATAAATAAATACATAAATACATAAATAAATACAATCTTTTTAAAAAGATAAATAAAATAAAATGAAATTATTTGGCGTAGCTGAATCTAAGTGAAAGGAAACATTTCAGAGTTTCTTGTAATGAACACTACCTTTTGACCAGTGACTTGGCCCATGCATGTGGTCTACTGGCCAAGTCCTCCTTGTTTTAGCTATTTAATCACAGAAGGGATCCCTGGAGGCCCTACTCAGATGAGCCCAGAGAAAACAGAGAGAGAAAAGCGAGTCTGTCCTTGGCAAGCGCAGTATAGATCAGTTGGCTCAGGCAGGTCTATGGGGCTTTCACATCTCTGGACCACCTCCTGTGCTTTCAGATTTCATCATTTTACCCTCATTTTCAGAGCTGCCTTGTCAAGTACATGGGAAACTTTCAGAAGCTACTGAAAAGTAAGAAGAAAAAAAATCATAATAAATGTGAACTAGGTTCAATACTTTACATTTATTATGCATTCTTGTCTTCAAATGGAAAGAAAATTAGTAAATCTAAGCCCTAATATAGATGTAGGAAAAGAACGTTCAACATTTATGAGAAGCAAAATCATTTATGAGAGTTCTAGATGCATTATCTCATTGTGCATATAATAAAAAGATGATTTTAATCAAACAATTTACTGATAATAAAACTAATAATCCAATCTGTCACTGACAAGTAGACCTATGATTTAAAAGGCCAAAAAGCTAATTAAAACTACAAAAAAAAAAAAAAAATGAACTCGCTAGTGATCATTGGCTGGATACATCTGCCTGGATTCTTTTTCCTGAAGTAGATATTTATGGCTATGGAAAGAAAATGCAGAGAGAAGAAATTAGGAGAAAGTACCACACATTTCTTTATAATAAAACCCCTCTTGTTTAATACAGGGAAAGAGTAAAGAAAAATAAGAGGGAGATGTGAAGCCAGTACAAAATTTGGACTCTCACTCAGTTAAAGAAATGTGTCCAGAGGATACATTGTATTGAGCGATGCAAAGACGAAGGAGAGAAATAGGAGCTGTAACTAACACAAAGTGGAATATGAGAAATAGAAACAAAACAGGAACAGAAAAGACAGTGCTTAGTTCTCATGGACCAGGAGGCATTAAGATGGGGAGACAATGAAGATAGCTTCCCTGGGTAGAAGTAAGGAGATAGAGAAGAAGTAGGAGAAAAAACAGTGGAGAGGGGTAAGTAAGGTTCTTGCTGAGAGAGTATTAGTCAGTAATCATCACCAAGTGACAGTGTCTCAAGCCAGAAGATAAAAAGAAGAGCCCTGCTCTGTAAGCCTCAGAGATAAACTTCAAACGTAAACATGAGGTTTGCTCATTGTGCCTCCGTGCAGATTTGCACCAAACGACCCTGTCTATATCAGCAGTTGCAAATGTTGGCCCCATAGGGCCACTGTAGGTATTACTTATCTTGCACAGTGATTTTGTACTCGTATGTTTATACAAATTTGGATTTGAGGGTTTTTTGTTTGTTTTTTTGGGTTTTTTGGCTAACATTTCAATATTGGCACCATTTGCATTTTTTTTTTTTTTTAAAATAATAGATCTCTAGCATCTCTCAACAAATTTGAAGATCTGGCAACACTGAGATCATTTGCCCAACATGTCCAGTCCACACCAGCCAACTTCATTTAGTGTTGTTGCCTGCCCCCATAGACATTTCAGTCTATGACCGCATCTCCCCTTGTCACCAGCATCAGGCATTTTCCAGAAACCTATACAGAGACGGAAGGGGGCCCGAGAATGCACAGATGAATTACTCCATGACTTTTTTGTGATTAGCACTATCTTATTATAGCAATTTTAAAATTCTGTCAAAAATTTTATTTGCCTATTTTCCCACGACATTCAAAACTCAACCAGGAAAAAAATAACTATTTTTTTAAAGATTTTATTCTTTTAAGTAATCTTTACACCGAACATGGGGCTCAAACCTATAACCCCGAGATCAAGAGTCACAATCTCCACTGACTGAGCCAGCCAGGCATCTCAGGAAAAATAACTGTTAAAAAACGAACAAACAGGGCGCCTGGGTGGCTCAGTTGGTTAAGCGACTGCCTTTGGCTCAGGTCATGATCCTGGAGTCCCTGGATCGAGTCCCGCATCGGGCTCCCTGCTCGGCAGGGAGTCTGCTTCTCCCTCTGACCCTCCCTCCTCTCATGTGCTTGCTCTCTCATTCTCTCTCTCTCAAATAAATAAATAAATAAATCTTTAAAAAAAAAAAAAAAAAAAAAAACGAACAAACAAACAAACCTCAGTGAACGTTCTATCCATTATTTCCTTCCCAGCATTTAATACAATCAGTGATTAAATGAATCTTGTAAGCCACAGATAATCCCACAATAACCAAGCACTGAACCAAAGGCCCAAAACACAACCCAGACCAACACCAATGGAAACTGATGAATCACTGGGATATAGTCTATCTGCCTTGTTGAAATTAACTGATTCTGTTCCAGCCCACCTGATACACATTTGACAACTAGAAAGGAAAATGTGAGTCTGTCAATATGGCAAGATACTTCTGAATCAAAAAGTGCAGGGGGGAGATCAAATAAGCTATTTATAGTAGTCAAATTTTGCTCACTACAATATGAATGTTTAGTGTCGGGGAGGAGGGAGTTGGGGCAGTTGGAGAAAAGACATCTGTCTTTCATGCCTGCAGTGATCTGCTGTTACTCTCAAGCCCTTAGTCCTGCTGAGTCAACAGAACAATTTGTTAATAAAAAATTTTTACAGAATTTTTAAAAACTTGTCTCTCCCACTCCAAAGCAAATACATTTGCAATCCATGCAGAGTGTGAAAACCCTACCGTGCTATTTCCCTTGTCTCAAGCAGTCCTCCTTCCTCTCCCCTTTCTTCTCAAGATGGTGTCTGGGCATCATGGTGGTAAGGGGGCCTCTCTGGTCACAGGGCTTTCCTCTAAATCACCTGGGGACGGTGGTGATTTCATACAAAGTACCTGGTCTGATCTGGTCCTGGCTACTCTGAATTGTACCACATCCTACACTGTGGCTAATCTTACAAGTGCTTTGGGCTGTGGGAGTGCAGTTCCATTCTGATGCTAACCACAGAGTGAATGTCAGATTGTACACATGCAAGGACACAACCCCCAACAAGACTGCCCTCGCTTCAGATGCCAGTTACGAGTTCAAGGATCCCCAGACCACCGCATGTCTGACCAATTGGCTACAGACCCTGGAGGTTCCCACAACCTCCACTCAGCTTCGATAATTTGCTAGAATGATCTACAGAACTCAGGAAAGTAATTTACTCACAAGGACAGTTCTATTTTAAAGGATGCAAATCAGGACCAGCCAAACACAGAGATACATAGGGTGAGATCTGAAAGGGTCCCAAATGCAGAGCTTCTGTACCCTCTCTCCATAGAACCAGGGTGTGTCAATCTCCTGGCAGGTGAGTATGGTCATCAACCAGAAAGTGCCATCCAGCTTCAGTGTCCAGAATTTTTACTGGGGTTTTATTTTGTAGGCATGACTGATTGAATCATTGCCAAATGATTTGAACTCGATGTCCACTTGCCCTCCCAGATATCGGGAGGTTAGGCTGATATCATGGGGTTCAAAGCCCTAACATTGCATCACATGATTGGTTGTTCTGATGTGGCCTATTATCATCCTGAGTCATCTCTCTAGTGTATCTATTTAGGGATCACCTCATTAGCATAAACTATCAGCATCCACTATGAATAACAAAGATACTCCTATCACTTGGGAAATTCCAAGAGTTTAAAGATTCTATCCCAGGAATCAGCTACAAAGTCCAGATGAATTCTCTACCATACAACAGACAGTCCCCTGATATTGAAGTCCAGGTCACTGACATTAGTCCCATCTTAATGTCCCTGCATTCCAGGGCTTTCCAGTCTAGACGCCAGGCTACTTCCAATTCACCACATCTCTCAGCACTTCTGTACCAACTCCCACCTGGGGAGCTGAAACCCCCGGTTGCATTTCTGTGAATACCTATGCATGAGACTTACCAAGGCTACATTCAGGCACCTCTCTCCATTTGAAATGGAAACTTGGATCAATAAAAAAAGAAGAGTGAAGACTCCTGAAAATGGTAAACATGTGGGCAAATATAAAATAGTTACTTTTTTAGTTTCATCAAAAGATAAAAGACCAAAATCAAAAACGTATTGTGGGTTTTAGAATACATGTAGCAGAAAAATGTATTAAAACAATAGCAAAACACTAAGAAAAGGAAAGTACATGATTGTGAACTTCTTACATCAAGTGGAGGAATAGTATTTTAAAACAGGCCATACGTTAAAGATGCATGCTGTGAACCACAGAGAGGTTAGTTACTATATGCTTTGAAGTAGGAAGCAATGATTTTCAAGGCAGGGAGATATAATCACACTAGATAATAGATAGAACTTTTCAAACTACACTTATCCTACTCATCTTTAAATTCTACCTCCCTTCCCACAACATCCACACCTACCTCCATCCAAACTATAATAAACCACTGGCCTGGAACAGAAAAGGGCTACACTCATTATGTCCACCTCTCCCACCCAAATTGTCTAATTTTAATGAAACTGGGAAATGTAATTCATTTTCATATTAAGAAATTTATTTTATAAAAGGAACCCTTGAATATACCAAGTAGTGAATAGCTCTGTCAAAGGGAACAGGATATGAGTGAGGGGACTTTTTTATACTGTATATAAAATGTGTTTCATATTCTGTTGTATTTTTGTGTTCAAAATATTTTAAAGAAATAGAAAAGGGACTAAAAGGGACTCAATCAACACACATTCCTTCTCTTGTTTTCAAACAGGGATGTAGTTTCAAAAGGGATGTAATTGGTGTGATGAGAGAGAGAAAAAAGCACTACCTAGTCAGGCCCAGCTCAGTTGCCCTGAGACAGGAGACTCACATCACAAGTCAGATCTTGATCCTTCAGGAGACTGGTGGATTAGTTGCGTCATGTGCCCTACTCCTTCCCCAGACCCAGAGCGCCCCTATGGAACTTTCTGTTCTCTGAATGGAATCAGCCCCTCCAAGTTCTACTGCACAATTTAGCACTCAATCCTACTCATACAACTCTAGTGTTTGTCTGTTGGTTTGAGTGTTTGGTTTCTCGGCACACATTTTCCCATAGACACTGTTTTATAAATTATGGTTAAATCCTCAAAACTGCCCACAAAGGCTCTTAAAAGTTAATGTATTTGAAATATATACTACAAATGGTACCATATTGACTATGCTTACCCAGCATTTATAACCTTGTTTATAGGAGGAAATGCATCTTGCAGCCAGAGATGCCAGGATTACGCTGGGCGAGGGGAGAGCTGCAGGCAGTAGGGAGGGCTTTGGACAGCGGGAACGCCTGAGAGTTCTGTCTATGGACATCAGAGGAGGCACCTAATGTGGACATCTGTTTCCCTTGATCTCTTCATTTTTTATCTGAAAATAATAGTTAGATTTCACTTTGTGGAACTACCCCTTCCCATTTCAGTATATGTGGTGAAGGAAGGCCTTACTCCCCAACCATGACTCCAGGGTGGATGACGCAGGCAGTCCTGGCCGCCATTACTGTTTCAGAGATGGCCATGCTCTGTCTTTCCAGTTAGTCACAGACAACACAAGGATACATAGCACATCCTAAACACACTTGAATCCTCCAGATGACCTAGCCCAGTGCTGGGCACTAATGATATAGTCATGCCCAGACAAGGAAGAGAACAGGGCTGTTTTGAGCAATAGCCACAAGCTAGGCTTTTTATCTAGCTTTCAGTGTTATATGCCCTTTCTTGCATAATACGTGTGGCCAACTAGAAGAGTGTTTTTCCAAAAACCTGTTATGTTCCTGAATGACTATCTGCTTGCTTTGTTAATTTAAAAATATTTGACTTTCAGTTTTTTTATATGAAAAGAAAAACATTTCATTTCCTTAACTACCTTACGGTAGTACATACTCACTTATCATAAGAAATAACAATAATAATGCCTGGCCTACCTGCCTCAGGTCTAAACCCTCTCTTGAGAGTTTTAAAGGTTAAAAGAGATCGATTTTTTGAGTAAACTTTGCAAAGCACTATACAAATATTATTATTATTATTGCTATTATAATTATTGTTGTTATTATTGCCATCATTTTTTTCTCTTATCCATTCAAAAGAATAACATATCTGAAAAACAGCTCAGGACTGATGAAAACCAGATTTCATCTAAGCTATAGATTTCTCTATAACTTGAGATGAATGAATAATTAAACCCTATTACACATACACACATACATAAACACACAGATCACCAGCAAAGGAAACTTAAATATGATTATTTTTAATATAAATAAAATAAGTGCTAATTTTCCCTCTAGGGAAATCATGAATTTTCTACAACTTGGCAATAGAACTCTTTAATAATATGAATTTGCATTCATGTTATTGGTTAATAGCTATGTGTTAGCCCATGAAATTATTCATCTCTATTCTAAACATTTTGTTTTGTTTTTGCTGAAATCTTTCTATTCTCCCAAATTGTTACCTCAAATTGTTATCACTTTGAAAAATTGGCTCTGCTTAGCTGGGCTTTGAGTTTGTTTGGCAGGAGCCCAGCTACAAAAAGCTTCATTTCCCTGGAACAAGTCTGTTCCTCATTATCTTAAATATATCCTTACTTAGGAACTATCGCCACGTTCTTTCAAACACCCAGTCTGACGCAGTATAATGACCTTCCCCATCTGAGAGCACAGTGAAAGCCAGTGGCAGGAAAGGGAAGATAATCCAGTGACCCCTTGTCCCTGAGTAGTGCCCTGGGCATCCTGTCTCATCTGGGAGAGAGGGCAGGAGACCATCTGCCTCCCCAGAGAGTATACCACCAGCAGATAAAGAACTCAACCACTAGCCTGCACCTTGCTTTCAGTGAGGCTGTGTTCCCAAGAAAACAAATGTGGCTCTTGGGCACCTACAGAACCAGCATGGTCAAACCATGAATGCTTTCCAACCAAATATCTTGCTTCCATTTCCATTTGTTTAAAACTCAAATCAATCAATCAATAAAAAGCTCCAGGTCCAGCACTCTATAGCAAGAAATATCTAAAAGAACTAAAGAAATCTGGGTATCATCTATTATACTGGAAAAGCATATGATAACACAGGACTAGGCAATGCCCAGCAAAAGGTGACCAATCTTGCACAAAACTCCAGATGGAAAGTTAGCATGAAATGAATGCCATTTGTCAATTCAGCAGCAACTTTGGCTAGAACCAGTCTTCAGCTTAGCCCTCCGCTCTGGGACAGGGAATGTTTTAGCAATCTTCTAATCATCTGGAGGCAACACACCCATATTCTCATTCTAAATCTGTCCCTAATGAACCAAGAAATCTTGAGTAGATCATTCCACCAGGTTCTGAGGACAGTATCTGACACACAGCGGACACTTGTAGCTAAATTTACATCTACCTTTCTGTTCCGAAGATTTCTCATCTGGAAAATTGTCTAATGGAGTACATAAAGTTTCCACGCTTATCACATGTACTATCACATCATGCTTCATAGTTTAAAAATTGCTTTCATATTTATTCTCTCATGAAATCTTCACGGTAACTGTGGGACCCAGGTGGAAAAAGTGTCATATTACTGTGATGTCACAGATGACATGAGTATGGCTCAGTTACCTAGCACTCACATAGCTAGTAGGTTATGTAGGTATTTAAATCCTCATAGAGTTGTGAAATAACTTACAAGATAATATATCTAAAATTCCCCAGCACACAGTAAGGACCTCATAAAGAGTAATTACACAGGGAGGTGACAGAGCATAGTGATTAAATCATAGGTTTGAGTTTTGTATCCGGGCTCCATCACTCATCAGTGTGTAAGGCTGGGCAAGTTTCCCAGGCTCGGTTTCCTCACTGTGAAGCAGGAGCAAAAACCATGGCCTCATACAGTTATTGTGAAGACTATGTGAAAACTCTTATGCAAAGCACATAGCACATAACTGGAATTCTCCAGAACACTTTGCTATCTCTCCAAATGATCAATGTGAAAATAAAACAAGAAAATTTATATGATGATTGAAGGGGGTCATGGTTGAACCAAAAAACATACTTTGGTTCCTAAAATAGTCTTAGAATAGTTTCAAAGTAATTACAATGTTATATTAGAATGTATATTACATATACAACATCTATATTAGAAAATTTAGCAGGAGGGGGCACCTGGGTGGCTCAGTTGTTAAGCATCTGCCTTCGGCTCAGGTCATGATTCCAGGTCCTGAGATCGAGCCCCGCATCGGGCTCCCTGCTCCACGGGAAGCCTGCTTCTCCCTCTCCCACTCCCCCTGCTTGTGTTCCCTCTCTCACTGTCTCTCTGTCAAATAAATAAATAAAATCTTTAAAAAAAAAAAAAAAAGAAAGAAAAGAAAATTTAGCAGGAGGCTAAGTAACAGAGTAATAGAGAAGTTAAAAAACACAAGGTAACCAAACAGGGGAGCATCTGAGAGGAGTTGAGAAGATGTTGACGAGGCATCAAAGCTTCAAGGGATGGAGATGCATTCAGAGTGCTGATGCTGAAGGGTCAAAAACATGGGATCCCACCCACCACCTCCTCCTACCCTTCTGGTCACTATCATATATTAGAAGTAGCTTGGACTTCTTCCCCCAGGAAGTTCTCTTCAATAAAAAGCTCTTTTCTCTCTTTCTCTTCTCAAAAAGCTCAGATCTATCTCCCAAATTTCTGTATAAGGTTCTCAGAACAGTCTCTGCCTTCTAATCCAGCTTCTCAGTGGTAGTCGATGACTTTCATAGACTCTCTCCAGGTGAGACACTATGGCTTGGGGAGGTCATGGCCATTCTTAAGAGCTACAGTTCTCCTAGTAGTGTTACAAAGTTTATTTCTCCCTGAGGCCTTTCTGGGACCTTCAGAGACTATTCCCTATGCATTTAATGATGATCCATTTTGAGAAGAGACTCTAGGCTTCCTTTTCTGGGCCAGTTCTCGATGTTTCAAGAACGCAAGATTAGCATTTCAATTTCAATAAAACCAATCCTCTTCTGTAATAATTTATGACAATATTGCAAAATATGGCATTGATATATACCATACATATGTATATATGTACATAGATATGTATATGATTGTGTATTGACATTGTATTCTCATATGCATTTCCAGGGGAAAAAAAGCCATGAAAGACAAATATAAAATATAAAACAGAATTAATTGGTTGATACTCCCTGATCCAAATGTGTGTAACATGAGTACTTTGGGTACCACACATCTCACATCGGAAATTAAATTAAATGACGTCTGAGTTTTCAAAGTAAAGACAGGAGTCTCGTAAGTACACTTGCCAAAGGAGGTTTGTAGATATTGTCTGACCGGGGCAGCCAGCTCCATGACTTTAGGGCCTGCTGAAGGGATCCTTGCCAGAGCCCCCCAAGAAAAGGAAGTGACCTTAACAGATGCTGATGTACAAATTTCCATATCTCTCTGTACTCTGTGAATCTACCTACTTGACCATGACTATCTGGAGGAGAGTAGAGCCTTCACCAAGATCCGCCAATGTCCAAAATGACTCCTAGCCTCTGACTGTGAACTAAAAATAGAAGTGGGCATCCGGCAGAGGAACTGAAAGCGTAAACACAACCAGGCTAAGTCATGTTAATAAAACACCATAGACTAATCCATGAACAGGCCTGGCAGGGCAGTAGGATGGTGGTCCTTTGGGTTTCCTGATCACCCTAAGACCCAGCTGTTCCATGGTGTCCAGTCTTCCCAGGAAGGCTCGTTATTCTATTTCTCCTGCACACAAGAGGCCATAAGGCTAAGATTACTTGTTTCCGTGTGTATCCCCTTACCACTTCGGCCTGTTCATCCCAAAGAGATCATTGTTAGCACAGGACTCTTTCTAACAGTCTCCTTCTCTTCTCTTAGGAATATGTAATCAGAAAATCTTGATTATCTCAACACCTGCCCAAGAAACCCTCCTAGACTGAGTATCCCTGCCACTCCTGTAAATGTTTACCCTGGACTACCTTCTATGGACAGTCAGCTGTTTCATCTGCAGAAGTCTTATCTCCCAAATTGATTATGAGGGGTTTTTTTAAGGGAGAGGGGGAGGAAGAACTCTGAATCTGGTATAAAGCTGACCAGCCATATTCAAAAGGGTTTGAGCTAAGGATTGCAGTTTATCAGCCCTTTCTTCAGTGGGTGAGCAAACACCCTTTCTTTCAGAGATAAAATGACCCAAGCCTGTTATTGTTTCTTATCTTTTACTTATCTCTCTCAACAAGCCTACATTCGCAAACCCTTTGTACAATACACTCAGTATTTTTAGGGGATCAGAAAGCTTCCTGGTCTCCCTAGGGGTATACCGACCCAGGCCTGTTACCCCACGCTTTTCAGCTTTTTAAGTCTTGTCATGTTATCTCCCTGCAAATCTACATTTATTTTATAGTTCTTAAATCTTAACCCTCATCAGAGATACTATATTTGAGAATCTTGCTCCACCAACACCATTAATTTTTACCCCCAGGAACCCCAAGGGCTCTGTGGAATCTTTCCAAGTTTCCCAGGAAAGCAGACAAAATGAAAGGAGCAGGGTGGGTGAGTCTGACACTTCAATGCTTTGTTCTGTTTTCCACACTGGCCACAGTAAGACTGATTCTACAGCCTGAAGCAAAAATGGAAACGTGTTCATCCAGTGAGATTTAACCTCATGACCAAAAATAATCTCTCCACCTTTAGATTTTTTTTTTCCCCTCTGAATTGAGGTTTTGTGTCTAGAATTTCAAAAGCCCAGTACTCTGAGGTCAATCTTGGATGCTTCATTGTGTAGCCTTGTCTATCAGAAGTTGTACATCAGGTTCAGGGAGATGGGCTGCACAAATAAGACATATCTGATGTAGGAAAGATGTTAGGGTTCGAAGCCGATGGCCAAGAAAGAGTTCTTGAGATGTCTTTGGTGCAAAAGGGTGGTTTTATTAAAGCACGGGGACCCATCGGCAGAAAGAGCTGCACCGGGGTTGTGAGGAGTGGCCGGTTATATACTTTCAGGTTGGCAGGGGGTTAGGGATAGCATAAGCCTCCCAGGTATTTGGGAAAGGTTTCCAGGAAAAGGTCATTTATTACTGTTGAGTGAAAACTCAGTCGTGAGACCCTTCAGATGTATATCGGTGGGTCATATACTGGGGGGATGATTGCCAGAATGTATCTTGGGGGGTAGAGATAAAGGAAGTTTACAAAGGAATTTTTATATGTTAAAGAAGACTTACAGGATCCTGGGGGTCGAGCTAAGATTGCCTTTTGCCCTTAGCAAAGTGTTAACATCAAGGCAGCTGAGTCCCTAGAGGAATGTCACTCTGCTTGTTTTAAGGACTAGTCAATGGGCTGTAAAGAGTAAGGCAATTTAATAAGTTTTCTTCTGTCTTTCTTTCCCACATCATATCCACAAGGCAAGTTTCATGATCAGCCTGGGAGAAGAGGTAGATAAAAACTCTGGAAGTTCTGTCCTAAGAAAGTCTGGCCAGTGGTCCCCAGTAGGGCAGGCAGGAAGCAGCCCAAGGAGAAGGCAACATGAGGGTAAAGGTTGGATCCGGGGAGGGGAGAGGGGTTTCACAAATCTCACGATGACCCTGCAGGAATCCAGGGCTCCCCAGTATTCAACATTCACAAGCTTGCTGAGCATATCTTACCTTTACTTCTAGATGTAAAACAGCAGAGCCAGCTCACGATTATAAGTTAACTATTTGTTCACAATATCATTCCTTCATTCCACAAACAGTACATGTCAGGTGCTTTCTAGAAAGAAATCTCTCCATGAAGAACACTGGGTAGAAATAGAGCATTCAAAACAGAAAATTCTAGGTTTATAAAATAAGTTGCTGGGCGTCTGGGTGCCTCAGATGGTTAAGCGTCTGCCTTCGGCTCAGGTCATGATCTCAGGGTCCTAGGATCGGGTCCCCGCATCAGGCTCTTGCTCAGTGGGGAGTCTGCTTCTCCTTCTCCCTCTGTCTCACCCCCTGCTCATGCTCTCTCTCTCTCTCTCTTTATCTCTCTGTCTCAAATCAATAAATAAAATCTTTAAAAAAAAAAAAACCCTAAAAAAAATAATAAAATAAGTTGCAATGAGCCTGTATCTATTTTTTTCCTTAGAAATCACTCTGAACATTTGGTAAAGTGCTGTGTTTTCAATCAATACTAAAAACTGATTGAGGGGGGCACCTGGGTGGCTCAGTCATTAAGCTTCTGCCTTCGGCTCAGGTTATGATCCAAGGGTCCTGGGATAGAGCCCCGCATCGGGCTCCTGCTCAGCAGGAAGCCTGCTTCTCCCTCTCCCACTCCCCCTGCTTGGGTTCCCTCTCACTCTGTCTCTCTCTCTGTCAAATAAATAAATAAATCTTTAAAAAAAAAAACTGATTGAGGATTAAGAAACACTGAGTCCTAATTAAGGAAATGTTGGTGTATATAGATAGATGCTTTATTAGGTTGATTTTGGTGTAAGATGGTCTATCAGTTATGAATTGGATTTAGAGGTGGGTAAACTGTTGCATACCCATAAAATATTTCTGTCTGACTTCTTACTTCTGGCAAAGCAGGTGTCTGATTAGAGGCTTCTCAGAACTTGAAGGGGTGTTATAGCCAAGATATGAGCTCCTCTCATCATTCCTATGTCCTGTCATACCACTAGCATTGACCAGGAACACACTGACCTTTTATGGTGCTAAGTTCCTTGACAATTATCTCTGCTCCTCTCTTAATCTTCTTACTCTCTTCCCTATCCCCTGTCTCCAACCTCTATCCTGATTCCCACTCCATAATACAATTCTTCTTGCATCTTTTTCCATAAAGATCTGTGTTTCTCTTATATTTTCATTCTCTTAATATTTAACAAGTTACGTGCAGCCAGCTTTATCAAAAAACCACAAGCTACGTGTCAAATGGTTTAACATAGTGTCAGATCCTGGCCTGTTTTGCTTTGGTCCCATAAACATCAAATGTTACATTTGATGTAGAAGCAATTGCTGTTCTGTTTAGATGTTCCTGACACCATCTCAATCCATTACTTCACTGAGATATTTTGCTCAATGTCTTCTTCCTTCTATGGGTGAATTCACTGTGTCCAACACTGAACATCCTCACTCCAAAACCCAGGCCAGCTCTGATGACCCCGTCAACAACTCCAAGACTGAGTTCTCCTCCCTGTTGATTTATGGAGGTTCGGGCAATCTGTACCAGCAGGAAAATAAAAATGCATTAAAGGGAAAGAAGATCGGGACAAATTTTGCTCCTCACTTACACTAGATTGAACCATAGGAAATTGCTGTTTTTGTAGGTCAAAAGTGGTCAGACATCAACAATTTTATATGGTTTAGCCCAATACATGAAACAATGCACTCACAGTTCAACAAAGTAAGTCACAAACTCCATCATGCATAATGATTATAAAAATAAAAGGTTTCCTAAAAACTCAGTGTGTACTGCTAATTATACATTAAACACTACATGTATGGAAACGCTCTTTTAAGTGTTTATAGGCTTGAGGGGTTACCCTCAATGCCATCTATTTTTAAATACTGAACAAGAGTGACAGATCCCCTGCTCTGCATCTGAGGAAATGAAAGCACCACACCCAGGCAAGTGAGATTGATGGAAAAACATGTGAATGAAGGGCACTTTTATTATTTTGCTCCACGATCCAAAGGGCTGATTCAAGAGGGTGCTTCATTGCGGTTGATAACTCATCCAAACATGAACCTCAGAGGGGGCACCACCCTCCCACAGGGTATGGGAGGAGGATCGGTCCAGAGAGACATGACTAATGTAAGGTCATCAAGGGGTCCACAGGCTGAACAAGTCGTGAACCTCAACCTTACCAGTGTCTGGTATTTGCTTCACCAGTAGCAAGGCATGACCAAGGAACACAAAACCAGAGACCTTCCTTGCTCCAGCCAACCCATCTAAGGGAGGAATACAGAGACTCCTTTCAGCAGATCTAACTCCTGTTAGAAAATCTGAATTTGGCGGGCAATGTTACAGCTCTGATTTTTTTTCTTCAAAAATCATCTTCTCCTTTATACCCCTCAGAGTTTTAAATTTAAAAATCTCCTCTATTAAAAAACATATACATGCAAGCATAAACACATGGCATCTGGGCTGTATTTCAAGTAGAAGAATCAAGAAAAACCAAGGCCCAAATATCTGCAGTGAATTAAGAGTCTGGTTAAAAGTCATTCCAATAAAATCAGACTGTATTTAGCACATCCAGGGAAAATACTACTGTAATATTGTAACTTTATAGCATTGTATCATTTGCGCTAGACTTTTGCCCCCAAATATAGTTTCTAAATCAAAATAATACTGAAATTTCTCCTAAAAGAAATTCAGCTTAGGGGCGCTTGGGTGACTCAGTTGGTTAAGCGTCCAACTCTTGATTTCGGCTCAGGTCATGATCTCAGGGTCATGAGATCAAGTCCCACTTTGGGCTGCACACTGGGTGTGGAGCCTGCTTACGATTCTCTCTCTCCCTCTCCCTCTCCCTCTGCCCCTCCTTCCCCTACCTCAAAAAATAATAATAAAATAATAAAACAAAAATAAAAAAATAAAAGAAATTCAGCATAAAAGTTGGGTGTGAGCTATATGAACACTGCACATGCATATCTGAAAACACACACACACGCTTGCTCCCGCAGCTGTGCTTCCATTCTCACAAGCTTTTGAAACTATTTAAACAGCTCATTCCAAGCCCATTAAAAAAGGAAAATAAATGGAAATATATAGGCATACCAATCTAACCAAATCTCCTACCTCTAAATAAATAGAAGAGAAGGATAGTACACTTCGTTGAAGCTCACAGGCTCCCAAACTTCATCTCAGGTCGCAGTTTCCACGTCCATTTTCCCACACTTTGATTAGAGTAAGACCCACACCCCACCCCCACCTCTCCACACTCCAAACTTAATTTCACTTAATAAGCACTTGTTGAGCACCTAGATGTACAGCACAGGGCTAAATGCTGATGGAAACATAAAAGTATAAAAGGCAGTCATCAGCTCCCAGGAAGCTTATATCCTCTAGAGAGAAAAATCACAACACCCTCAGGTCTGTTTCCCACAGTGTGTTCCCAGGAACACACACTCCTTGATTTAACAGTTTTTACATGAAACACCAGCTCCCGGCCAAATAGATTTGAGAATTACAAAGTGAAACAAAGTTAAATAATTTTCCTTTTTGTCGAATCAGAAACTTGACTGGGCAAATATGAATTATGAAGCTCCAAGACAGGGATGCATAATGCAGTACCTCCTGGGCTACTTGATCATGAGATGGTTTTTACATGCCTCGTCTACCACCAATCACACTCAAGCAAACATTGGGTAGGTGATTAATGACTTATTGTCTATTTTATTCATTTGGAAAGTTTAGAGGACAGAGACCACATGGAATGTTGGAGAAGGACTTCCAAGGGAGATTGAATTCAAACTGAATCCTGAGCTGAACTGAAAAAGAAGAAAAGAATTTGGATAAACACAGAAAAAGGAAAGGAAAGGAAAGAAAAAAAGACAAGACAAGACCGATTTCTGCTAAGAGAAGACAGGAACCCACCAAAGCTTACAGCAAAGTATGAGTATAACACATTTAGAAGTCAGTGAAGAGAACAGTCTTACTGGAGGGAAGGACTCATGTTGGGGAATGGCTACATGAAAATATAAAGGCTGAAACTACTAATCTGGGGTTAGTTTTTCTAATTCTCCTAGCTGGCAGATAGGCATTACTGTGATCACTTTGCAGCTAAGGAGACTGAGACCTGAGGAGAGCAAGAAACTTTCTCAAGGTCTCAAAGCCAGTAAATAGTTAAGCTGGGATTTGAACCTAAGTAGTGGAAATTAATCGGGTAGGACTTTAAAAGCCAAAATGGAGCAGTTCTTATTTTTTGTTAGAGACAGTAGAGGTTTGCAAGTACTGGCGATTTATCGGAAGGAGATTGATGTGAAACTGGTATTTTAGGAAGAGAAGCTCAGCAGTGGTGATCAGGACAGCTTAAGGAGGAAGGAAACAGAATCTGGGGTGGTATTTGGAGGTTGTTTCAGTGATTGGACATGAAGACACATGTACCTGGACAGGCATGGAGTCAAATGGGGGGTTGCTATCGGCACTTGGTGATGGATTGAATGTCAGTGTTAAGGGGGAAGGAAGAATCCAAGATGATTTTCCTACTCCTTTCTTGACTCTCTCCACCTTCAGAGAAGGTGTGAACAATGGGCTATTGGGATGGCTGAACAGAGAAGGAAAGAGCTCACCAGTCTGGCATTTGACAGTGTTCCATGATAACAGCCTGGGGCTGGGTTATCACAAAGGATCCACATACACAGATGTGTAGATGATTTTCCCCCACCAGCAACTATTCAAAACTGTGCCTTGTATCCTTCAGAGGTTCCAAACTTTTCTTTTCTTTTAAAGGAGTGTCTTTATTCTCAAATTCAGCTGAGAACCACATGTTTAAAAGTCAAGGAGGAAGTATCTACAGCTCTAGTCCTAAGCCAAATGCCCTTGACTAAGCTCCTTCAACTTTTTAAGCTCCAGTCTCTTATCTTCAAAATGGAAGCTCATTAGAGGCAGTAAATTCTATAATTCTCATAATCAGTGCCAAATGACAGATCTTTGGCTAGAGTTAAATGTCTTTGGAATAAGCAGTTTTCTCACCCTTCCTACCTCTCGTCTCTAGCTGACTTATATGCATATGTGAAAACCCTCATAGTCCTCTGACACAAATCCTGTCTTTATTCCAGGTTCCAGGTCCCTAAGCCAGGCCACATAGAGTGGTGACAATTAGGTTGTGACGAACAGCTAATTTTCTTCTAACACAAAGGGAGCTTGCAAGGTGCTCTGACATTTACTAGATACACTAGCCTTTACAGGGAAGTCATAGCATTTTGCTTTCACATAGGTATGTGAGTGAACTGAGACCCAACACATAATAAATGCCTAAATCTCAATTAAAATGTCTCCATCCCTTTTGTTTATTAGTAAAAACATCTGTCTGTAAATGTGTAATGACTGCACTAAAGAGGGATAAATTTTCCATGGAATGGTCAAACAAGATTGAAAAGCTTTGGTCAAGTCATATTGATTTGTTTTGCTGAGTTCATAGTACTACAAGACCATGCTTTTTGGCTGACTGCAAACAGAACTCTTTGAGGGCCCAAATATGGAGTTAATTTCTATATCCAAAATCATGCCAGCATTTCCAAACTTCTTTACCAATTTATGCCTTCACAAGCCCTTCGAATAAAAGGTGAAAACGTCTGCGATCAAGAAAGCTATAAAGTGACTACAAAAGGTCAGAGACCTTGGCTGGGAATCCACAGGATATGCACGGAGTGAGTATTGCCAGAATTATTGAGCTGGACATATCGCTCTTGCTGTTTCCTCACACGAGCCCAGTAAGGTGCTGCATTATGTCAACCGCATGAGTCAACCCACACAAGAACCTGCTCAAATGGAAAACAGATAGTGCATGGGCCACAGTGAGTACTACTTCACACTGTTCTCTCCCTGGAAATGAGAATGGGACTGTGGCCAGGATAGGGGTTTAGGGGTGGGGATGAAAGAGAGCCAACTGGTTCTGAAACAATCAAGAAGACTGGGGTCCATCTGTCAGAATGGAATTCATCATGAGCACTAAATGATGACATGTGCTTTCTTTTGGAGTAGGGTAAGGATGGAGCTGGAAGGATCTTGGTATCACCCAAGAGCAGATCCTGAAACAATGATTTGAATGCAAGCAAGTTAGTGAAAGAAGAGCCTTGGAAGCACCAGAAGCAAAATGGAGAAGTGAGCAAGGGGAAAAAAATTACATGATACAAGATGCTGTGTGTATCTGAGGCTTAATCTGTCTGGGTACATCTAGGATATAGGGTGGATGGCATCTCAAAGTTGTCCTACCGAAGGGTGAGGGTTATCCTCCGACTCTCTTTCATCACTCATGAAGGCTACTCCAGATGCATTAACTCCCTGGCCAAGAGAAAGCCCTCAAGCAGGGTCATCATGCTTACATAGGGACACTGCCATCCACACACACTGTGAAGACCAGTGTCAGGGAGACACGGGTGGGGTTCCAGCAGTATCTGCTAAAGTCAGCTGAAGAAGTTGCAGGCATAGTTAAAAACTAACAGGGGAATATTGAAGAGGCAAAACACAGAGGATTTTTAGGACAGTGAAAATACCCTGTGTGATACTATAATGGTGGACACATGGCATTATACATTTGTCCAAACTCGAATGTACAACACCAAGAGTGAGCCCTAATGTAAGCTATGGACTTTGGGTGATTACAATGTGCCAGTGTAGGTTCATCAATTGTAACAAATGTACCACTCTGGTGGGGGATGTTGATGATGGGGAAGTTGTGTATGTATGGGGCAGGAGTATACAGGATATCTCTGTACTGTCTTCTAATTGTGCTGTGAACCCAAAACTTCTCTAAAAGGATAAAAAATTTTTTAAAAAAGTAGGAATGAGAAGTTTGTAATTCTTTCAAATGCCACCCAGCTCCAGTAAATACCATCTGAAGGAATGGCAGTCTTTCAAAAATCTGATGGTTGGGGACAGAGCTAAAATCAGCTTTGACTGGGTGTGGCTATTATGGAACACCCCCCTCTCCTTTTGGAGGGTGAAACTGGGACAGTGCTAAACAGCTGTGAAAGAGAAGGAGGAAGGCAACTGAGAAAGGCTGGGGGTGGAGGGTGGTGAGGGACAGTTATGGGACCCCAGGTAGGAAAAAAAAGATACCATCAATGCAGAAGAGGAAAAGAAACACCTCCTTTAATAGCATGGCAGGGAAAAGTAGACTTTGGTAAACAGGTCAGAAGGATAAGAATTTGTAAGGAATTTGCTCAGCAGTATATAAACTGGCAAAGTCTTCAGGGAAATCTACATTACTCATCAACATGTCCTACTATACACTGAATTTTTGTGTCCCTCCCACCCCCTGCAAAACCCACATGTTAAATCCTAACACCCAATGTGATGGTATTTGGAGGTGGGGTCTTTGACAGGTGATGAGGTGTCCTTATAAAAGAGACCCCAGAGAGAGCCCTCACCCCTTCCATCATGTGAGGACACAATGATAAGATGGCCATCTATGAACCAGGAAGCACGTGTTCACCAGACATTGAACCTGCCAGTGCCTTGAGCTTGGACTTCTCAGCCTCCAGAACTGTGAGAAAAAAATTTCTGTTGTTTATAAGCCACTGAGTCTATGGTACTGTTATAGCAGCCTGAATGGACTAAGACACCTCTCTGGCTAGCCCTCACTCTTAAGTCTTTTTCTTCACCTTTTCCATGTTTCAGGTACTAGAGATCTTACTCCACTAAAATTCAGGGTCTTGGGATCCCAAATCCTTTGCCTTTGTTTCACTTTTATTGAACAGACCTCCTTCTTTGTAGATAAGCAAATCTCTAGATCAGAGTTTCTTCATGAAGATATATAATCATTTTTCCTCTTCAATTAGAAAATGAGGTTGTTTACCCAGCTGTTTTTATAGACTAAAAATGCAACAGACTTGAGAGAGCTGCTAAGTTACAAATCAACATACATTTCCATCAAGCTTCATACTATTCAAACATGTCTGGTTTTCGTCTCTCTTTGCTACCAAATGAAGCAGTTGGGGGGTGGGGGGTGGCTCTGAAGCTGTTTTGTGCTCAATATAAAATTTGCTTCTGTCCAAGTCTTTACTTTTCTGGCCTTGGTACTGGGTTTACAGTTTCCTTAGAAAGAAAGCAATCCAACTATTTTTGGAAAAACAATGCATTTTGGTAATCTACCAGAATGATTCCATGTTAGAATTATTGCAGCTTTCAGATATCCAATTCCTTGTGCAGGATAAACTAGAGCTGAACAATTAAGTAGAAATGTTCCTGGCACACCAAAGGCACCCGTCCACTGTCACAATTGTGGAAAAAAGGTGGCCTTTGTCTCTTTATTGAACACATACTGCCAACCAATTCAGTAATATCGAAATTCTTTTGGACTTTTTGGTTATTGTCTATCATTTTAGAGCAGTATCTGTTGTTTACAAAAATTGAAGTTTGAGTCATGGTAGGTTAAAATAAGTGACTTTTGGAATCTGAACAAAAAATTTTTCTAGGATAGCATAAAAAATATAAAATCAGTTCTTAGTAATTTCCTTCTTCAGTCTGTCAGCAACATTCTGTATAATGTCTTCTTCCTTCGCACTGTTAATCGAATAACTGGAGATCTGGGGCATTTTCTCAAGTAATAAAAATATGAGAACTACAGCCTTGGGAAGTGGGGAGAGGGTGTAATTGTACATGAAAGTACAGCATTTAGCCCAGAGTAAACCATCAATAGTGTTTACTGAATCTAGTATAATGACAAGATGGTCAAAAAGAACAATATGAGAAATTGAGTTGAAAATTAAGAAATAATCATTTCTGAGTAAGAAACTAACTGAACATAAAGGACACTCCCTTCCTGTTATTCTGGCTTCAAAAGTCTTTAAGCGGAAACAAGGTCCTAATCCTACACTGATGATGCCTGAACCTTTTGCCCTCAGACCTGTTTGCAAAATCTCTTCGGGCCTGCAATGGGAGCTGGATACAAGACATAGATAAACAGAATGGCCAAAGAGATGCAATACTGTAGGAATTAGTGATGGGAGATGGGGTCAAAAGAGGGCATGGAAGAAATTAGGAGAAGGGGCGCCTGGGTGGCTCAGTTGGTTAAGCAACTGCCTTCGGCTCAGGTCATGATCCTAGAGTCCTGGGATCGAGTCCCACATCGGGCTCCCTGCTCAGCAGGGAGTCTGCTTCTCCCTCTGATCCTCCCCCTCTCATGCTCTCTGTCTCCCATTCTCTCTCTCAGATAAATAAATAAAAAATCTTTAAAAAAAAAAAAAAAAAGAAAGAAAGAAATTAGGAGAAGACAAAGCCCATTTGTTTCCATTTAAAATATAGTCTAGGGGTGCCTGGGTGGCTCAGTCAGTTAAGTGTCCAACTCTTGATTTCAGCTCAGGTCTTGATCTCAGGATCATGAGTTCAAGCCCCGCACTGGGCTCCACGCTGGGTAGAAGGGGGGAAAGAGAAAAGGAGAGAGGGAAGCAAGCCATAGGTGACTCTTAACAATAGAGAACAAACTGAGGGTCGATGGAGGGAGGTGGGTGGGGGTGGGCTAGATGGGTGCTGGGTATTAAAGAGGGCACTTGTTGGTGATGAGCACTAGGTGTATGTAGGTGACGAATCACTGAATTCTACTCCAGAAACCAATATTAAATATGTTAACTAACAAAATTTATATTAAAAAAATAAAATAAATAAAATAAAAAAGAAAATATACTCTAGAATCCATGGTCCAGTTGGATAAAGATACCTAGTCCTCATATGAAAAAGAAAAAAAATGAAATAAACATAAATTCTCCCTTTTCTATCATTCCTTGATCCCAGACCAATCCTAAAGTGGGACCCAGAGAAGAATAAGTAAGGCCTCCAAATAAAGGCTAGGAATGGGTAGATGAGTGGAAACTTGGATCCCAAATTTTTTCTAGACTCAGAAGGAGCTCAGATATCCCTAAAACATCCTTTGAGTCTTTCATGCTCAAAATCATAAAAGAAACAACAAAAATATAACAATAACAACATGTACCTTGAGCATAAGCTATGTACAGTTGCTTTACATGTAAATGCTTATTGAATCCTCCCAACCACTAACTGTAATAGATGTTAGACCCTTATTTTACAGAAGACAAAATTTTCAGAGAGGTTAAGCAACTCATCCAAGATTAAGTTTACACAGCTACTAAGTGGCAAAGAGGGGATTCAAACATAAGCTTTGGGACTTCAGAATATGCTTTAATTATAATGAGGGTGCCCCCTTCTCACTGCCCCAGACAGGGGTCACTTGGATTGTTCCATTTGACTCCAAAATATATGCATGGAATCTCCTCCCTAGGGCTGGCCAGGGGTCCTTTTAAGTTTACATGTGTTCTGAGCATTGCAGGGAGGGATTTTCTGAGGGCCCCTCGTGATATGGTTTGAGGCAGGGCTGGTATTGTAACCAGCCAGCCATTAGCTAGATGGTTAGCATGGAAGAGCTCTGGTTCTCTCACATATGAAGACTGGAAGGTGAGCTGGAGACATCTTGGATTTAGCACATCTCTCAGGTCTTCAAACAGTGCCCCTCATAGCAGACTTTCCCCCAGTCCAGGGGCACTAACCTGGAAGGAGACCCACTTTTGTACAACTCTCTAGAATCAGGCCTCCAGCTTATTTAGGCAACAGACCCTTCGGATCCTGTGCCTTTCCTGCTGGTGTATGGTCTCCTCTCATGTGTTCTTTGTCCCTCAAAACTAAACCCTTGATGAGATGCATCAATGGGAAGAGTTTAGGATCCCTCCAGCCTAGACCCAAACCATTAGCAATTCTGCCTATCTCCAACCTAGTATATAGGGAGGCCTTAGTGTTTAGAAACACAGTGCTCTATTTCCCCTCTCTGAATAGGAAGGGAAAAGCTTTCATTCCCAAGGAAGGGATGGCAGATGTTAGGAGGAAAGAAGAGAAAGAAACAAGGATTCATATTAAAGACATAACTATTAGTTATACTACCTCTCAGATACCCTGACAATAAACTGATATAAGCAAGATGAGAGCAAAACCCCATCACCCAAACTCTGCACCCAAAGTACATCTCGGCACTCTCATAGCCCACCCGGCTGCCTCCAACATAGCACTCATTACACTGCATTATACGGGACCTGTCTTCCCATTAGACTGCATGGGAGCTGGAGCAAAGTAGACTCTCAGTAAATATTGTGGAGCTAATAAATAAAGTGCGCAAATTCACAAAATATCAGAACAAAAGAGCAGCAAAATCTCACTTAAACTTCTGACCAACTGCATAGAGTCATTCCTTTCACTGCTGTGCTGTTCTTTGGTTGGAGTCCATGCCTTCCACATGAACATTTAATCATCCATCCATCCATCCATCCATCCATCCATTCATCTACCTGTCCATCCATCTATTCATCCATATGGAATGAATTTTTTGAGTGCCTACCACATGCAAGTCACTGTGTTAGGCCCTACAACACAAAGGACAAGCAAGAACATCACATGCTGGAAACACAATAGCAAGATCTCCCTCTGTATTTTTTCACAAAGTTGAAAGAGAAAAGGAGAGCAAAATACAAGAAGTTAAATAATGGATAGTAGCTGCCAGATGGAGGACCAGATCTATGCTCAAGGGAGAAAGAAGTATCTTTTAAAGGTGATTTGAAAAGAAGGGCACTGCCAGCACACACACGCACAAAGTCCAAGAAAAGACATTCTAGAAAGCAGAGAGTTCTAAAATAGTCCCTTAGCAGTGAGAAAAACCAAGTTGACCAACTCATTCCAATATTGCTGAGAGCAAGGAAAAAGGATGCGTGACTTGTCTACATCCTCTCTGAGAAAGACCAGTTGTTCTCTGGACAGCAGAACGCCTGCCCCAGGAGTGGAGCTGAACCTTGCAGACTGATTAATAGAACATGTACAGTTAGAGAATAAACACAGAGCTCAAAAATGTTCTGCTGTGTACTATGCAGTCAGCAGAGCGCTGCTGCTCTGTCAATATAAGACAATTATCCATAGTTGCTGATTCATGTTCCTAAACTGCACAAATGTTGTAGCCTCTTCTCAGAGGGTATCTGTCCTTTTTGTGGACACCTGATCTGCATTTATTGACAGAATGTTTAATAATATTCCAAGAGATTCTCCATAAAAGACAGAGACCTGAAGGACTATTGCTTTTATAACATTCCACTTTTTTTAAATGAACTTTGGTTGATCCATGCACCTGCTGTATATATATGTCCCATTCATCCAAACTGACCTTCCAAGTTTCAAGCAAAATTTTTCCCTCAAAGCTTAGCTTAACAACCGATTTAAAAGGAATTAATGCCACTGGAGGACCCTGATCATCAGAGAATTGTTTGTACCAAAAATCTCATAGTAGGATTCTGGGTTGGTAGAAAGAACAACAGTGAATGGCATGAAAGACTGAACATTTGAGGTATTTCAAAATGGTGTCTAGGCGCGATGCTGATACCATGTGGATTTTGATACTGAAGTCCTACTTAAGCCACCTGTCTGTGAAATAGGTCCCTGAAAACTCCTCACAGAAAAAAAGAAAGAAACACAGGGGCTACCTTCACTCTTAAATGGTTGAGCAACTCTTTCTAAATCAGTCAAGACCCACTGTGAAAATTTACTAATCGTAAGACCTAGTATGTGCCTAGAACAAGGGGCTAAATGAGTTTTTGTCCTCCTTCACTTACTTAACAGCTATACCATTTAGGGTAGGTCACAAAACCTCCCTGGGAAAGTTAGATTAGATTAGGATCCCTTGGGACACATTTGGAGGACATCCAAGGATTTAAAGGACATCCATGCTTGCCACTTCCCTCTGTTGTCTCCACCTGCCACACTTTTCTTCTTTGTGTAACCTTCTTGGTCTGGGTGGTCAGTTGTATTTAAATCTCCTACCCTGTATTGCTGAACAGTTTCCCAGTGACACAGAAACGTAGTAGACAAACAGTTCAGTATTTAGAGGGTAGAGACAAAGGCATTAGTGAAGCAAAGACTGCATAATAATACAGCCTGGAACTGCCCAAAATACATTTGTTCAAGTTCATGACAATGCTTGCCTGAAGATTTCCTTTCTTAAAATTTTCAGGATGGGGGGAGGCATATTTTGTTTGACTTCTAATCTATTATAATAGTTATCATTCCTGAAATACTACTGAATAGGTAGATGGTGGTGGCAGGGAGCTGATGATTTATGTGATTCTTTCGTATGAATCAGAAGCAGTCAGCTCTAGCTCAATGGCTTTAAAAGAAAACAAAAGAAATGTATTGGATGTGAAGTGAGGGGTGTGGGGCAAGTTAGAGGGGGACAATGATCAGGGTCATAGGGAAAGTGTGCCTGAGTCACTGAGGACCTTGAACCTGATACCAAAAGTCAAACCAAAAGCCAAACTATTTCTTACTTGAAGGGTAGTGCCTTCCCTACCATTCCTCTCTTTCTCTTTATTTCTTCCTTATTACATTTCTGGTGCAGAACTATTGAGAAGTGTATCAGTCAGTATAAATTAGACTATCCTGTGGTAACAAATAGATCCCCTAATCTCAAGAGCTCAACACAAAAAGATTTACCTCCAAGTCAAGTCACAGTTTGATGCAGGATTGAGTAAGTCTCTTATACAGCTTTTCTCTGAAGATGCCTCAGGTACCCTGGATGCTTCTTTTTGTTACACCATCTAAAATAAGATGCTTCCAATATTGTGGAAGCGAAACAGCTGGAGGATCACATGAGATATTCTTCAGAACTAGGCTTTGAAGTGGACTATATCCTTTCTGCCCAAGTTCCATTGACCAAACATATGGCCCCAACAAAACTACAAGGGAGGCTGAGCCATGTAGTCTTCCTCTGCGGCCACATCACACTGACTAAGACACACAGAGGGAAATATGTGACAAACTGAGAGTGGAAGGTGTTATCATGAGCCAATGAACAACTACATCTATGTCACAATTTGGATTTTAGCCAGTCTTGGGTATATAAATGAGGAAAATAGATAGATGGGGCTGATTGTGGTGATGGGACCAGAGGTCAGATGGAATCAGAAGAGGAATATAAGAAGGGAATAATCTTTCTTTTTGCATGGCATCATATCTTTGGCATGCAGGAGTGTACTACATCCTCAGAGTCAGAACTACAGGGGAAAAGTATAGTTTTCTCTGCTCACTGGGGCTTCCAAACTTGGTTATAATGTGATAGTTGGAGAGAACCAGCTTCAGGGAACCTGTTCTAAATAAGGATAGCGTAATCCCTGCTCAGGCACAGAAGCTGACTTTCCTGAGATCCATCTAGTACTGGACCATAGATCTAAACTGTGAGATCACTTATTCTGTGAATTGCCTTATCACCAGCTTGGCTTCAATATGGAAACACATAGAGCAATATATATTCATCACAGTTTGTCTGGAGCTACACATAGGAAACTCCAGAGCAGAGTTTGCCAAAGACACTTAGTCAAGCACTGTAGAGATTCCCAAATCCCAGGTTGTCCCCATGGAACTGAAATTCACAAATTAACCAGTAATTTTTTTAAAATGAACAGTTACTGTGTAAATTAAAAAACAAACTCCCCTTTTATTTATTGAGAGCCACTAAAAATAAACCTAAAAAGACAAGCTACAAACTGGGAGATATTTACTATACAGAACTGACAAAGGAATAGTATCCATAATATATAGTGAGTTGCTGCAAATACATTTTTAAAAAGTTAAACAATCCAATAGAAAATGGACAAAAGCTCTAAACAGACATTTCACTAAGAAGGAAGCACGAATGACCATAAGTATGTAAAAGACATTGACTTCATTTGTAATCAGGGAATGCAAATTTAAACCACAAGAAGATACCTTTTATACCCATCAGATTGGCAAAAATTATCAAGTCTTCATACTTTCACAAAGATTAGTATACATTTTTAGAGATAATGTGAATTGACAAACTCACCTTGGAAAATATTTTGGCATCATCTAGAAAAGTTGAGGATGTATACACCTTTTAATTAGGCACTTACTTTCCTATGTATATTTCCTAAAGCTATTCCTGTACATAAGATTTGTATAAGAATATTCAGAGCAGCATAATCAATCAAAATAGAAAAATGCTGAACACAAACTGAATGTCCACTGATAAGAAAATGAACAAACTAATTGTGATGTATTCATCAAATATACAATTATTGTATTATTACAACATAGTAGTGAAAATGAATAAACTACAGATATCAATGTGGATAAATCTCTGGACATGATGCTGAACAGAAAAAGCAAGTTCCAGAGGGATATTATATATATAAAGCTCAAAAAACATGCAAAACAAAATAATATATGTTCATAAGTTAAAATGCCAGGGAAAAGCAAAAGAATCTTAAACACAAAAATCAGAAGACTATGACAAGGGGTAGGAGTAAGGAGGGACTTGTAATCAGAAAGTGGCTTGCTTACAAGGTGTTTCAGATTTGTTGTTGATTTCTCCTTCTTTATAACAGATTGTGTGTACAGTAGTATTTTATTATTCCCCTTTAGACTGCACATATATGATACCTATACTCCCTTATATACATGATACATTTCAAAATACATTTTTTCCTATACCACTGTGGCATACTCATTTATTTATCCAATATCCATTCTCCCTTCTCCTCCTTGCTAAAAGTACTTCTGCTTTGTTTAGCATACCTTCCCCCCAAACAGATCACCTTTAATCCAAAGTGTTTCTTACTTTCCCAGCTTCCCTTGTAGATGGGGGTGGCCATGTCATGACTATTAAATTATGCAGGGAGTCTGCTGAGGGCCTTCTGGGTAAGATTTATTTTATTATTCAGGGAGAGATGTAGTTCGCACTGCCCTTTCTCCTTGTTTTGGACATCCATGGCTGCCTAATAAACCACCCCAACTAAGTGGTAGAAAACAACAGCCACTTAATTTTGCTCAGAAATGAATTCTGTGGGTCAAGAATTTATACAGGACATGGTGTGGATGGCTTATCTTTCATGAACTCTGGGTCCTTATCTGGGGCTATTTCAAAGGGCCTGGGGGCTAGGATCATTTGGAGGCTTCTTCACTTCTATCCTTGTTGCCTGGGCCATGATGGCTCAAAGACTGGGCTCAGTTGGGACTGTTGACCAAAGCCCTACACTGAGTTTTCCATATAGCTTGGGCTTCTCACAGCATGGCGTCAGGAAAGGGAGAATCCCAAGAGGAAGAGTTCCCAAGAAGAGCATCAAGAGAGTAAGTGTTCTAGGAGAACTAGGCAAAAGCTGTAGAGCATTTTATAATCTAGCTTCAGAAGACACCCAACGTTACTTCTTCTACCATGCTCTGTTGGTTGAATCAGTCACAAACCCACTCAGAGTCAAGGGGAGAGAGCATAAACCCCACTTCTCAATAGGAGACGTGTCAAGGAATTTGTGCTGTATTTTAAAACCGTTATCCTCATCAACTTTCTCTTTTGAATAGAGGACCCGATGCCTGGAGTGGCCGCAGCCATCTTGCAACCAAAAGGGAAAAGCCAGAAGAAGGAAAAGCTCTGGATATCTTGAGCTAACAGACCAATCAGAAAGCTGTCACCTCCAGACTTTTGATGATGTGAGAAAAATTAACTCCCATTTGTTTAAGCCTTTTTTAGATTCGAATGCTACTTGCAGGCAAAAGCATTTCTAGCCAATATTCTGAGATAGACTCAGAATGGTATAAATAGATCTGGATTTGGAGTAAGCATGGATATAGAGTTAAGAAAACTCTATGGAGATGTTTGGGTCTTTCATTATTATTTCTGAGTTTTCATTAGCTCCAGTTAAGCCTCAGAGAATTTCAGAGTAAAGCATATTTGTAAGTGGTTGACATAAATTTTGTGTATAAAACTGACATGAAAAAATGCATTATCCTCAAAAAATGGTGGAAGACTTAATGATTGCAAAGCATTTTATGGTCCTCAGCCAGACAATTGGAATGGGTGATTTACTCCCTTATTCCCATTCAGGGTCAACCCCCAATGTGTAGGAAATGAAGACATTTGTCTCTTCCAGAAATTATACACATAGAAAATAAAGCCTGGAAGAGGCATTAGGGATTCTGGAAGAATGAAAAAAACATCAAGTACTCCTCCAAATGGCAACTTGAGTAAAAGCTGAAAGGTAATGGGTACCTCTTTCCCCCTACAGTGGGACTTCCCCCTACAGTGGGACCCATCTCTGCCCTGCTATCTAGATAAGGAAACAGGTACAGAGAACCCCGCATACACTTAGTCTGCTCTAAGAATTGTTTCCTGAGCTCGCCAACTGGAGCTTGCTGCAGCATATATTTGACATGTGGGGCAGAGCACATTGCCTCTTGCAACACATGCTCCTTTTATGTGGGAGTGAAGTTCAGGAAAGTAAATTAGCCCATCTTTCTGAGAATAGTTACCCCAGGTCTATCTCCCAGCACTGGATTCTGAGCTCTCCTGAGAGGACTCATTGTAGAAGTTGCTGTGAGTTAATAAACCTCCAACATATGCCATTCGCCTTGGAAATACACAGAATGCTTTGAGCTTGGTGGTCACAGCCACAGAAAATGCAGGAATTTTTCTCAGAGAAGCTTCTGCTTCCCATCAGATACTGCGATTCATTATCTCCATGGACATGTTAGCGTGTGCGCAGACCTCACATCACAGGATCCTGCTGGCGGGGAATTTCCCACATTGACTTAGTGAGAGCCCGTTTTCAGGTTGTGCTACGTCCACAGTAAGGCACAGCCCTGAGCACAAGGATTAGCCCGGCAGCCTTCCCTTTGAGCATGCAGCACAACAGGCATCCTGCATGTGGGAGATCTCCAGCACTGATCCAAAGGGTATCCCCTCCTTCCCCAATCTCCAAAAGATTCTTGCCTCTCCTTCTTAACATTCCTTACCAGCCCAAAGGCTATCAGCTGGGATCTTGGCATTCCATGAACTCACTGCAGGCTCTTGAAAGACTTCCAAAGTCCTCAGCTCAGGCTCCTAAAGCCCATCTTCTACCCAACAATGCTTTGTAATACCCTGGGCTCTATAAATCCTAGGGCTGGTGTCATGAGTGTTCCAACAAAACAGAATAACCTCAATATAAGGCAGAGTCTTGTTTCTGAAAGTAAATAGAGAAACACAATTGCAGTTTTTCTAAAACTTCCAATTTTCTCAAATTTTCCATTTGGATGGTATGTGTTAAGCCCATCCTTAGTGACCCCAGCTAGTCATTATCATTACTAACAACAAAATATAGCAGATGTTTATTTGGATAATGATGCTGACTCAGTAGTCTAGAGGGAACACTCTTACAGAGGAAGGAGCTGCAGTCAACTCTCCATGTGATCAGCTGTTGGCCCTAAATGGGGGTTCACGGAAGAAACCGTACTAGCTCCATTTGAAGGTGATGGTGTGTGTGTGTGTGTGTGTGTGTGTGTGAGTAAACACTTGTAATTTATCCCCTTGGAAGAAATGGAATCCATTATCTTGTGAGGCATTTTGTTTTTGCTGCTTTTCTAGCAATACATAAACCTGTCTTATTCTAGGAAAGTCAAAGTATCTTGCAGACATTACTTCGGGTCTGCATTGGGAGGAATTATTGTTTCCAGAGTCAGCGTCCTGCTGCAATCCCTAAAAGAGCTCTTGAATGCTAACCAAAACAATCCCACCACTTCAAAGCTCACAGATGCTTATATTAGACTTGAAGGTGAAAGTTCAAGGAAGGAGGTTTCTTCATTTCTAATTCCTGCCATCTGGTCTGAATCTGACTCCAGGGAGAAGCAGGCTGGCAGGTGACAGCTTAGAGCATGGCTGGTCTTTACAAATGCCAGCCAATCCTGCTCTGTGTAATTGGTACTTGAATTTGCATAGATTTGCATAAAATATGCATCCATCAGAATTCTTTTGGTGCCCATTTAGGATCAAAATAAATCTGCTATTTTTAAAGTATCAATCCTAGGTGGCTTTTTTTTTTTAAAATACTTGTGTGCCTATGCACTCTCTCAGATTTTATCAGTCATTGCTCTAGTAGGGTCTCCCAATGGTAACTGCTCTGCCGATGACAAACATTCATTTAATAAGTATGTGTTGAATAAATGAATGAAGCCAAGATCTTGGCTATTAGTCCTAGTCGTTGATCCTGAGCCAACATCTGAAAGCTTTCTTGAGCTGAAAGGCACCTGAAAGCTTCGCTAGATGTAGGAGCAGACCAAAGGTAGCGACTGCCCAGCAACTGGCCGCAGACAGGATGGTGACTCCTTTGGTCCCCTAGCATGACTGATGCCCACAGGCCAGTGGCTTGAGGTTACTGGTGCATCCTTTCCAGTGTGCTAGAGTACTTTGAGCACACTCACCTGTTTGTGTGCCTGTCTTCTTCTTTAGGGCAGGGATGGAAGAGAATAAGAGTAAGAAATGAGACAAAGGCAAGGCTGGAATTTGCCCACTTAGAAGCAAGCCCACCCCTGCAGTTCTTAGAGGATCTTGCTGACAGTATTTTATGTTGAGACTCTCTGTTCTTATCTCTGACATCATTGCTTTCTTCTCAGCTATCTAAAGGTTTCTGGAGAAGAGAAGAGTAAATTTCTTCAAATCCCCACCCTCCGACACTAAATGAGACTTTTTTGTGCTATAAAGGAGGTTTTTCTTTCTCCTAATCCAGTGTTGGGATCTCTAAGGAATCCTGGGCTTGGAGTTCACACAGCCCTGTGGTTCTCTCCTTGAATGTACATCAGCACCCCTTGGGGAAGGTGAGCTCTACCCTCAGAGAGTTAGATTAAATAGGCCTGGAGTGGATCCTAGGAATCCAAACCTAGGTGTTTAAAAAGCACTGCCAGGTGAAACTGAAGGACAGTAGAGTTGAAAACCCCAAACGGTTTGCCCATGAAGGAAATTTAGTTCAAAGAGATGTGATTTCATAGAATGCCAACCCCTGGAACCAGAGTACTCTCTTGTTTAAAAAGAGATTAGCCCAGAGTTGTGATTAGGAGAAATGTGAGTCTGTCTTGAAGGCAGCAGCATCTGGGGTGAGGTAAAGAATGGAATCTTTTTGAGTGCAAGGGCATGGCCTTCCTGAGCTTTGCTTCTACAGAATCTGAAACTAGGTGCTCCCAGGAGTCTATTAAAGAAATGAATCCATCTATGAATGTGGGGCCCCGCTCAACAACCACTCCCCATTGCTCCAATCTGGTCCTGGCTTTTCAGTTCAGGTGTTTGGTAAGGCGCAGAGGTGCTATCTGGGAGGAAGAAATGGTTGCTCTTTAATCTTAATCTTCCAAGAATCTAAAGGTTCTTCAGACACTTTATCAGAGGTCACAAAACCTGAGTCCAAAAGTCATCAGGGATTGATATTCAGCCCAATAGCAGTTTGAATAGCAGTCTGGCCCCCCTTGAGGCATCTTCTGGGATCCCTGGGTCATATTTTGTTTTGCAGCAAAAGAGTATTAGAAACTTAATCTAAGACCCTTGGAAGTTCTCAAAGTTCAAGAAATTATTAGAATGCAAAACTGCAATGGTCGAGAGTTCTCCTCGTTGCTCTTAATTCTCTTTGTTCCCAAGACTGAACTCTATACCAAAAATACAGTTCTGAAGTCTATTCTAACTAGAAAGTTAACTCCAGAGAAAGGTAACCAAGGAGTCTGGGCTACCTCTTGCCTGGGCACTCGATGCCCACACAAGGACAAATGATACGTGGACTCTATTTACACTGCATGACCTCATTTACATTATGCAACACCTGGGCTTTTGTGTGCTTCCCAACCCACCTCCCCCCAAAATACATATTGAGCACCTATTTTATATATGATTTGCATATGGTGTCTCATCTCATCCTCACAGAGCTCTCATAAGGTAGGTGTCACCATCCTTTACAGATGAAGCAATTCTCTCAGGTCACTCAGTTAGAAAGCACTGCCAGGATTTGAACTCCTATCTGTCCAAGTTCAAAGGATCTGTTCTTTCCACTAAGGGCCTCCCCAAAACAGCAAGAGGAGCGCTGAGCAGCTACCCCCTGCTCTAGAATGACTGGTGTTTGGAAAGTACAAGCTGAGCCTTATATACCCATGGGGAGAAGCAAAGTGCCTTTCCCTGACTTCAGAGAGCTTTCCTGGGCTGCCCTGGGGCTAGAGGCCACTCGGCCAGGCAGCTTTAAATACACACATTTCCAGGAAGAAAGTTCCTTAGTTAAAACCTGCTGTTTTGAATTTCCACAGCTCTGGCTTTGCCTAACTTCCTACAGCAGATGGATTTAAAGAATTCTTTGCAGGGTGTGGGTGCTGCGAGCAGAGCTTCCCTCCTCAAGATGGCTCAGCCTGATTGCTGTGTTTTTGTTTTTAGTCTGTTGTTGGTTGTTTTACTGATTCTGAGGGATGCAAAAGCACAGTGAGACATTCAGTTGTCTTCCAAATAAAGTTCTTGCTACACAGTTGAAATATTTGCACTGTAATCGTGTGTCTTCAGTGTCACAAAGGGAGGCATTTAACTTTTCATGGAGATATCTCTACATTTAACAGCAGCCCACATGCCAACAGAAACCACGAATGATTTGTTTTCTCCCGATTTGCTTCTAAGCAATTCAAAGTTTTATATACCAGCAGAGAGCTTTGAATAGGAGAAGACATGCTCCACAAGTATGTTGAATGAATAAGTGAATTCAAGTCAGACGGTCTGGCAAGTCTAATGTTGAGAACTCAAAGACGTTCCTGGGAAGACACGGACCCATCAAAGCCCATCACACTGCTGTACTGAGCACTTCACGCACACGAGCTCAGTGACTCTTCACCACGGTCCTATAAGAACTCTTGTGAAAAATGAGGAAGCTGATGCTGAAGGGCCATAAGCCACTTACCCCATTCTCACAGCTATCAAGAAGCTACATGGAGTCATTCCTATTCTGCCCATCCCTTGTTTCCACCCCAGGCAGGGAGTCACTGAACCCACTAGGAACGGGATTTCGCTTTTTGGCTCACTGTCAGATTAACTGCATCACAGACCCAGCAAGAGGTTCTCAGAGAAGAGTGTGATAACCTCAGAGCACTCCAGAGTCTGGCTGGGGTCAAATGACTCTGGGGTCATTTCTGAGTAACGCTCTCAGCATTGTACTGACTTACACTCTCCCCAAGAGAGTAGCAGACCAGAGAAGCCAAGGGCATTTTGATTTACCCCCAAACTCTCCAGAAGGACAAATCAGCTCCCAGCATCTCAAGACTTCCTGTTTTCTTTGGTGTTTTTCACATCTGCTGGCCCCCTGCTTTGGGTTAAGTTTATATTCATGGAAGAATTAGAGGTGAGACCACAGTGTTCCTTTTCCTCACAATCTAAAGCAGTTCCTAGATAAATTTTCTCCACAGCCTGTTGATGGGGATCCATGCTAAATAGACTCCCCTTTTGAGCTGGGGGTTTAGGCTCACCCATGGAGTACAGAAGTCCCCAAAAATATCATAAACCATCCTTAAAATAAAAAATTACTGGGGCATCAGGGTAGCTCAGTCAGTTAAGTGTCCGACTCTTGATCTTAGCTCAGGTCTTGATTTCAGGGTCATGAGTTCAAGCCCCGTGTTGGGCTCCACACTGGACACGGAGCTTACTTAAAAAAAAAAAAAAAAATCATGACCAGAATGTCACAACCCCACAAGCAATCGCTACCCCCTGTGATTTTCACCACACCCCATACTCTGTTCATCTCCAAAGAAAAATGATTCACTTGTTAATGTGCCCTGAGACCCAATCTGAGGTGAAATAAGATGGTTTAGTACCTCCTTTTCTTATGTGTCTAAGAGCTATTCTTATAATTAGTTATATAATTATAAATTAATTAAATCTTATAAATAAGTTATAAACAAGAGATTTAAAAATTATAAGCTAAAATGAAATGTGATGTGAAATGGTTCTTGGTGAAATTCCTTGTGGGAACCCTAATCTCACATTTCTTGGAATCCATCCTTTGCTGTACTATTTCTAGTCTTTTTGTGCCAAAATAGGCACTTTTCCTAGATCAAAAAACTCTTCTCGGCTTTGTTAGTAGGAATCACTGCAGTAAAACACAAAGCTACATTGAATATCAATATTAGCATCAGAATTTACAGAGCATAAAAAAAAAAACTTACATATATGCCTGGTATTTCTTATCAAAACTCTTTTAGAATCTCTTTCTTGACTGCCAGTTTGTTCATTTAAAAATGAGGGAGGTGAACTGATATCCAAGATTCTAATTTTGATGACATCGATCTATAAATACATAGATACTTCTCCAAAAGCTCTAAGTAGAGTTAGAATTAATTTTTTTAGTGATTTAGAATGAATATTTTCATCACACCAACATAATTGTAATAGAGTTGGTATTTCATTTTGCTACAACATTAAGCCAAGTTTATTGAAATGAATGTATAATTTCTTTCCTTTTCTTTCTTTTTCTATAAATATATCCATTTGCCCAAAAAAGTCAAATACTCAAATGAAAATTGTTTGATCAATACAAGCCTTGCTATTGAAATAACTCCTCCTGTGCATGATGACTTCAGAAAGGTGACTGATGGAGGACCGGTTTACAAACAGCCACATACATTCTCCTCTCTGCTGAAGCCAAGACATCTCTGACCAGTGCAGACTGTGACTTGGGTGTTGATTGAGCAGTAAATGAGTTCAGAATGGACACTCTCCCACTTCTTGTCAACGGCTGTTTGGCTTAACTCCAAACCACATATAAGAAGCCTAACTCACGCCATACCACTGGGTTTCTGTTGACAAGACAGTCTCCAGCCTGCTTTCTGTGTCACCTAGGATGCAACTACAAAGATGCTACGACATCCCTTAGGACCTAATTTCAAATATTATTTTGACATCACACAGGACGCACATCAGAATCCCACAGCTTACAATTTAATTATGCACTTACTTCCAGCAAAGCAAGGAGGACAAGGAGCCCATAGACCTGGTTGAAACTAAAAGTTCTCACAAATTGGCTTGCTTTATCGATGGGAGACAGCGTTTTCTTCTCCAATATGTGCATTCTTTTAATGAACTGTGTGCACTTATGTATTGGGTCCATGCAGTCACTGACACAAAGACAGGGCTGTGAGCCCACCGGAACCCTAGCAAGTGAATGCTAGTGGAAAGTGACAAAAGTTCTCTCCTTGTCCAAACTTCAGATAGGCACCTCTGAGCTCTCTTTTCAACTTGTTCCCGGGACTTTAGCCTACTTAGTCCGGTTTTAGCAAGACTCTAAGTCAATTTCTCTGATCAAATTCCTCACTCTTCCTTTTGACACTTGATCGCCCTGACCTGTTTTCAGCAAGAAGCCCCTTTTAATAACTTTCTACCGACTGGCACACCCCCTCCCCCAACTCTGTTCATTGGCTATAAATCCCCAGCATTTTTCCTGCATTCCAGGTTGAGCCCAACCTCTCTCTTCTATTGCGTTAGTCTTGACATCTATGGCAACAGTCTTGAAGAGTCTACCATTTTACCAAGTGTCAGAATAATGTTTTCCTTAATGATAGGCTGTGGTATTTGTGTGCCATAAAACAAAGCATTTCAATCTTCTCCAAGGTTTATACTTTGGTTTCAGCCACGGGTATTAAAATATGATCTACTGTCTGAGGCCCAAAGGCTCCAAAGCCCTTGTTGCAGACTCACTTAATCCTTTCTCCTTCTCCCCTCCCTCCCCCAACTCTCCAGAAAAAGAAAAGCTGCACCTTACTTAAAACTGCTTTCAGCATAAAAACATTCCAGGAGAGTGGGGCTGGACACATGGGGAGAGGCACAGCAGCTCCACTCTGGACCATAAAATGGCAAATGGGGGTTCCTTTGCCAAGAGGGGGCCCTCCTGCACCAGGAGGAAGGCAGTCCTGGTGAGTGGGTGGGTGCCAGGGTAGTACCACCAGATGCCAGGATAAGGTTTTATGGGTCATTGGAACAAGAAAAAGGCTAACAGCATCCTTGTTGGAAGCAGAGAGTAGAAGAAAACCTGAGGGAGAATAAAGAGAAAAAAGAAGCATTAAGGGGGAAAAAGCCGGAAGAGTGAAAAGGGGAAGTGGGAGGTTTGAGCTTCAGGGTCATTTCTGGCAGAACTCTAGCAAATGCCTGCACAAACCCACACAAATCTGACGATGCTTTCATTCCCCGTCCTTGCCTGAAGCCAGGGGGATGCTCTCCAAGTTTATGGAAGAGGGAACCTAAAGGTAGTGATTTGCCTATTCACCAGTTCATACACATACAAATCAGCCCAGAGTTAGTTATTCTGGCTTATTTTATGGTCTGCTTCTCAGGCATCTGAGGATCACCAGTGGTAGGGTATTGGGTGATTTATTGCAGAATATTATTCCACTTTTCTCTGCCTTTTAAGTGCACTCAGTTGTTAGACCACACATTTGGCAGTGGATATGACCCACAAAACAAAGGCAGCTTTCCTCTCTTCTACACATGAATAGAGAGCTTCTTCCATGGCAGTTTCCCAGAGTTCCACAAACCCTCCTGCCATCTTTGTATCTACTTCCTTGGCTTAAAATGCCATTAGAAGTTGCCTTTGGCTTCCTTAATGCTCTGAACATGTGATTTCTGAAGAAATTAAGGGTGAACATTGTGGACTCTGGTGAAGACACATGTTGGGAGATGTGAGAATATAAGCAGATCAATGTCATTCAGTCAATGCTTTCCCTCCACTGTTCTCTGACAGGATCTAGTCATCAGAGCAATGAAGGTCATAGCATGGCCATTCCCGAGCAGGGAAGCCCAGTGGGCTGCGTGTTCCTTGATAGTATCTGTAGACCCACTCTCCACTCTGTCCCATTTTGTTCCCTGGGAGGCTGCCCTCTGTGGATCACATCATTCCAACTGACTTGCCCTCTGGTTTCCATTAGGTTTGGCCAATGACAGGCACTGGCAGAAGACCAGAGAGTGAGAGGAGGGAGCACTTCTGGAAGTGAACTTCTTCCCACTCCACTCCAACCTCCCTCCTCCCTCTTCCCAGGCTCAGCTGTGGAGCGACTGCCATCTTTGACATAAGGCCACTGATCTTTTCTCGTGGGACATCTCTCCAGAGAGCTCCAGCTCATGGCACTTTCTGGTAACCTCTCCCTACCCTCCTTCAGACCATGAAGGGGATGGCACCACTTCCTGCTGGCACCAATCCCTGTCACCATCCCTTGGTGGTTGACTTAACCAAACCCACACATTTTTTAAAGTATCCTCTTTAGATGATTTTTTGTGTGAGCAATCTTTTTCCTACTGGGACCTTTACCACTACACCCCTTTTCATTTACTGTCAGGATTTTATACCTATTTCAGTTTTCCAAAGCATAGCTCCAATCTAAACTATTTATTTCACATTTAAGAGAATTTTAGACTACATTAAAAAGTGATTATAGTTTCCACTTTCAGAATGACCATGCAAGGAGCCCTGAGGACTTGTTCCCCAGTGAAACGATTATAACTGATGAATATTTTTTTAAAAAAAACATTTAAAGTCTCTAGAAATTGTCCTAGGGGAATATAGAAAATGAAGAAACATTTATTCAAGAAAAGCTACTAAATCTTGGTAAGAACAGCAAGTCTGTGGCACTTGAGCCATGACCTGCTAGCTCCTTCTCCTCTCTAACTCAGCTTGAGGGAAGCTCCATCCAAAAGGTGAAGCCCCTTCTCCCCAAACCTCCTAGTTAAGAACTATAATATCTCACTGGAAGGGACAGGGCACCAGCAGTTTTCATCCCCTCCAACTTTAAGTTGGAAAGGCTAAATTCCTGGTGAATATGGCTAAGAAGTAGACACTTCCCATCCTCCATTCAGTCCCCACTCACAGGGCAGAAGTCCTATACCAGATGTGGCAAACCAAGAATATGAGGGACCAAATTATCATTCCCTCCAGCTCACTCCAGGTTCCACATCAGGAGAAGCAAGCCAAGAAGATCAGAGGCTACCATCCCCTGCCAGCACCCAAAGCAGTAGCTCTGAGATTTTGCTTAGGGGGGAGGCAATCTATAAAAGCAGTAGGCTCCAAAGCTTTCCCCAAAAGAGCTGACTTTATTGTAAACAAAGTATGGGGAAGTGAAAGCCTAAAGGTGCTCTCAAAAATAATGGGCATTTTGGTGGTAAATAATTAAAAGAAGATCCTACTTAAAAAAAATAACAACTTTAAAAAAAAAAAAGCTAAACCATAGGCAAGATAGCTAATCAGAAAAAAAACAAAACAAAACAAGGAAATAGATAGACAAGATGAGCAATCCAGGCGTTAGAACAAATCTCAAAGACCAGCCTCAAAAACTGCTCCTACCTGAATTTAATTGGACGAGACTGTGGAGCAAGTTATACACCAGGCATCGTCAAAAACAAGAGAGAAACTGTGAAATTACACCAGAAACCAATGTAACACTGTATGTTAACTAACTGGAATTAAATAAAAACTTAAAGTAAAAAAAGCAAAACAATAAAGAAATCAGCTGGTAGTTGGTGAAGCCTAACAACTTAGTGTGATATCGAATGAGGGAGACAGCTTAACAGAGATGTCAGAAAGTCAAAAGTAACGTGGTAGACATAAATCCAATAATCATCCTCCTCCTCCTCCTCCTCCTCATCATCATCATCATCAATGTGAACAGATTAAATGGCCAAATCAAAAGACAGGGATTGTCAAACTGGATTTTTTTTAAAAAAATCCAACTATATGATGTCTATAGGAGACACATTTCAGATTCAAAGATACAAATAGGTTGAACATAAAAAGGTAGAAAAACACATCATACAAACAGCAACGATAAGAAAGCTGGAGTAGCATACTAATATCAGACAAAATGGACTTTAAAACAAACAAACAAAAAAAGTAACTAGAGATAATGAAGGACATCTTATAATGATTAAAATGTCGATCCCTTGAGAAGATATAACATTTATAAACATATATAAACCTAACAACAGAAACTCCAAAAATACATGAAACAAAAACTGACAGAAATGAAGGGAGAAATTGACAGTTCTACAGTAATATTTGGAGACTTGAATACTCTACTTTCAATAATGGTGAGAATAATTCCTCCTTAAGACCCTAGAAAAAGAAGAGCAAACTAAACCGAAGGCAAGAAGAAGAAAGAAAACAGCAAGAATTAGAGCAGAAACTATAAAACAGAATAGAAAAATAATGGCAAAAATCAGTAAAATCAAAAGTTGATTCTTTGAGGATAAGAAAACTGACAAATCTTTAACTAGGCTGACCAAAAAAAAAGGAGAGAAAACTCAAATTCCCAAAATTAAGACTGAAAATAGGGACCTTTCTACTGACCTTACAGAAATAATTAAGATTACAAGGGAATAATGAACAACTACATGCCAACAAATTAGTTTAAATGAAATGAACAAATTCCTATAAAGACTACCAAAACTAACCCCAAAAGAAATATTACCTGAACAGATCTATAAAAGAGTAAAGAGATTGAATTACTAGGCCCAGATGACATCACTGGAAACTCTCCCCAAAATTGAAATAAGGATTAATAGTATTCTTTTAAAACTTTTCCAAAAAGTGGAAGAGAGAGGAACACTTTCTAACTCATTCTATAAGGCCAGAATTATCCTGATATCAAAACCAAAAAGATATCACAGGAAAGCAAAATACAGGCCATTATGTCTTGTGAATATGGATACAAAACCCTCATCAAAGTACTAGCAAATCAAATCCAGCAACATGCAAAAGTATTGTACACTATGACCAATTGAAATTTATCCTAGGAATGCAAAGTTGGTTTAAGTTTTGAAAAATCAGTTAATGTAATACACGATATCAATAGGACTAACACCATGTGATTATCCCAATAAATACAGAAAAAGTATTTAACAAAATCTAATATCCCTTGACAATAAAAAACACTCAACAAACTGAAAATAAAGAAAATTTCCTCAGTCTAATAAACAGCACTTAATATAAAATCCATAGTTAACATCATATCTAATGGTGAAAGACTGAATGGTTTTCTCCTAAAATCAGGAACAAGAAGAATGACCCCTGTTGCCACTCCTATTCAACACTGTGCTGGAAGTTCTAATCAAGGCAATTAGGCAAGAAAATGAAATAAGAGGCATCTAGGTTTAAAAAGAAAAAGTAAAACTATATAGTGGCAGATAACAAGATCTCATATATGGAAAATACAAAGGAATCTAATAAAAAAGTAAAACTAATAAATGAGTTCAACAGATTTGAAGAATATAAATTTATGACGCAAGTCAATTATATTTCTATATAACATATAATGAACAATCTGAAAATAAAATTAAAATAATTCCATTTACAGTATCATCAAAAAGAATAAAATACTTAGAAATACATTAACAAAAGAAATGGAACCCTTTAGCAAAAGAAAATACAATTAACAAAAGAAATCAAATGATGAACACTACAAAATGTTGCTGAAAGAAACTGAAGAATACCTAAATAAATAGAAAGACATCCCATGCTCATGGACTGGAAGATTTAATATCATTAAGATGGCAATACTCCCCAAATTGATCTACAAATTCACCACAATTAGTATCAAAATGATAGCTGGATTCTTTGCAGAAATTGACAAACTGATCCAAAAATCCACTGGAAATTCAAGGGGCCCAGAATATCCAAAAACTTTTTTTGAAAAAGAATGAGGTTGGACCACTACCTCATATCATATACAAAAATTAGCTTAAAATGGATCTAAAACCTAAATGTAAGAGCTTAAACTATGAAACTCTTGAAGGAGACATACACATATATTTTTGTGACCTCAGATTAGCAATGGTTGCTGAGTCTGACAACAAAAGCACAAGAAAAAAATAGAAAAATTAAAAATCATCAAAATTAACAACTTCTATATTTACAAAGACACCAGTTAGAAAGTTAAAAACACAACCCACAAAATGAGAAAAAATATTTGTAAATAATATATCTGGAGAGGTACAGATAACTGTTTAAACTCAATAACAAGAAGACAAATAACCCCATTAAAAACTAGCAAAGGATCTGAATAGATAATTCTCCAAAGTAGATATACAAATGGCTGATAAGCACATAAAATGATTCTCGATATCATTAGCATCAGGAAAATGCAAATAAAAGCCACAGTGATATGTCCCTTCATACCTACTAGGGTGACTATAATATAAAATTTAAAAAAAAAAACAGATAACAAATACTGTTCGGGATATGGAGAAATTGGAACTCTCATCATTGCTGTTGGGAATGTAAAATGGTGCAACCACTGTGGAAAACAATTGGCAGTTCCTCTTACTATTTGACTCAGCAATCCCACTCCTAGGTATGTACCTGAGAGAAATGAAAATATGTTCAACCAAATGACTTAAACAAGATTGTCCATAGCAGCATTATTCATAATATCCATACAATGGAAATAATCCAAATATCCATCAATTGACAAGTGGATAAATAAAATATGGTATATCCATATAATGGTGTATCATGAGGTCATAAAAAGGAATGAAGTACTGATCCATACTACAACATGGGTAAACCTTGAAAACATTATGCTAAGTGAAAATAGGCAGTCACAAAAGACCGCATGTTGTATAATTCAACTGGATGAAATATCCAGAATAGGAAACTCTTTCGAGACAAAAAGTAGATTAGTAGTTGCCTAGAGCTGAAAAGAGGGGAAAACGGGGAGTGATTGCTAATGGATATTGGGTTTCTTCTGGGGGAATAAAAATGTTGTAAAATGGATTGAGGTGATGGTTGTACAACCATGTGAAATACTAAAAAACCATTGAGCTGTACATTTTAGATGAATGAATTCTACATTACGTGAATTATCTCTCAACAAGGCTGGGTGTTTTGTTTTGTTTTGTTTTTTTAAGTGGTTACAGTTGTTTTTTCTGACCCAGGAAAGCAAACCAGCCATTAACATGGAACAGCATTTCTCACGGTTCACCTTCGCACCGTCCACTGCGCTCAGACGTGATTTCTGCTGTACAGGAAATGCAAGCAGTAGAGTGTAATGGCTAAGAGCCAGCTACCTGAGCTGGAGTCCCAGCTTACTCACTTAACCAGATGTGGGATTGGGGGAAAGTTCCTTAAACTCTCTGCCTCGGTCCCCTTAGCTGTAAAATGAGGATAATAATCATGTCTAGCTCAAAGAGTTTTCAGAGGATTTAAAAATAGAATACATGGAGGGCTAATAGAACAGTGCCTAAGACGTCAGTGCTATAGAAGTATTGCTGTATTATTAACCCATTTCCGCTTCCTAAAGCTACCTCAGAATTCTCCCCCCATGCGGATAGGCCAATCATCCTATTCTATCCCCTTGTCCATAGTGATTGGTTCAGAGACAGGCACATGAGTTAATCAGGCCAGTCAGGGCCAGTGAGACTCTATGCTCAGACCTTGGTTGAGCTGTTTGGTGGCAGACCCCCCTCCTTTCACCTGGCAATAAAACAAGGATGCATTGAACCCCCCATCCCGGAAGTTCAGGCGGTCATTAGGGGACCACAGGGGAAAACTTGTGATGAGAAAGACACACAGGCAACAGTTTAAATGTGAGTTTCTCCTGGAAATCTTTTCCCCATCATCACTACACACAGACCAGATTAAGTGTTTCTGCTACACAATCCCATAGCAACTTCTCCATCCCAGTTTACCCAGGGCAATCCCAGTTTAAACATGTTGGCCCACTATAATTATTAAGAACTCCTCTTTCACCTTCAACAGAGTTCTAGTTGGGTGATAAATTAGATAATCATCCTTTTCTATCACAAAATTTATGTACTGTATGTAGTTACTTGTTTAATTGTCTGACTTAGTTGTTTGGCACTAAACCTTATAAAAGTCAGGGACTGTGACCATATTAGCCATTGTTTTATTCCCACCACCTAACACAGGACCTGCCATGAAATAGGTATTTAATAACTATATGCAGAATACATGAATAAATGAAATAATTTTTAAAAATGATGACCACATCTATTCCTAGCCCCAGGGTTTTCCTCTTTCAAAATCACCACCTCTTAAAACCAGGCCTAGTGTTTAGTTCTTATGCTGATGTTACAATAAATTACAATATATTGGAGGGGCAAGCACAGGGTGGGACGGTCTTGTAACACACACCCCTTCAAATGCAATGTTTGCTCCTCCAGGAGCCAGTGAATGGAAATATCCTATTCTCTTGCCTTCAAACAGACACAACACCTGAACAGTTCAGGACACCAAGTTGAGTAAAGGCTTTTTTTAGTTGAAACCTGAAACTCAAGGTAGAATTCCCAGAAGCAGAAAAAGCCCTTTTTCCTTTGGGAAAAAAAAAAAAAAAAAAAGCAATGCAGTCTTACAAAGCTTTTGTAGCAAATTTAAGTTGTGCAGGAGAGTCCTAGAAAGGTTTCCTATGTTCCCTACTTGCTTTTCTGGCCTTCATTTGACCTCTCTGCCATGGAGCTCAGCTTAGATTCAGCACATAAAGCTTTATTGGATCTGTAAGCCATCTAATTCCCCTATCTTTTGCCATGATATTTTTTTCATAACTATGAGAAATAACTTGCAAAGAAGTTGGGAGAAGTTTTTCATTTTCAAGAGCTGGAATTGCTACTCAAACTGCAGGAAGAATGAGAACAAATTTGGGAGATGATACTCGGCACAAATTCACTTATCTATTTGATATAAGAGGATGAAAAGAGTAAGGAAAATACACTCTTCAGAATATTTTTGGCCTTCATTTAGTCATATTAACAGCACCCCAGAGGCAAATGTGGCCAAATCTAAAAGGTTTACTGTATGTTCTAAAGTTAAACTTAATTCACGTTACTTTCAGGCCCCTAGGGTGTGCAGCCAATGTTCTGAATCCAAAAGCTGGCTCAAGGGAAAGAAAGGGAAGAGACGGAAAATGTCCAACAAAGAAGTTAGACATGCTTAAGGGTGGTAAAACCACATGAATAAGGGTGGCAAAACCACATGAATATTAATCGGTCCAGTGCTAACCTTGACCCATCATTAAAACAAAAACACTTTTAAGCCTTAGGACAAGACAGACCAGAGGGCTCTTCCCAGGCTATTTGCATCTCTTTGCTCTCTGCATTTCTTGCTGCTGGTTCTCAGGATTGCAAGATTGTAAAAAGAGGAACTACATTTCCAATACTTCTTGATTAAACATCCCAGAGCAAGAAAAACCCATGACCTCATGCAAGGCTAGGCTAGATGAAGAGCCGCTCTCCTCCCTAGGTGCTCAGAACTGGCTTTGTCATTTCCTCCCTGATACTTCAGGCATGGCCGGAAAAAAAGAATTCTGAACCCTGACTCTTTAGCCAGATGGAGAAGTCTTTTCTCAACTTTGTCATCTTTGTTTCCCACTAACTGCTTTTTCTTCCTTTCCTGTTCTTTAATTTCCCTGTGCACCTCCTAAAGAAATTTATTTACAAAACTATGAACTAACTTCCTCTGCGGTGAGGGGCGCTGAACTCCAGAAGAAAGGCAAGGAAGCTAATGGTGAATGACATGTGAACAGCTTTGGGAGTTAGGATGACACCCTCAGAGCTAGAGCTCTTACATCCAAGCCAGAAGGGAAACTCTAAAGAGGGGTATGTCAAAGACCTCCAGACAAAGGTGTCTCTGGAATTGTCTTCCGGGATAATGAAAACTTAGATTAATTCTATTTCATGTCATTATTTTTATTCTCCACCAAAGAAGAAATGGTCACTATTTTTGTTATATTCTGTTTTGATGATACGTCAATATGCCTCACTATCAAAAATCTTACCCATCAAAATCTGAACCAAAAAAACATCTCACTTAAAGCACAATTACTCACAATCCAAAAGGATGAATCCCTTCACAAAAGGATTCATCATTGGTTTCTTTTAAATACTGTAGTAAGGTTTTTCAATATAACTAAAATTATCTGATTATATTTTAAGATTTACACACGAGTTCTCAGAGTTTCACATTTTAAAATGTACAATGGATGCATTTTTTTCCTAAGCAGAGAGATTATAAATCTCACTATGAATTTTCTCCCCTTTATATTGTCTACCACTGCATTGTTACTAGTTGATACTTCATAGAAATCTTGTCCTGCACAAAATAAGTATTTCAAATGTATTTCTTTAATCATTTACTATTTTATTTTTTGTAATGAGTCACTCATCTAACTAAATACCTATTCAATATCCACAATGTTTCAGGTCCTTTATCCAGCACAGTTAATAGCTATTACCACTTTTAACTCCCCTCCTGTGACCTGCTGATTCCTTTAACTAAAATTCAAGCTTCAGTCAAAACCCTTACCTGTATCTCCAACAGAGTACAAAACCTTGCAATGAATACAATTGCATGTGAAAGTTCAAATTGGTGGGGGGATGTACTTTTAAAGATGTACTTTTAAGTAAATGGTATTGATATAACCAGGTAACTCTATTTTAAAAAGAAAAAAATGCATCCATTTCTCACATTATAAAAATAGGATAAACTCTAACATTTAATCAAATGAGACCCTGCAACTATGATATAAAACATTAGTGAATTGCTATATTATATGAGTGGGAAAATATTTCATGACCATGACTCAAAATCCAGAAACAAAAAGAGAAAGGACTGATAAAATTGATGTCAAAAATTAAAGAAAAAACCCTTTTCATGGGGAAAGCATTGTAAAGAATGTAAAAAGGAGACAAATGACAAACTAAGAAACGTATGTGCAACTTATATCACGAAAGGTAAATATCCTTAATATATGAACAGCTTTTAATATTTGAGAAGAAAAGACCAATGACCTTATATTGTCAAAACAGATTAAGAAGCAATTCTTAGGAAGAAGCAATTCTTAGGCAAATGCAAGTGACCCACAAAAAGCTCAACATTGCTGATAATGGAAATATAATTTCAAACTTCACTGAGGTACCAGTTGTTATTTACCAGATTAAGAAAAAAAACAAAAGTTTGACCACATATACTTTTGGCAAGACTGTGGGAAAATAGGCACTTTTGCTCAATTGGTGGGAATGCAAAATTATATCTCTCTTGGAGGGAAATTTGCCAGTCTTTTCTGAAGGGAACTAGCTAGATATTGACCCAGCAGTCCCATTTCTAGTAATCTAACCCAACAATACACAAGCAAAAAAACAAAAAGATGAACAAGGCTATTCACTGCAACACAATTTGTAATAATAAAAGACTTGGAAGCAACCCAAATGTCCACAATGAAGGACTGACTGAATAAACCAAGATATAGCCACACAATGGAGTACAAAGGCAGCTGTGAAAAGAAATAAAGATTATCTCTATAATATTATAGAATGATCTTCAGATAAATCATTAAGTAAAAAAAGGCAATTGTAAAAAGTGCATATTATTAGAAAGGAGGAGAAAGATAGGATAAATATTTGCTCATTAAAAAAATGGAAGGATTAAAATAATTTGTTTTAATGGTGACCTATGAAGAGAGAAGAAATGTAGATGACAGGGACAAAACAGGACCTCTTTGCATAGATTTTGATTTGTAGATCTGAGTTTGGCACAATATAAATATTTTACATAACTATAAAACAAATTAAACATAACACAATGTAATCCTTAAAAATTGAGAGCAAAATTAATCAAGTGAATGAAACTGTGTATCATGTAGGTGGCAAAACCGCAAAGAGGGACTCTTCCAAATGACTTCGAAACACTGTAAGCTGACTATACATTCTTATTAGGACATACCCTGAAGACAAGGAGAACTGCAAACAAATCTTCAACTGCTTTCAATTATCAAATCTGTGAGCTTAGTGGTAGATATTGTTATTCTGAGTCTGTTACACAAGTACTGTTTGATTAAACCGATAAGTAATTGTGTCAGTGTTATCAAAAGTCGGGATTTTTGACATGAGAGAAAGGAGATACAAATGCAAGATCTATAAGTCAACAACCTGTTGCCCTAAATTTGAATATGAAGTATCAGCATGAACTTATGTATTTTATTAAAAAAAAAAAAAAATGTATTTCCTAGCTCTGTCCTCTGGAAACATCCAGAAAAAAAAAAAAAAAATGACCAACCCAAGAGCAATGAGCAACCCCAGGATCCCATATTGCTGTTTCTATAAATCCATCCTAACTCAAAGAGCCAATGTTAGCCAAAGCCTTTAGAGAGAACCTGAAGCCAGGCCAGGTAGACCAACTTCAGTCTTTTAGGTCTGGAGAACAGAATCAGGACTCAAAATGGAAGCTGAACCCAGGCAGGTTTAGCCCAGAATTGAAAAGAGATCCCTCATGATTGCCTCAAATAGAATTGAAATATCCAATTTGCATTTACTGGCCACTGGTACCCTGATATAAGGAAGACGGGTGGACCAAGTGGATTGATCTAGTGTCCTTGATGCACGATGTCTTAACCTAAGTTATGAGGCTGATGGGTTGCAAAGGGCAATACTCACAATCAAGTTTTAAAGTTCACACATACTCATCCTTAAGCTCTAATGAAATGCCAGTCCATTAATTCCTTCACCACGGTTTTACAAGGCACCTTCCATGTGCCACACAGCATGGTGGGCAGTGAGAGATTCATTACAAAAGACAGAACTATAGTACCACTAGGCCCCCCATGCCACCCTCACTCTGCCAGTCCTTTACCCAGAAGAACTACTTCCCCTTAAAACAAAACAAGCAGAATACTGATCATGTCATTTCTGTGCTCCCAAAATCTCCATTTGATACCCTGTTGCCCCCAGAAAAGTATTTCAAATGGGTCTTTGTGTGTGCCTAAAATGTTCTTTCCCCTTCTCCATCCAGCCTTCCCAAACTTCCAAAGCCAGTTTGTTTTTTTAAAGATTTTATTTATTTATTTATTTGAGAGAGAGCACAGAGGGAGAAGGAGAGGGAGAAGCAGACTCCCCACTGAGCAGGGAGCCCAATGGGGTGCTCAATCCCAGGACCCTGAGATCATGACCTGAGCCGAAGGCAGACACAACCAACTGAGCCACCCAGACACCCCCCAAAGCCAGTTTAACTGTTCCCTTCTCTGGATCTCTCCCACAAAATTAGGTTAAGCCTCAGACAGGATGCCCTAGAGGCCACCTGTACTACTGCGCTATCATAATGTTTAATATACTTACTGTAATTTCAAATTTAGCTCTTTCCCCCTTTTTTGCATTCCTCAAGTATAGTGCTCATTGCTAGCACCGTAATTCTCTCTTTACTAGTTACTCTGTCACTTTAAGGTAGAAACCAAGAGTTACTCACTCTATTCCCCAGTCCTGCAAGTTGCTTGGTAAGTGGGAGGTAATTCACTTCTCTGTGCTAGGTTGGGCAGGGTGATCAGGGAGGAAGGGAGAAGGAAACAAAAGCCAGCAGTTAAATTCAGGGGTTTAATGTGCAATTCCAATTTTGAAACTCCAATAATTATCAACAGACTAAAATTCAAAAATAATAATAACTGGAATTCACTTTCACCTAAAATCAGAAGATAGGTGGGAAGGAGGACTGTGTGAAGGGAAGTAGAGAGCAGAGCAACAGAGAACAATGGAGAGGCACCATGGCAGAAAACTGTGGCCGTCACCTTTGAGGCTTTGTCTTCCCCTGTGATCCCCATGTCCCATGGAACAGGTGCTGCCCTCAGCCCACTCCCCAGCTAGGTGCACAGGGAGTCCCCCCTGTGACTGCATCAGCATTGGACACGTGCATGAAAATGGACAAAGACAGGAAGGAAAACACAAAGGTGAACTTGTTCTGTTAGAGCAGTACAATTAAAAGTCACATAATTTTTTTTCATTTCCTTTAATGTTATGATTAAAATAATGTTCTTCGACTTGACAATAGATATTCTTAACAATAAGTCTTAGCTAAAAATGGCAAAGCTGCTGATACACAAATTAGCACTGAGGTTTAAATAACCAATAAATGATTTCAGGGATTGTTCCTTCCAGATTGTTGCTTAAATTGGAATAATAAATCTCTCCTCCTAGATGTCATGAAGAAGCATGAAAATAAAAAACACTTTGGGGTAAGGTTTCTCCCCAAAACCCTTTGTAATCTCTAGGGAAATACTTACTCTCATTTTTCAGGAAGATAAAATACACTTTTTTCCCCCAGCACCTCTGGCAAAATATGGTAAGCATATTTCAATCAGTAGCTACAGTAAGTTTTTTATTGAAAACAATATAAAAATGGAAAAATTTTTGCAAAGGAAATGACTGTAATGTTTTGACTTTGATATTAATTTGATTCCTTTTATAAAGAAAGCACATGAGCTATGAGGTCTCAGCTGGATACAGTAGACATTAAAGTAACATAGCACAAATAATTTGAACTATTGTCCGAATCTGTAATTCTGTTCTGGGAAATCCTCTGACTAAAAATAAATAAATAAATAAATAATTCCATAAATTCTGTAGTTCCTCATTGTAATTCGTTACAGAATACAATTTATGATACCAGGAAATGAATGTGCATATTTAAAAGTTTAAGCCCATCTTCAAAGTTCCCCGAAGATTCATTTTCTTGTTTGACATTGACTTGTCTACCATAAGTAAATAATTCAACAATTTAAAGATACCTTTTGTAAGTAAGCATCTAAAGGATCTTCTCTTACACCAAAATGCAAACTAAAAAGCAGCTCCATGCCATCTTTTTTGCTAAATATCATCACTCAGACCTCTAACTCACCCACTGAGACATTTGTGCAAAAGCACAGATGGAACCAAGCACAACTTTGGACGGAGACTCAAGAAGTGTTCAGTCCCGGACACTGTATTCCGGCTCACATGACTGGCCCACCAAATCCATCCTGTATCTGGGCAAGTGATCAGAGAAGTGCAGAAAAGAAAAAAATCTCCCTCACCGACCTCATAAAATGCCCAGAACTCTGACCATTGCAAACTACTAGGGCTTAAACCTCTGCTTCTTCATTTCTCATCCAAGAATCCCGATGGGAGGAGAAGTGAAAACAAATCCCAGGATATCTACAGACCCGGCCTGGAGTAGCTTACCCCAAGGAAAAATGTCTTCTTTTCTCATGCTTTACTTTTTAAGATATGGGGAATTTTTATTTCTCCTGTAATACGTATCTCTATTTGCTTTCATATGAAAATAACGTGGGTTTTTCCCAAGGAAACCTTCAAGTTTTGAAGCTTCAAGGAAATGTGTAGTGCACATCCTGTGAATTTCTCTCTAAGCAACTGGGGAGGCCTGGACAGAGGTAAGGCCTTGCAGACCCCAGTCAGATAAAATGGGAATGGGTTCTTGACAAGGAGATGCATATTTGGGTTGATTTTTATCAGCTATTAACAGTTTGGCATGCACTGATTTATGGAAGAACTGGCCAGTCTTCTAACAAGGCCCCAAAGTAATGAAACCCAAACAGCAAGTTTATACAGCAGACGTGAAGGGTAGCCAGGTAAGAAGGCTGGCTCGGGCCCCGCAGGGCTGTCCACGTGCAAGGGCAGAGAAGCAATTGTGGCAGTAAAGACACAGCAAGCCCGGGGTTGGGAGGTTCCAACAAGAAGCGGAGGAAGATTTCTGCGGGAAGGAAGAAGGATTCAGAGATGGACTTTTCTTTCCCACATCTTCTATTTCTCAAGAGCACTCCCAAGCATATCACCAGGAATGAAAACATAAACATGCTGCTTCAAGCCTAATCAGCGCCGGGAACAGGAAAGTGGCTGGTGTGGGCCCCTTCTCGTGGTTCTCAGGAGCCTGTGAAGGATGGAACGAGAGATAAAGAGAAACAGACTTGGCGGCCACAGTCACGTCTTCTCGCTGTTCCCACCAAACTGATTGGCAGAGGAGGTTATTTCCTAGGCAGCAAATATGTTATTTGTCAGGTAATAAGAGCTAAGCAAGTCAAACTTATTTCTTAAACAAAGATAAACCTGGATTCCCAAAAAGCGTACCAGTCCGTCGCAGATCGACTAGCCCAAGAGATGAGTCAGAAACCATGCCTGGGATATAGGTTACGGAATGCTTTTCAGATATCTGAGATATACACATTCCAAAGTACCACAAGGACTAAATAAACAAGAAATGTTTAAGACCAAAAAACCTGAGAGTTCCCGGACTTTGTGTAAAATAGTATGCTAACTCTGGAAAGCTCTGGAAGGCTCGGGCTGTTTATCTTTCCAGATATAAGAGAAAACGTGTATCTGTTGCCTGCCCTCCTCTTCCATCTTCCCCAAGTGTGCTACATATTTAAAAGAAGTTTTTCTAGAACAAAATACTCCCTGACATTAGAAATAGCAGTTTACTTTGCATTCTGTCCTTTCAAAACTGAATCACAATCTTGAAAGCAAAGGACACTCTATTTACTTCTTTTATGTCTCCTCTGGTCAATACTCCGTACAAGAGAAACCAAAAATTCCCAACTGATTTTGCAATGATACACGGCATGTCCAGCTGGCTCAGAAGCATCACAAAAATCTTTAAAACAACAGTTCACTTAAAAATTAATCAATACACTTAGTTCCATATCAGTATCAAAAATAATTGTGTGCCATACAGCACTATTTTGTAGGAAGATGGAAATGGTCACAAAAATTAAAAATTTGGAAGGTAAAACTGGTTTTCCAAAAAGAAAATAAAAAACAACAACAAAACAAAAACGGGTTTCTCTTATTCTAAAAAATGTGGGGGAACTGCTACAGCAGCCCCTCCCTGCTTCTCTGTGCAGGAGCCGCCGAGAGAGTATATAACTTCATCCGAGGTCCCCTACATTCAACATCGGGCATAGGCTGCTGCCTCCAATCCAGCCTATTCTCACCAGCAGATCAGCTCTTCTGGCAAGAACTGCCCGCAGCCTGACGGTGCCTTCCCTCACACCCCCTTCCCGGCTTCAGAACCATCTTGCAAGAGCTGCTCCCTGGCTGCCTGCCACTCTCCACAGCTCACAGTTGGGTTCATTCCCCTACAGATCAACTTTCTCTCCCCTGTACACACACATCGACATAAACACACTTTTTCCTTTTTTCTTTTATTCTTGCCCAGTTACCTCCAAAAAAGACACCTGGTTCTGTAGTGGATGGGTCTCCTGGAAGTCAGAGTCTAAGATAGAAATTTCAGATTTCAGGACAGGGGACCAACCCTACCACTGTGGCTGGGAGAGTCGGTGACCCATGGCTCTCATGGTTACTCCTTTCCAAAGATTGCTCTCAGCTGGAGAGCCGCCCCCCATTAAGATCATGCCCCCTGCCTGGGAGTGACCCATATCCAGTGGCTAAATATAAGTCTTGGCCCCTTGCCTCGCGATGGGACAATTCTGAAGGGCTGTGCCTGCTCAGTGGCTCTCCATGGTATCAACTGAGTCCTTTGCTGTGCCTGCATCTCAGCCCAACTGTCCCTTCCCCAGTTCTGCTTCCTTCCTTCCCCCAGGGGTCCACTGACAGCGTCCTCTGCAGTACACCTCTCCGACACAAATTTCTATCTCAGACTCTGACTTCCAGGAGACCCTCCCCAAGATGCTCTCCCTCTTTTTTCTCCTTTGTGATTAAAAATGAACCATATGGTGGATCATTGGTCCTAGTGAAGCACTAATGTCAAAGTAGAGTTTCGAAGTAAAATTATTCTTTAACTTCTAAAGCTTCTAAATATCCTGAGAATTTCCCCTCAATAATTTCCACAAGTCTTCAAATTTCCTCTCATCCTCATCTAATTAAAAGTGCCACTGTCAAAGCCATGTCATATAAATAAGAAACAATTTCTCTTAATTTGGTTATTTTCTGTTATAATTAATGGATTTACAAACACAACCTTCATTCCTAAACTACAATATTTGGTTCTTCTACTGCTTATTGTGGCAAATGTGCATTATTTCATTGAGGTCTGAATTTAAATAGATTTCTATAGGCTGGCCTTTTGTGCCTTTTATTATTTTTGCTAGAAAAATTATTTTTCAAGTTCAAAACAACTGACTTTGAAATAAACTGTTGGAACCCAACCTGTCTGCAAGTGGGAGCTCACGATCACTTCAAATAATTGGCTTTGGAAATAGAGAGAAGCCTGACAACATTTCAGGGACTTGAAACAAGCCTTCAAGCTTCCCCCGATGGTGCAGTTGCCCAGTCGCCTAACTGTGTAATAGTAGAAGGGTCCCAGCTGGACAGTAGCAATTTGATTTCCCCGACTTCAGATCACTGCTTGGCCCACACCTACACTGACCATCTGAAGTGTCTGGCCACTCACAGCCACATGTACAATGGGCAGCAATTATTTTCTGCTTGTTGGGCATGTGAGGTCACCTAACGCACCAAACCAAGAGCTTCTTCCCACCTTCTTTTTTGGGAGGTAAATGAGGGCTGAACATTTTATTAGATCTTTCAGTGATTTTTTTTTTTTTATCAGCCATACTTTCTGAGGGATTGGAATTGTAAATGAACAAGTTCAGAGCTTACCATCCACATGAGAGCAAAAACTCAAAAGAGTAACTATAGACAGAGGCCTACCAGCTAAACTGAAGGGGACAAAGAAACTGGTATATACAAATACTCACAAAAGGAATGTGAATTTTTAGCTATTAATTGACAAAGCATATAGATTAATGGGTAATCAAAGCTGCTTTCTTCAAATATTCAAAAGGATTAACAGCAAAACCAAAGTATCCCATAGGATTAGTAAATGATATGAAGACCCATCCAGATGCTAATAAAGTCTCAGGAGCACTAGCTAGAAAGTGGAAGCTACCCCAGGCAAGAGAGAGACAACCCAATTCTGGCATGAGCTGGAGCTGGAAGGGAGTGCCCGGTATGAACAGGTCCTCTCCAGCAGAAGGGAGGCAGGCAAAATTGTTCTACGTCCATCTAAAACATATGTATTTTCTACTATTTGTAAATAGCACTTATTATTTTTGCTGGTGTGTCACTGAATCATTTCTTTCTTTGTGCACAAAAACAAATCTGTTGAGTATATTCTCTCGAGAGACATCCATGAAATGAAGGCAAGCTCTAATGTTCCAGCTTAACTATTCTGCGATTCTCTGTTTTATACTACAGTCACACACTGATACAGTGACAAAATTATACTGAAAAATATATTGCTACAGAAACTTACAATACAAAGTGGGCTCATTTAAAGACTTGTCCCTTTTGCCTTTAGCTGAAATTGGTGTTGAAGCTGGAGCTCTAAACCACCTCAGGGAGTTACTCATTTTTCTGAGGGTATCTCCCATGGAAACATGAGGTATATATGTTAATAAAACTTTTATCTGTTTTTCTCTTAATTATGTCTTTTGTCACAAGGTCTCAGCCAAGAATTTAAAAGGGCACAGGGAAAATTATTTTTCTTCCCCTACACTTATAAATTCACACCCAGTTCTGTCTCATTCCAGTTGGTGTTACACCATTACCTCCTATCAGAGCTGATATTCACTTGTTCACTTATTCAACATATATCATTGAGGGCCGGCTATGTGCTGGAGTACTATTTTGAGTAGTGGAAGTACAATGATGAAGCAGAAAGGCTCTTAAATTTTTCCAAGGCAAGGCAGCAGGAAAACCTGAAAAAAAAGGAAATGTACCCTATACTGAGGTTCTTGGAAACTGCAACTTCATTTCTTTGGGTTTATGCTCAAGATCACTTTGCCATCAACTAATATTCTAACTGACATAGACTAATGAGAAAAAAGACAGAGGTAGACTTATAAATAAAATATGCATTTATGCCAAATGAAAGCAAATGAGGTTAAGGTACAAAGTATCTCTGTAGTTCAAATGGAGAGATGGAGAAAGAATTGGGACCATCCCTTGCATGCAACTGCATGGGCATGCCAAATTCCAAAACCTGTACCGTGGCTATCAGGAATGTATTCATACTGTAAGTAGCAATTTAATTTCAACACAACTTCATCTGTCACCTCAAATTAACGTTGTTAATTTGAGTTTTATTGGTTTTAGAGCTTTAGTCTTATTTAGTTTGTAAATTTGTTTCAGCTTTATAATTCGAAGAGCTCTAAGCACCAAGAATTTATCCTTGGTTTTATATTTACACATATATAAGTAGCACTGTCATTAAATGAATTTAATGACACTGAGGAAAACTGTTCTTTGGGTTCATATAAGCTCTGGAAACTGATTTATTATATTCACTGTTGGCTGTTCCCAGCAAGGAGTTATCATTCCAGTTCGTCCTGATGGAGCTCCCCTTTTTTCAATTGTTTGTTGATCCGGGATTTGAAAGAAACAGTCCCTTTTTGTTATCTAGAGGCTTGAGGGGACACTTCTGGCCTCCTGTGTGCAGGGGCTGTAATTTCCTTCAAATTTATCAGTGAAAGAAAATGGTGAGCTGAGAGTTAGCAAACATCTGAAAACAATAAAGCGGAAAGGAAAACCCAATTCAGTCTACTGCCTTAGGGAATGGGGAAAAGGCTGTGTTTTCTGATAACACAGGGAAACTTTGTGGAAGATACTACCGAGCTGCAGCTGGCCCAGTAGACATGGGGAGGAGCCATTTCTTACACCGCACAGCCAGAAGTGGAGACTGCAATCGATACCGGGCCATGCTTCAGTCTCCCTATCTCAAGAACGCAGGTGAGGAAGGCAGTATTTTGTTCTACAGGATTCCCCACTACTTGTCCTCAAGCGTGCACTGGGCCATGGCAATTTTCACCAGTCTTTGACAAAATGAGAAAGATAAGGTCAACTAGTGTTTATATAAGCATGTTGGTGTAAAGTTACCAACTGTCCTTTCCCAGGAAGAACTGTTCTTTGTTCTAAGATGTGACCTTCTTGCTTCTTTGTGGCTGAAATGTCCTGGGATACATTAAGCTGCACACATGCTCAAAGTAAGCTTCCCCTCCAGATAAGGAATCAGACATATTCACAAATTCTGGCTTTCCCAAAACACAAAGTAATATGAAATAGTGTGACATGTGAACATTTTAAAATATAACAAATATAATTAAACACCCTTTTTTTTACAAAATTGTGTTAAGAGTAGGTGATGATTGTTTTTTTATTTTTATTTTGTTTATTTGGACATATAAAAAAAAATTGTCAACCTTATTTTAGTCCCAAGGATTTTGCTTGTTTCTTTTTGGCGTTTTGAAGTTCTACTGGTTCATGAAATCCCAAAGTTCAAGAACCAGCAAGTACTGACAAGAGCTTGTGACTTAGAGGCCGGGGAATTGGGGTTCTCACCACTGGCTACCCCTCCCTGGGAACGTTGCTTAAACCCTTTCAAAGCTGCAGGGCCCTCATAAACAAAATAGAGAAAGAGGTATCTTTCTGCATAGAGACACTTGTGAAGAGTAATGAAAAAAATATATAAAGTATCTGAGAGCTTAATAAGTGGAAGTCACCATCATTGGTAATTATCAGCCCTTGGTTTTCATACATTCAATATAAATTCAGCAGTCAAGATGTTTAATTGAAAAGACTCAACATCCTTTAAAATCAGAGACTAAGCACAAGACCATAATTTCCGACCCAACTGGGTACTTATTTTTTCTGGACTAGACAAGACTCAATCTGCACAAGTATCTAAAAAAAATTAAAGAGAAAGAAATTAGAACACCTAATGGCATTTTTGCCTCCAAGATAACAAACAACCAGTTAAGCTGATGTTTTTATACTTAATTTGACATCATTTGAGACAACAGCTCCCAATATCACTTGATGGGAACCCATCTCACTAGGCATATACATGCTGAGACAAAACAATACACCATGTTTTTAAAAATAAATTTTCAACATTGAGGGGGAAAAAAACTTTAGAGAACCAAAGGAAACAGGAATTAGGATACTGGCCCAGAACAATAAGAAATGCTTACTTGAAATCAAATACACTTATGTCATTAAAATTTAATTCATGAAGCTTACTCATTTATGTGACTCATTTGAAAACCCTGTAAAGTTGTTGTTAATGGGCAACTAATCTTTACTGGTCTCATTTTCCTAAGGTTTTCTGCTTTATTTTGTTTTGTTGTGTTTTGTTTTAATGATGAATAGGTCTAAACATAAGCTAACCTCTTAAGAAAATATAGATGTTAATAGATTTAAGTTGAGGAGACTACGTGTTCTTCCTTGTTTGGATAATGTTCAGTGACTGTTTTTTAGCCATTGAGGAAATAGCTCAATTTTATTCTAAACAGACACCAACTGAGAAAATAACATAAGACACTCTTTTGTTTACCTGGGGATTTGAGAGCTCTGGAAGTTCCTGTAGGTTTCATGAGTGAAAGAATCAACACTCTTGCTTTTCACAGACATGTCAAATTGGCTATTCCCTAAATCAAAACATGGCATGGTACAAACCGAGGTCTTGATGTGGCACATTTCTGAGATGTTCTTCATGAATATGTTTTTAATTCAGCAAGTTATTCATCTAGACTTAGCAAATAAGCCCCTTACCTGTTCCCTAACTCTTCCTACTGAGCTTTGTTTTCCTCTCCCTTGCATTTGTCGTAACTCAGCAACTGATAAATGAGTCCTTGCAGGAACACCATTTGACCATTTAAAAATGCCTAGGGAGCTGTATGAGCTGAAAAACATGGGCTCTGCAGGGACAAGGCCAGAGCAGTAACAAAAGCCCCCAGTTAACTTCAGAACAAGGGCATCAGAGAGAACTGTCTACCCTCCACTGCATACATAGCCCAGTCAAGTTGGCTCTGCATACCCCTCACCCAAACCTAGAATGACATCACATCACTCCCCAAACACAGCTCCAGGAAACTGTTTTCATTCAGAGCATTCCTTCAACATACATCCTGCAAACATATATTCATCTAGAAAAATAGATCCTTGCCTTGAGCCTATCCATTTTTTCTTTGAAGGTAGTTAGCCAACTTCAGATATAATTTCTAAGTTGAAGGGTTGAGATTGTAATGCCTTTTTTCTTTTCAGTTTGTTGAACGATCTTAGTAACCTGATTTGGTTCTTGAAAATCTGGCCGAGATCTAATAGAGAAATTGTTTCACTCAGTCCTCTCCATTTGCAGAGGCAGGATTTCCCCGTGTGAATATTCTCAGCCACATAAGCACAGATACTCGCTTCTCCTTGGCATCCTAAGGCACAAGCTCTATATGTTTGTAGAGGATTCCATTCTTAGAGATAACTCTATCCTCACAGCCCAACTGGACTTAAAAATTGGACTTTTCAAAAGTAAGTTTGAAGAGGTGGAATAATCAAATCCCAAAGCAATTCCTTTCTTTTTGAGCTTGAAAGATGTTAATCTACATTTTTGTCTTGTAAAATTCCATGGATCAATCCTTTTATATGCAGAGGGTAATAAATCACAGTTATTTCAAGCATTCATTTATTAGATTGCTTGCTTTTTATTCACTTTACTTCTTAATTTGATAATGCAACCAATTAAAATGCCACCTACTCGGTTTTGAAATCTATAGACTTTTAAGTGGTTTTCGTTTTAGAAAACAGTCAGTGCATCACAGAAATAGACCTCATTAGTGGCAAACAGTCTAAGGTCGATTCTGTTGATATTATCCAAATCCTATCATCCTTAAAGAATACATGTAAGCCCTAGTTTCACCATGGAAATTCTTTCTGACTTCCCAGTCTGAAAAGATCTCTTCTGAACTTCCAAGCAATTCAATATTTGTAATTAGTCAGTTTCTAGGATCATGACTATATTGTTGTCTTGAGTTCTTTTTATATCTTGAATGTCATTTTCCTTTTAACGTATTTTTGCTTTGTCCCCTAGCCTAGCTTAGAAACAAACTACTTTCACTCAGGAACCATGACTTACAATTTTTTGTGTTTTTCCCTTGTACAATATTTTCATTTAAAAAAATAAGTTTAGGGGCGCCTGGGTGGCTCAGTCGTTAAGCGTCTGCCTTCAGCTCAGGTCATGATCCCAGGGTCCTGGGATCGAGCCCCACATCGGGCTCCATGCTCCGCAGGAAGCCTGCTTCTCCCTCTCTCACTCCCACTGCTTGTGTTCCCTCTCTCACTGTGTCTGTCTCTGTCAAATAAATAAATAAAATCTTTAAAAATAAAAAATAAAAAAATAAGTTTACAATCCCATGCCAGTCAGTGTGCTGGGTCAAGGGGGCACAAAGATGCCTCAATTTAGCCTTGGCTTCACAAGCTTCCATTTTTGATCAAGGAAGAAAAATACACAAAAACAACTAAGTAAAATAACATGTCAAAGAATCTCTGAGGAAGATGGATCGAGAATGGCACAGAGGTGAAGAGGCTAGTGGGTTGTCTGTAAATATTTGTTGATATAAACTGATAATTTACCTTTAATATCATGTTATGTATTTCTGTTTTATGTTAACTTTTACATTCCCCCTTATTATGTAAGGCAAACATCTGCAGCAATTTTTATTCATCCATTCCACAAATATTTATTGAGTATGTAAATATGTCACTCACCGTGCTTAATGTTAGGGATACTAGAAGGTACAAGACACATATGGTCTCTGCACTCATGGAGCATACATTTTTAGGAGTTTAGACAAAATGCAAATAAGCAAAACAAAACAATTATAAATTATGACAAGTGCTTTGAAAGATACACACAGGGACCTGAAAGACAGAACAGTAAGAAGCAAACTCCTTGAGTCAGATTGGTCAAGGAGTGTCTCCCTGAGGAGAAGCAAGCTTACAAAGAGAAGAGGGAAATGGATTCTGAGATTAGGAGGGGCATGTGCAAAAGCCCTGGGGCAAGAAAGAACCAAGAAAAATCTGTTTGACAGGAACATAATATAGGAGGCAAGTGGTTCAAATTAAGGTTAGGGATATAGGCAGGGGCCAGATTCTGGCAAATTTTGTAAACCACAGTAAAGATACTTTCCTTTACACTAGGAGTAATGGAAAGCTACTGGGGAATTTAGCAATAAAACAACATGGGCTTTAAAGAGAATCACTCAACATGTTATGGGTAACTGAATGGTGTATTGATTAATAACATGGGTTCTGGATCCATGTCTTTGCGACTTTGAACAAGTTCCTTATCTTCTCTCTGCCTTGATTTCTCATCTTTTAAAATGAGAATAATAATAGTATGTGCCCCAAAGAATGTTATGAGCACTAAATACGTTAATACCTATAAAAATCTTTAAGTAGTATTGGCACATAATAATTGCTATATGAGTGTTAATTTTTTTTTCAGTTCCATGGAGAAAAAAGATGGATTATTAAGTAGAAGGAATTGGAAGAACTGAGTAGCCATCTGTCCAAGATAAATAAGTTGGATCTATTCTTCGTATCTTATATCGATATGTTTCGGATGGTTCAAAGATGTAATTACAAAACATAAAACAGTAAACATACTGAAGAAATAAGAGAATTTAAAACTAGCCTTAAGACACTATTTAAGTATGGCAAAACAAATGGTATAAAAATATACTAATAAATAGAGAGAGAGACAATATTAAAATCAAAATTGGTGTTGGCAGAAATCAGCACAGGCAAAATTTGAGGGACAAACACTAGAAAAAATATTTGCCATTCAAATCACAAAGAGTTAACTTCCCTAATATAAAAGAGCTCCTACACATCAATAAGTAAAAGAAACCAACTATCAAATAGAAAAATAGTCAAATAGGTTGTCCACTGTTACCCAGGTAAAGAGGGGGAAGGGTCCCATCTTAACATTGACCTTAATAATCTCTGCTAGCAACCTTATTTTTATTTTTTTTTACTTTCTTTGTGTTAAAATTTATTGTGACTATGCTGATTAGTTATCCATCTGCTTCTACCTCCAAATTGATTCTATACTCTATTCTGAGACACTGGGGTTCAAAATACACAAACTACCTTTCCCAGACTCCCATGCCAGCTGGCTGACTGAGAAGTTCTGCCAATAGGCAGTGCCCAGTGACACTGGAAGGGGGGCAGGTGGAAAGAGAGCTTCCTGCCTCACCTCCCACCCAGCCCCATTAGCTGCTGTAGCGCTGATGAAGCCCTGTCAAGCCCGCAGCTTCTTCTTTTTTTATTATTATTATGTTATGTTAATCACCACACAGTACATCATTAGTTTTTGATGTAGTGTTCCATGATTCATTGTTTGCGTATAACACGCAGTGCTCCATTCAATACGTGCAACCTTATTTTTAATTCTGTGTAAGGCCAGCTTGGATGCTACCCTTGCACCCCAACTTGTGTGTGTGTGCGTGTGTGTGTGTGTGTGTGTTATGTGCATTGATGATTCACTTACATTATTGTTTGGGAACCAGTTTTTTGTTTGTTTGCTTGTTTGTTTTTCCTAAAGTGTTAAAATGAACTATGACCATCATCTGTAATTATATCCTCCTTAGATTAATTCTCCCAATTGAATCCAGGGGGTTCCACCTTTGGTGACAATTAGAGAAAGAAAGAAGCCGAATGGATCATTTGGACCATCTACTGTTAGGACCTTTATTTTTTCTATGATATGCTGGCTGAAGACAGAAGAACACACCTTCTCTGGACTACCGGCCTCAAGACTGCATTCTGTTTTGAACAACTTTAACTCAATTTTGTCTAAGGGAAAGGAGAAAGGCGTCTTTGCTCATTTGCTTTAGTCTTAGAAACCTGGGGTCTGGCTGGGCAAGGCCACACTATCTGCAGGGGATGAGGCCAAAGTTGGAGGGGCAGGCCTGGCCGGCACACGGCCAGAAGTCAGGCTCGGAAAAGCCTGTTAGCACTTCGGTGCCTGCTGCCCCAGGCAGTTCAGAAGCCGGGTGGCTGGCTCCAGCAGCAACTACTGTAACTAGAAAAAACAAGGCAAGCCTCGATCATAGGGGAGCTAAAATATGGATGGATCATCACACAAGGACTTAAGCATGAAAACCAAGGTTTCAGAATGGAGGCATACAGTTGGGAGCAGAATAGTAACAAGGGAGATGTATTACTGAACTTCAGGGAGCTCGGATAAAGACCTATAGATCCTAGCTATTCTGTTGCAATACTATGGTTAATGCATTGAAATAATACCATCCTGTTGATAATTAGCTACTTTTTGCAGCCCCCCCATTCTCCCCCACCCTCAACCCTTTCCCCTCTTCCAACCACCTACAAACACTTAGACCCCCTCTCACACAGCCCCTGGTCCAGCAGTCAACCAGCCCTTCTCCAAGGTGTCACCTGACTCCATATGGAGCCCCTGTTGATAGCATTGGCCTCCCAGTGGAAATCAATCTGTATCCCCCTCCCCCAAATTGTGGCTGCCCATTAGCCTCACCCCAGATGTATCCCTGTGAGGCCATGTGTTGGAACTGCAGCCTTCACTTCAGGCTACCACCATCTACCAGTTGCTAAATGTACTTAAAATCACCAATACTGAAGTCTCTTCTATTTAAGCCAGGATTGGTCCTAGAAACATACACACACAAATACACACACACAGCTAAACCTACAGGTAAAGTGATGGGCCAGATAATGACAACAGGATCAGCAGTGGGGATAGAAGAAATGAAATACAATAGTCCCCTGCTATCTGCAGGGATACGTTCTAAGATCCCCCAGTGGATGCCTGAAACCATGGATAGTACCAAACCCTATACACGCTATGGTTTTCCTATATCCCTATGAGAAAGTTTAATTTATAAATAAGGCACAGTAAGAGATTAACAACAACTAATAAAAAATAGAACAATTATAACATACACTATGATAAGTTATATGAATATGGTCTCTCTCTCAAAATATCTTACTGTTCTCTACTCACCCTTCTTGTGATGATGTGAGGCGATAAGCCTCAGGCGCATTGAGGTGAATGACCTAGACGTCATGACATAGAGTTAGCCTACTATTGACCTTCTGCTGATTCATCAGAAGGAGGATGCTCTGTTTCCAGACCTCAGGAACTGAAACCCCCAAAACGAAACAGCAGACAAGGGGATTGGAGAACTACTGTAGAGGTATCCCCCACTTTATGAAAGTTCACATTACACCACTTTGCTTTTATGAAAGACCTACAGTCATACCTGTTTTCACTAATCAGAAGAAATCCAAGGAGGACTTTTGCTTTTATGATAAAAGGTGAAAGCAGCAAGACGTGAGCACCCCGGAGCAGCGAGAGGGTCCCCACCGAGCTCCCTCCCCAGAACCACACTCAGCATATTAGCATCAAGCTGCCAGAGCTTTGAGCTGTGTCTGTATCTTTGCTTTATCCCAATTTATTTTGTGCATTTGTTAGTAAGATGTCAGAAAAGCCCGAGGTTATTTTTGGGGTCTGGGAATGCTCAAAAAATTTTCCATATAAATGAATGCTGAGGTTTCTTCACTTTATGACATTTTGCTTAGGAAGCTTTCATAGGAACATTCTACTTATGGATAGCGGGGAGAAACCCGTACTTAAAATGCAAGCAAGGTCTGACTCAAAAGAAAAGTCAGCTTTGTGGCTCCCACACATAGGTATGCGGAATTACATGGGGAGGATGTTAAAATACAGATTCCCAGGCCTGCCCCAGACTGAATCAGGACCTCTGAGGGTGGAACCCAGCATCCATGGCTTTATTAAGTGCCTCATGGAATCCTTCTGCTCAGCAGAGTTTGGGAACTCTGATCTAACCTATATCTAAAGCAATATCAACATTGTGTGGATTTCTTGAGACCTGCTTCCCACTGATCCCACCTTCACCAGATTTTTGTGCTGATTGTTATAGCTGCCAAGAGGTGAGGGAAAATGGAAAGGATGAGGGTAAAAATAATTACAAAGACACAAATTGAAATAGATGACAAATGAATGAATGTTGTACTGAGGAAAATGTGAAACAATCTATCTACTAGGTCATTTTAATTACTGCCTTTAAATTACTTGTAATGCTGAACAAAACTGTAGATTTGGGGAGTTTTTTTACAAAGCTAAAAATAAGGATGAAATATTATCTTCGAAATGTATTTTCCTTGAGTCCACGTAGCTAGTTATTATTCAAGATAACAACATACATGCAGAACAAATGAAAAAGAGCTGACGGTGAAAAATAATCTGTGAGAATACAACTGGGAAAAAAAGTTGGTGTGAAGAAAAATCATAAAGGTTTAGAGTTCATGAAGAATCAGCTCAAATAATGTTCAGTACAAAATTTATCATGAGGTAATAAAAGTTTATGACCATCGGAGGGGGAGACGAACCATGAGAAACTATGGACTCAGAAACAAACTGAGGGTTCTAGAGGGGAGGGAAGTGGGAGGATGGATTAGCCTGGTGATGGGTATTAAAGAGGGCACGTATTGAATGGAGCACTGGGTGTTATACGCAAACAATGAATCATGGAACACTACATCAAAAACTAATGATGTAATGTATGGTGATTAACATAACATAATAAAATAAAATTTTAAAAAAAATTTATGACCATGTGTAATACTTAAATGGGGAAAAGTCAATGTAAGTATGCCTACTTTCCTTCCTTTTGAAAGGGAATCTGTATTTTGTTCTTGTCAGTCCCACGGCCCCTTACATGGTCCATGGCCTCGTGACTTCTGCAGCCATCCCTCCTCTTCCTCCATCCTCCTTCTGCCCTGTCTATCTGCACATGCTGCTATATAGATGCCCCCGCAGGTCTACCAGTAGCCTGGAGAGGTGGCCAGTAGAAGGGCTGGACTCCACAGCCCTGGGGGAATAAATGTACCCAATAAAGGTAGTCAGCATTCGGATTCAGAGAAATCCCAGTCCAAACACCAGGATTATGAGCCACAAACTTGTGGTCAGGCCCTTGTATGTGGGGACAATAGAAAATTCCAGAATAAGAGGAAGGTCTGGGAGAGCAGATTTTCAATGGGTAGGTGGTGGCAGCCTCCTAAATGGGTTGGAAGTAGAATGAGACACTGATAGGGTCAATCTTACTAAACTGAAGCATTGACCATATTATTTCCCTGCTGGAAAACCCTCAGTGACTCTTCATTTCCCACTCATAAGGGCCTTCCTTGTTCTGGGGCCAACTTTCCTTTCTAATCTTATCTTTCAGCATTCATTCGACTGCTGGGCAAAATTTAAGTTCCTGCTGTATGTCAGTTCTCCCATGTGGTGGAGTCAGAGACAATAAAAAAGCACAGACTGGTTCCATCTACTGGAAATCCACAACTAGAGAGCAGGCAGGCAGACCAATCACTACATTTCTAATAAGGCATCTTGAAACTGGATATTTGAAATTGATTTGATCTTCTCTCTCAAACCTGTTCTTCCCACAGCCTTCTCTGCATCAGTAAATGACGATAATCTTCCTTCCATTTCTTCAGGTCAAATCCTTAGAGCCATCCTTGACTTCTCTCTCTTTCTCTCACATACCATATTGGCAAGTCCAGCTGGCTCTGCCTTCAGAATACATTCAAGAGCCAATCATTTCTCACCAACTTTACTACCACCACCATGACATAAACCACCAAATTCTCTTGCCTGGATTATTGCTCTTGCCTCCAAATTATCTCCCTAGTTCCATCCCCTGTCCTTCTATAGTAAATTCTCAATACAGCAGGCAAAGCAATATTGTATTTTATTGTAAGTCAAGTCCATAGCCCACCTGCTCAAATCTTCCATTGGCTTTTCATCTCATTAAAAATGAAAGCTGAAGATGTTAGAGGGGCCTCTAGGACCATATATCCTCTGGCCCCCACTGCATCTTCTACCACTCTCCCTCTTGCTCATTCTGTTCCCAGAAGTGTGTTTCTCAAACACATCATCTTGTTCCATCTTAGGACCTTTCCACGGGCTGTTCTCTGCTTAGAACACTCTTCCCCAGGATAGCTTCATGGTTCATTCTCTTAACTCCTTTATGTCTTTGCTCAAACACCTCCTTCTGAGAGATCTTCTCCAATCACCTTATGCCAAAAAACACCAACCTCCCCAAGTACTTCCTACTTTTTTTGCTTAATTCTGCTTCATGTTTCAACATTGTACTTATTACTATCTAACACATACTTCTTTGGCTATCTGCTTCTTGCCCTCTCTTCCACTTGAATATAAGTTCCAGGAGTTCACAGACTTTGTTTTCTTCCACTGTGTCTCCTGCACCTAGAAGAGTGCCCTGTATACAGTATGCTCAACACGTATTTTTAATTAATTCAATAACTATTTTGAATAAAGAACTGTTTTCTCTTCCTCTCCTTCCAACCTTTGGAAATGGTAACATCCTACTCATCTTTAGTCTCAACTCAAATGTCACCTCTTTAAAGAGCTTTACTGACCTACCCGAGAGAAATAATGTCTACTCATAGGACTGTGAGCCAGCTTAAATAAGTGTAAAGTGCTCACAATCATGCCTGGTACATATTAAAAATCCAATAAATGCTAATCAATTCTATTTTGGGAACTCTTTGGAAAGAGAATCTCTCTGCTGGGATTGTCTTGCTAACACATGGCAAGAGCCTGACTCGATTAAGTAAAACCAGAGGAGAGAGGAGCTGAGACATTGGGAGAGATGGAGCCTGGACACAGCACTGAGCCCAGACATCTAGATATGCCTGACAGCCACTGATGCCTAGACTTTCTGTTCTGAGTCCATAAATTCTCTTTTCTTAAGATAGGTTGAGTTGGGTTTCTATCTTTTTGAAGGAGTTCTGCCTAACACAGACAGTGGTTCCAGGAGGTGTAAAATTAAGTACTAAATGGGTGTCATAGACCGGAAGAGTACAGAGCAAGGCAAGTTCGATGTGGGTTATGGAATATAGTGAAGAGAGGCAGGTCACCCACCTCAAATTCTGTCAGCTCCAGCAGTAGTGTCAGAAAATGTCTGGGGATAATTTGAGATATCATTGCCCCATTTCTGACTGTTAATCAGAAAAAAAGTCAACTTCTAGAAGAATAATGCCATTTCAGAGCTTTATACCAAAAATCTCTCCCCTCCCATAGCCAGGATCTAGAGCCCTACCCTTTGCCTGTGTGGAAATGACAGCTTCCAAAACTGCAAAAAGTGATGCTTTCAGACACAGGGAAGAAAGACCTTTGCTTTTCTATCTGATAGTCATGTTAGCTGGATCTAACTGGCATTTTCAGAAGGGAAAACTTCAAAGTGATTCCTTTCAGGAAATTAGATGGCACAGAATTCATTGCCATGTCCTGAAGTTTCCACCCAGGCTCTGTAGGACCCTTTAGCCCTGAGTCCAGGGGACTCTTCCTCATCTGAAATTGTGTATGATCACTTAATCTTCCTCTAGAGTTTCCTGGGAGGAAGTCCACTTAACACCTCTCCCTTGACTTTTCTTTTTTTTTTTTTTTTAACAATTTAGCTTTTCCACCTTTCACCCTTTCCTTGAAGAAATCCAGCTATCTTCCTTTTTCTTTTTCTTTTCTTTTCTTTTTTTTTTTTCCAAGTGAAGGTAAAAGGCAGTCTGTCTTTTCACAATGCAGGGAGCAGGTTATATAGAGCATTACAAAAGTATCATTGCCTAAGCCTGAGATCTGAAGTTGGTAAGAGGTTTTCAGGGACAAAGGGATATTGGCAGGCCAACTATGAGAGCAGGAGCAAGTGAGTGTCTCTGAGACAGGGAGAGAGAGAGAGAGAGAGAAAGCAACAGCCAGTCTCAATCCTCCCAAATTACTTCAATTTTTTCTCATGGAGCAGTCAGCAAAGGCAGCTTCATTTAGAAAGTTCATTACAATTTTATTACCTTAAAATTGCCCAACACATACCAACAACCGTAAAGGAAATATTGGAATTGGAAGCGTCCACTGTGTTACTCTTTAAGGTTAGTATTTGTTGCCAAATCCACCCTTGCTTCATTAAGGTTGTAATGTTTCGCTTTTGGCCTTGCAAAACAAAAGAAAGTATCAAGAAATCTAAAAATATTTTGGAAAATGTCTTCGAAAAAGAGGACAGAAAGACAATAGATCAGAATGTCAGAATCTATCCTCTAGGAAGGCTCAAAAGTGATTATTCAGTCATGGGTGTCATTGAATTGTCAATTGCTCATTTCTGGCATCAGTTCCAAGAGAAAGGCCCTGATCTACGACTTGGCTTCCATCAAATTTTCTCCCTTGTTCTCATGGTGGTTGTTGTAATGGCTGTAGCTCCGAATGCACACTAAATGATGTCCTCAGTTTCTTGCTGAGTATGGGATAAATTGGAAGGACAAGGGTCCGGTAAGAGGCCATGCTGTGGCAGCTGGGGACATCCTCTCAGAAGGATGGCTGCTTAACATTAAGTGGCTCTTCCTGGCAAGTGAGATGCTCGGGCTCAGACAGTGTAAGGCTGACAGCCTGACTTTTCCTAGACCTAGACCTGAGGGTATTTATAGTTTAAAATGAATCCATCTGACACTATAAGACTAGAAATGCTATGAATACAGAGGTGTGATTAGGCAAGATTTAAAGGAAAAGGAATGAGCCCTTTTTCACCAGATGGAACTAGTTTATTACTGCTACATTAAGACAAAAATAAAACCCCTATCCTTTCTTCCCGGATCCTGGACAGACACTTTCAATATCCTTCTTCATTGCAGCTTTGAGGCCATTTGGGGTTGCTGCCCTACCTACCAAGAGAAAATTTTAAGTAAATAAATAGCATGGCAAAACTGAAATATCAAGGAGATAAATACAGGGCAGGTCATTTGGAATATATGAGCTCAACTGCCCTAGAAGACATCTGTATTGTCAGACGCTGCCTCCATCCACAGAATCACCCTGAGTGCTGCTGGTGCCTCAGGTCCTGTGAGCAATTGGGACACATCTGAAATGGGGTGCTTCTTTTCATCAAGGTCCAAATAGAGCAAGGTGCAACATTCATTGCTTACACGGTGATTGCATTCATGGAAAATTCAGTGCGTATTCTAAGTATACAGAAAACACTTTGCCTTTATATGTAAACTAGAGTTCAGTTTTACACTCAGATCATTATCAACAGGTTTTTCCACCTACACTGAAGTGTGCCGGGAAGTTTGAAGTTGTGCGGGACAAGGGACAAGTCTTAGTTGCACAGGATGAAACAGGACACGTAGCATCATTGTTCTCTGCCAATCACTGTATCACCTAATCCCTCCCCCAACATGCACAAAGTTCCAAAATGCCGTCCAAGGTCAGTACTGCCCCCTGCCCCTGAGAACACTACGCTGGTCTCGGCTCGATTCTCAAACACTCATTTCTGTTTAAGAATAATGGAAGTCTTTATTTCTACAGTAGACAGAAGCTTAAAATTGCATTCAAATCCTTTTATTTAAAAGAAAAGTGAGGGCGCCTGGGTGGCTCAGTTGGTTAAGCGACTGCCTTCGGCTCAGGTCATGATCCTGGAGTCCCGGGATCGAGTCCCACATCGGGCTCCCTGCTCAGCAGGGAGTCTGCTTCTCCCTCTGACCCTCCCCCCTCTCATGCTCTCTCTCTCTCATTCTCTCCCTCAAATAAATAAATAAAATCTTAAAAAAAAAAATAAAATAAAATAAAAGAAAAGTGACTCTTGGAATTGTTAAGTGACGTCATACGGCCAGCGGGTGGCACATCTGTAGCCTCGGCCCAGGTCTCCTAGGCCTTTCCTAAAGCCTGAGATCACCCCTGAGTTCCATATGAAATCTGAGAATCATTATTGCTTCGAAGAATCAATGTAAACAATTGCATCTTATGTCATTAAATGTTCAGAATGCACAACTATCACCTGTCATTGCTCTCTCCTCAAACAACACCTCTATCTAGAGAATTGATTTCCCAACAACCATGGATTACACTGTGCTTATAGAAACCCAAGTGTGGTGCCTGGCACAGAGGCACTCAATAAGGGGCAACAATTTTCTTTCAAATCCCTCAGTTGGGGACACAGCGTGACACTGGAGTTTGAAACCTTGCAGAAGTCGTTTTGGATCTTTGCAAGACCTTCTCCTACTATGTGACTTCTAGCAATGAGGGTAGGTATTATCATCCCCTTCACAAATAAGGAACTGAGGCCCTGAGAATTTGCTCAGGGTCACATAGTAAACAGAGAAGATTAGGTGCATTCAGAGTGGTATGGCTGTAGACCAGGGTCACCTTGCAAACAAAAAGGTCAAAATTTCAGCCCATGTCTCCGTACCTCCAAGCCTATAGATATATAGATATAGATATAGATATAGATATATATACACCTTTCACCATTCTATGCTTCCCCATTCTCAAGAAATATTAGATCCTGTCTTTTTTTTCCCTACCTGACTGAGTTGGTAGTCTATGTGTTCTTTTTCATTTTTCGGTCAAACTAGAAAAAAGGGGGAAAATTTAGCACTTTCCATGCCTGCAAGATAAAATTATTTTTAATCAGTAGAAGTGTCCCTTGTTCAAGGTTCTTTGTTTTACTGAATTAGCATGGCTATTATATTGCCTTGGAAACCAGTTCAAAATAATTTAAACAAAAAAGAAGCCATGGCAAGCATATTGGCATATCTTATGTAATTTAAGGAAGAGTGGGCAAACCAATCTCCAGAGATATGGAATGAAGAAAGCCAGGGACCTCACCAGCAATGAACCCTAGGCCTTCTCTTGCAGGCCTGGGGTTGCTATTGATGTGACCCCATTATTTTTTTTAATTTCATTTTATTATGTTATGTTAATCACCATACATTACATCATTAGTTTTTGATGTAGTGTTCCATGATTCATTGTTTGCGTATAACACCCAGTGCTCCATTCAATACGTGCCCTCTTTAATACCTATCACCAGGCTAACCCATCTCCCCACCTCCCTCCCCTCTAGAACCCTCAGTTTGTTTCTCAGAGTCCATAGTCTCTCATGGTTCATCTCCCCCTCCAATTTCCCCCCCTTCATTTTTCCCTTCCTACTAATAAAAAAAAAAAGAAGATAGATGTGACCCCATTATTAACCATCCTATTGTCTATGTTGTTGTTAAGATTGGATGCTGATACGAATCAACCTGAATTAGCCAGGCAGGCTGGGACCCAGTCATTTAGGACCAGTAGGGAAACTATAGCAGCCAGGAGTCCCTTTCTATGAGAAAACTGGGCTTTTCTCAGAGGACAGGGGCAGGCAGGCCAAACTAGTAAGTGTCCATTACAAGAGGACAAAGAAAGGCAAGAACATTTTAACAAAAGAAAATCAGCAGGACTTGATGAAAGACCAGATATAAGGATAACTATACAAAAGTGTTTAAAAATCTATGTATCAATCAGATATTGAAAGATAAAAGAAAGCACTTACTTTCTGTACATTCTCCTCTACTTAGAAGACCTTTAAAAGTAGGGATTAAAGTGTGAATCAGATCTGAAGCCCAAAATGACGCTGAGCTCTTAGCTAATCACCAAGTATTTTTAAGTACCTTGTATGCATGAGGCTGAACAGGCTTTTGCCACTCCCACGCCCTCCTGTACCCCCACGAAACTGAAGAAATACTAATTGACTAAGAGTTCAAGATTCACTTTGGTGGGAAAACAATATTCAAAGTTAATTTTAGCCATTAGATGGACTAGCCAACATGTTGATCAATTGCATTTTTCATTTATGATCTAATTGTTTTAGTATTACCTAGTCACGGACATGGACCATTGCAAACTTGCGAATGTGTTCATTAAATTTTCTTATTTCTAGGGGCAGAATGTGAATGTGCCTGCAAAGCTCATGAATATTAATACAGAGGACCATACTTTCCCCCTAAATCCCTCTCACCCTATAGCTATTACTGAACAACTAAATGGGAACACGTAACAGTTTGTAATTACTTTTTGTGTTTAAAGAAAAGCTACCAATTCAGGTGTCTGCGCTAGAAGCAACAATCTAATTTATTCTAGTAGGACTATATCACACAGCACCACACATTTATGCAAAGAACCAGCTCCAGCTTGCATTTAATAACTCCAAATGAGTTGTCTGACACCTTTAAATAGGAAATTGGCATATAAAGGACCCCAAGGGCAGAGGAAGGGTAAAAGTGTCCATAGATTTTTCCTCTCCCCCCCTGTCATTTTCAGAATAAATTATGGCCTTTTATTTGACTCACTAACCTAATAGTGTACTGCTATAACAACAGGCTTGTAATTTGTGCTTGAAATATGTGCCCAACCTAGTAACACTTTTTAGACGATAAGAAAGAGTCAGAATATTCCTCAAAGGAAGTAGATGATCCCCATTTGCAGTTCTGGTATTACCTTCTAAAGCTTCAAAAGGCCCAGGCTGCTGTTTTTAGGAATATATAGCCCTATATATGTAATATTCCTAGAAATATCATTTATATTGGCTGGAAACTATATACATTCCTCTTTTCCATTGCCCCACACCCAACTCCACTGATTTTCCAAGCAGCCATAATCTGTAGAAAGAGGTTTAATTTACAAAGGAAACAATATAAACACCACATTTGTAAATGAATTATAAGAGGTGAGCCTAACAAAAGCAGCAGTCTCAACCAGTGAGTGCATTTCCTCAAGACCCACTGGATAGAGAAAGTACAGTGTGCAGTGAGCAGAGGCTTCCCCTGCAACAGCTGGAGGCTGCATGCTTTCCTTGGCTGGGCCACTATCAGAATGAGATCACTCCTAAAAAGTCAGTCATTCATAAGCATGCTCGCCCATAAGCATGATGCATTCCCCGGTAAGAAGATCTTGATCTATCTTTTCCCTTCCCCACACTCCCACACTTCTGTGTTCTCTCGCTTTTCAGTCCCTTTGCACCACACCCTCCATCAGCCTTCTGTGAGTTGGATGCTTTTGCACCAACCTGACCAAAATGCCCTCCTGTGGGAGGAGTAGCTCCCTGCCAAGCATTACCTTGGCAGTGATGACATTGGGAGAACTGAAGAATGGAGTGTATAGAACAGCACACCTGTCTCTGAGAAGTTTGTCAGCTAGTAGTTCTCAGCCTTCTTTTCCACCATGATATGCCTGATGGAAAATATCCACACATCTGTCCCTTCCTCATCAGTGACAATTATCTATTTCCTACTGCCTAGATTATTTAGGACACCGGCCATGAGTTTGTGCAATTATCTGCCAGCTAGCTCTACCACCACCCCCTTCTTTGCCACTGACTCAGACGACATGGTGGTGAGGATCACCAGCAGAATAGGACAAACCCAATCAATACTAAAGTAGCGTGAGCCAAAATAGGTGAACATATATCCCTTATAAATAATGGCAACTTTAAATAAACATTCACAGTTATGGCCACATAAGAAGGATCAGAGCAATAAGAGAAGGATGGGTAAAAATAGTAGCAATTTGCTTACAAAAAACCCAATGAGAAGGAAAAAGGAACTTTGTGAATAGTGTTAAAGAAAAAATTATTTCAACATTTCTTAAAGACCATAAGAAAGACTTTATTCAAGAAGAGATCACTGTAATGGGGTTTTGCAGGAGAGGAGAGAGATAGGGCTCAACTCTGAACACAAGGAAAAGTGAAGATTTATAGCCAAGGAGCAGGGTCGGGGTCAGTGGATGGAACACTAAGAGGAAAGATCAGAGGTAAGGGGAAATTCAAGTTAAACCAACTTGACAAGATTCTTGCTGAAGGCAGGCCAGAGTGATCAAACATCACCTGGTGGATGGTGGAGGAGAGGAACCTGATCAGGTATCAAGGGTGATCAGAAAATGGGAGGGGAGGAGGTTTTGCACTTGAGCATGACCCAAGGACAAGAGCCTTACTAAAGGTGGTAAAAGAGATAGTCTTTCTCAATGACCACACCTTCCCACTGTAGGGGAGCAAAGTTGGCCACCCCAATATGTGTCTTCTTGGCATGTGAGTTATTTTAGGCTGACCACTATTAAGAAACAGACAACTCAAGAAGTTTTTCTTTTTGCCTCCCCCCACTAAATGCGTAAAAGAATTTAGATAGAGGACCTGTTCCAGGAAGGGAGCTGTCAAGCTGTCACCATAGATAACTACAGTGTGATGTGAAATAAGTGTGGTAGACAGGGAGGAACCTAGCAAGGTCTGTTTGATTAAAGTCTTCTCTGTGTCCCATTGTTTCTGGAAGGCCCAGCAAACATGTTTACTAAATATTTACTCTTTCCATTCTTCTTGTGAATGGCCTTCCTTCCCTTTGAAGCCCCAGATGCCTACCCTTTCTTCTTAGTCCAGAATGACATATATACATCATTTTGCCTGACTGTCTTTAGAATCTGTCATGTTTATGGGCATTTCCCATACATATGTAATTAAATTTGATTTTCTCTTGTTAATCTGTCTCATGACAAGTTAGTTCTTAGACCAGCCAGAAGAACCTTCAAGAGCATAGAAAAAATTTCCTCTCCCACACCACCTGGAGAGTTTCTTTCTGAAACTCTTCTCTGTTCAAAACTTGCTCTTTGTTTTAAGATAAAGCAGGAGGTACTGTTTTGTTTTTAAATAAGAACAGGAACACATAAAAATGTTGTACCAAAGCTCAACTGTCAGGAGAAGCATTTCTGTCACCTATGAATGCATTTTAAGTGGACATTTGCACACACTTTTCCTGTAGCATGGCTATGAAAAGCTGACAATAGGAACTTAGCACTGGCAGCCAAGGGGTTAATATTACCATTCTAGGGCTGCCCTCAAAACAGCACACTTAATCAGTCAACTATTTTTCCTGCCTCTACCACATGAACTGATGGTATTACACACATGTTTCAACTTATTCCACACAGTACCAGCTATTGCAAATGCATCACAATAAAGGGGTTTTGTATGAAAATATTTGAAACTATTTAAAGTAACTGCAAACACATGCATACTAGTTCTGTTACATTTTTCCCATTGTTACCGAAGACCACGTCTGTCTTTTCTTTCTCCATTGTGTTCCCCCTTCAGTTAAGCTTTAGAGATGAATCTTTACTGCATTTTGATCTCTTCCTCACCTCAAAACAAATTGTATTCAGCAGGGTGCATTGAGTATAGACATGCTTCTCAAAATGTAGTCCATGAAATGGTCTTTGGTAAGCTTAACATTTTTGCAGGTAGGATGCCATTTTAATGAATACCTTCAAAAACTGATTTACAATCAGTTACAATCAGCTATTTCCCTGGCCCCTTTGTTAGCACAGACTAACATAGTTTTACTCATGTGGATACTATAAATTTTATTTTGGTGTTAAATACATGTTAAATAGATTCATTGACAGGGCATATCCATTTAGAGATTTATATATTTAAGAACAAAAGTTTGGGGGTGCTTGGGTGGCTGAGTCATTAAGCGTCTGCCTTCAGCTCAGGTCATGATCCCAGGGTCCTGGGATTGAGCCCCGCATCGGGCTCCCTGCCTGGCAGGAAGCCTGCTTCTCCCTCTCCCACTCCTCCTGCTTATGTTCCCTTTCTTGCTATGTCTCTCTCTGTCAAATAAATAAATAAAATCTTAAAAAAAAAAAAGAACAAAAGTTTGTCTTGTTAGTACAGAATTTTAGCATGATATATATTTCAAAATGATAGTTCGGCATTTTTTTTTTTTTAAAGCCTTTGGAATAGCATTTATCTACACACTCTGATTAATAGGAAACTGTTGTTTGTTTTCCTTATAATTCTGTTGATTTCTTTGTCACTGTTATTTCTTTATATTTTAAAAAATTAATTCCCCTTTTTCATTTTTCTTTTACTTCAACCTATCTACCTCAGAGTATGGTTATCACTGCTTACATAATGAGTTTTTCTACTTTTGTTATCTTGAATCGGATCCCAAGTTTATTTGATTTTGTCTCTTAGGTCCTGAGAAATATGGACCCTCTGGAAGGTAGACACTGAAGAGAAATTAGGGAAATGAAGGGCTTATTGGGCAATAACTTCCATGAAAGGAAAGAGCAGGAGGCAGGATTAGGTAAAGGATGCCATCAGACAGTGATATAGACCTGATAAACTACCGCTCTGTCCAACAGGAAGCAAAGATCACCTGTTAGGTGAGTCCTGCTTGGGTGGAGATGGCCAAGCCCTTGGATCACCATCTTGTTCCATCATTGGCTGCAGTCTTCCCCAAGAAGAGCAGGACCTCAGTGCAAAAGCTGTGGTAGATGCTTGAAGAACCGGGGACTGGAGATGTCTACTAACCACACTCTCATAGCTGGGCAGCAACTCCTTTCTCAAAGGGGAATCTGAGTGGTGCATTCCTATGTCTGCCACAGGTGAAATTCTATCTTACTTTAAACAAATAACAAGTGACCAAATACAATATTTTGAAAAGCAAAAGGTAATTTTAAGACTCATAGAGTTACACATTGCATCAGAATACATAAATATATACACTGAAATATCATTATTTGGTTTTCTAACACCATATACAAACTTACATATACATATATCTAACTTGTTAATATTTGTAATCACATTTTCTTCAATGAACATTTAAAGATACACAATGTGAGAAATCCAATGGACAAGGCATAGAGTGACCCAAAATGAGTGGAGAAGAAAAACAATTTCTTATATATTAATCTCTTTTTTTTTCTTTTTTTTTTAAAGATTTTATTTATTTATTTGACAGAGAGAGACACAGCGAGAGAGGGAACACAAGCAGGGGGAGTGGGAGAGGGAGAAGCAGGCTCCCCGCAGAGCAGGGAGCCTGATGTGGGACTCGATCCCAGGACCCTGGGATCATGACCTGAGCCGAAGGCAGTCGCTTAACCGACTGAGCCACCCAGGCGCCCTATATTAATCTCTTTCATTTGCAAAGGAACATTTGATTCTATATAGATATAAAATATTAAAATGACACATTGGTATTGGAAAGACATGCAAATGCCCAACATCTATTATTTCACAAATATGGGATGTTTGGGAAGTGTTTTTTTTTTAAGATTTTATTTATTTGAGAGAGAGAGAAAGAGAGGACTGGGAGGGGGCAGAGGGAGAGGGAGAACAGCAGACTCCCACTGAGCATGGAGCCTGACGCGGGGCTCCATCTCAGGACCCTGAGATTGTGACCTGAGCCAAAACCACGAGTCAGACGCTTGACTGACTGAGCCACCCAGGTGCCCCTGGGAAGTGATTTTTTTTTGGAGTCCAGTGTATCTTAAATGTTTTACAGATATTACATATTTATTTTTAAAGATTTACCTAATCAACAAAATATTGGCTATATAAATCTTAAGAATGTTTTCAAAATTATTTGGAATTATTCAAAATTCTTTAATCGTATGTACTGGTATTTTATATTTATGTTTTCTTCTAAGTACTGTGGGAATTGGTGAGCATTAATTATCCATGGACACCAGCTATTTGAGAACACTTATCATAGTTAATGGTTAACATCTGCATTAATACTACATGTACCTATTAATTAACCCCCTTTGTGTGGAATGTTTATGGTGCATGACATTTTCTAATATTTTCCTCGAGATAATATGAAAGTTAATGAGAACTGCACATGTGCATTAAGAAGAGAATAGAGCCTTTGTCCTAATCTTATTAAGTTTCTCCAGATGTGATAATATTGTCCTGTCTCCAAATGGCTTTTTTTATTATCACTTTAAACTAATAAGATTTAAAATTAGAAAACAAAGTAACATAAGCAAAGAACTTCCTGAACTTGCATTTATTTTTTATTTTCCTTAATAATCTTAAATTTCCTGCGGGTAAAAGAATGTGATTGCAGAGTCAATACACAGCTGATTGTAGATCTAGGGGCATTTTTCTTGCACATAAACCTGAGTTATAAAGCTCAGAGTATTTTCAAGCCCAGAAGAGAACTAGATACAGATTCTATTGAGCATTACCTAACCCATTTTAAAACACCATCTGCTGAATGCCAATTATGTGCCTATAATATGCTAAATGCTTCCCCATATACTGTCCCACTTAATCATTTATTCATTCAACACATATTTATTAAGTACCTTCTGTACTAAGCAAGAGGAACACAACACTGAGCAAAACAAGCATATTTACTTTCTTTGTGTATCTTTCAGTCTGGTGGGGGAGACTGGTATGAGATAATCCTATCAGTCATCTGTTGCTGCAGAACAAACTATGTGATGTTCTGTGGCATACAACAATAAAAATTTAATATCGCACTCCATGTGCAGGTCAACTGGGGCAGCTCAGCTCCATATGTCTCTCCTTCTTCTGGGACCAGCAAATGACCAAGCACATGTTCTTCTGAAGGTAATGGCAGAGATACAAGAGAACCAAATCCCACCACACAAGCATACTTCAGACCTTTACTCATGTCATAACCACTAATATCCTATTGGCCAAGTTGAGTTACATGGCCAACCCCAAAATAAATGGGGTGCAAAGTTCACTGTGCCCAAAGTGGATTGGCAAGGGGAACAAACATTTGCTGAACAATAATCCAAATTATCATAATAATTAATCACAAATATTTCAATAATGAAAAACTCTGGAGCACACTGACAGAAGGTTGAGGGAGCTTGGCCAGAATCTTACAGCAGAGCTGGATCCCATCTGGGGATCAGTAAGACTTCTCCCAAAGACAAGTGAATATGAGATGAGCTGAGGGCTGAAGAACAGGTCAAAAATAACTAGGTAAAGAGGAAGTGTGAGGAATTATCCAGGCAGGGAAAGAGTGTACAGCATGGCAAGTTCAAAGAATTGTGGTGGGGGCCCTGAGAGCACTGCTCAGAGAATGAGGAAGAAGGTCAAAGAGCATGAAGCTGGAGGAGTGGGTACAGCAAGATTTTGCAGGGCCTCGCTGACCATGTTCAGGATTTCATTTTTACCCTGAGACCAACAGGAAACACTGGAGGGTTTTCAGCAAGTGAAACACATGGTCAAATTCAGTTTTGGAAATTACTCCTGTTGCAGTGGAGGGAACAGCTGAGTGGACTTAAAGAAATGAAAGTCATCAGCAGATACATTGTAGTCAACATCATTGGCATAGTATCCTGCCTGTTTTTATAAACAAAGTTGTATTGGAACATAGCCATGCTCATTCATTTATAGATTGTCTATGGCTGCTTTTATGCTACCGTGCAGAGTTGAGTAGTTGTGACAAAGACCAGGTGTCCCACAAAGACAGCAATGTTTACTATCTAACCTCTTACAGAAAACATTTGCCAATCCCTGCATGGATGAGACAGCTCTAAGAAGAAATCATAGACAGAAAGGACAGAAGACCTAGGACATAACCTGATAGAGAAAAGAGCGACAGAAAAGAGAAAATGAGTTAGCAGAGGAAACTGAGAATCCTAACCTGTTTGAGTTTTTAGTCCCATTTTATAGATCTAGAAATATAGTTTTGGAGAGTGTGGTAGATTGCAACATAGAAGCACAAGTTTCTCCCCTTCTTTTACGCTTATGTCTTTCCAGTACGATGTCACTGTTTCTCCCATCAAGAGATAGAGTGCACCTCTCCACAGCCTTGATTCTGGGTGGTCCTGGTGACTGACTTTGACCCATAAAATGTGGTAGAAGTGACACTGTAGGAATTCCAAGCCTTGACTTCAAAGGCCTTACAGTTTTCATCTCTTGTGTCCTGAGACTATCACGAGAGGAGACCCGAGATAGCGTCCTGGATGCTGAGAGTCCACATGAAGATAGCCCCAGCCCACAGCCAGCAACAACTACCAGACATGTAAGTGAGGCCACCTGGGAGTGGCCAGCTTACTGCTGTCACCTGAATGAACCAAAGCAAGCCCAAACTGCAGACCCACAAAGCCACTCAGCTTTGGGCTTGTTCATTACATAGGAAAAGATAACTGAAACAAAGACATGGAGTGACCTTCTTGAAATCACATGACCATATAGCTATTAAGTAGCAAGGCTAGGATTCAAGTCAGGCCTTAGGACTCCAAGTACATAATATCCTCTTTATTCATGTTTAAACAAGGCAAATAGCAAAAATGATACTATGTTAGTCTGTTTTCCTGATGGTCTATCTTAAGGCACTGAGTTGGCTGATTCTAGAACTGAATGATTTGCTGTTATTTGAAGATGTCTGCGGATGCCCTCCTTTATAAGATAGAAGATATAAAATTTAGAAAAATGTGCCAGCTTGCCTAGTGTCTGAAAATTCAATTATATGCATCTTTATGAGTTTGTTTTCTTTCTTTTGTTTTGTTTTTTTGAGGGGGGAGGGGTTACTCCCTTCTCGCTCTAGAAAAGATTTCACTCAGTCTTCCCCCAGCAGATTCATTGTTTGGGTTTGGTATATTGCCCTAGCTGGATTGTAAATAATAATCTTGGGAGGAGAGTTAGCAGTCATTATTATGTTTCTTGCAAGGTTAGGCACAGAATAACTAAGTCTTAGATAAAATGATGATAGCCAGGGATAGTCATTGCCTGGACATACTTTAAGGGAGACAGAGAAGCAGAGAGAAAGACCCCACTGGGGAGCCATGGTCAGAAGGTAATGTGAGTCACTGGGCATCTGAAGGTTAAGAATTAAGAGAGTGGGAAGAGGGAAGAGAGGAGACTTGGAAGGGCTGAAATCCTCCTTCATGCTAAGTCAGAGGAGCAGCTTTTTAATCAATGAGCAGGAAAAACAAAGTGAAAAAGAGTTAAGAAAAGATTCATCCAGCTTGGTAAAATCCAGGTGCATGTGAACAGTCAGTGTGGATACAAATGGTGAGGAAGGTGAACTTGGCCCTCAAGGTACTGCACTCCATCTTCCAGCACCCTCCTTCTCCCCTGCACCCCCCACCGTGGCCACCTTCACTGCACCTCTACCTACAAACACTGCCTTCTGTCCCTGCAATATCCTCTCTTTTTTCTGTTGTCTACCAAAGCTCTCTCAGGAAAGCAGCTCTTGGTTATTTGCATATTAATGACTTTAAATGAACAGTAATTTAACATTTAAATGAACATCTTGTTCCAGATAAATTGCATCTGAGGTCTAATTATAGGTGGGTGGGCAATGCTGTGTTAAAGGAATTTCTAGGAGTTGTGAGCATGTGGGAGAAGCTCTTTCTGGAGCTGGAGATGGTTATGGCTTGACTTGGATATGCATTCACTACATTTAGGAATAATTCTCAATGAAAAAAGAAGCCAGGAAATGAGGGTGGTATGGCAGGCTCGTGGTTTGGTAGGATTGTTCCCACTCTGTGTTGAGGTGAAGATAAACTTGGAAACTCACTTGGGCAAGGAGCCAAAACAATGTCGTATGCGTGGTAAGAAATGAGAGGGATGGTTAGGAAGAGACTGGGAGATACTGAGTTGAAGAATACTGAGTCTGCAGGAACAGGGACAAAGTAGCACAGAGGAAAAGAGATGGAGTTAAAAATGACGTAAGAAACGATAGCTGGAAGGATGATCATGGAGAAGAGTGAGCAGGATTTCAAAGAGCGATTGAGTTACACTCGTCATGGTGGCTAAAATCGTAAGACTAACTACACCAAATGTTCACAAGGAGAGGGAACACATGTAATTCTCCTTCACTGCTGATGGAAGTGTCACAGGGCACAACCACTTTGAAGAGCTATCTGGCAGTTTCTGTAAGATTAAACATTCATCTACCCTATGAGCCAGCAATTCCTCTCGTAGGTATTTACCCAAGAGAATTGAAAATCTATGTTCTCCAAAAGACTTGTATAATAAAAACTTACATAATAGCAGCCTTATGCATCATAGCAAAAACTGGAGCAATTCCAAATGTCCATCAACAAGAGAATAGATGAACAAATTGTGGTATGTTCATACTATAACATAATCCTCAGTAATAAAAAAAAAAATAAATGAACTACTAATACATGCAACAGCATTGATGAATATCAAAAATACCATGTTAATCCAAAGTTGGCAAATTATGGTCCACAGGCCAAATGTAGTTCACCATCTGTTTTTCTAACTAAAGTCCTATTGGAATACAGCCACACCCATTCCATACTGGTGCTACAGGGACAGAGTTGAGTAGTTGAGACAGAGACCAAACGGAATGCAAAGCCAAAAATATTTACTAGCTGATCCTCTATAGAAAAAGTTTGCCAAACGCTGCATTAAGCAAAAGAAGCCAAGCACAAAAGAGTACATATATAATTCCATTTATATGAAATACAAAACTAATCTACGATGATTGGAGGGATTGGAGGAATTGACTAGAAAGGGGCACAGCATTTTGGAATGATATAAATGTTCCATATCTCATTTGAGTGGTTACATATCTGTATACGATTGTCAAAACTTCTCAAACTGAACACCTGAGATAGGGGAATTTTATGAATAAAAAGTTATTTCTTTGAAAAAAGTTTGAAATAAACCACCTAATCAACCTTATCTTAGGGGAAAAGATTTATGGAAGAATAATTTATTTAATTCAAATAAAATTATTTTGGAAATCTAATGTAATTTTATTATTTCCTATGGGTGCTGTAATAAATTTTACCATGAACTTGGTGGTTTAAAACAGCACAGGTTTATCATGTTATAGTTCTGAAGGTTAGAAGTCTGAAACGGGTCTCCTCGGGCTAAAACCAAGGTGTCGGGAGGGTTTCGGTTCTTTTATGGAGGCTCTAGGGAAAAATCTGTTCTCTAGTCTTTTCTAGACACTTTCCTGGCTCATAGCCTCCTTCTATCTTCTCAGATAACAGTGGCACCACTACGACTGATCTTCTATTCTCATATCTTCTCCTTCTCCAACTCCTGCCTTCCATTTCTAAGGACCCTTGTGATTACACTAGGCCCACCCAGATAATCCAGGATAACCTCCCTGTTTTAAGGTCAGCTGACTAGCAACCTTAATTCCATCTGCAACCTTAATTTCCCCTTGCCATGTAACAAAACATAGTCACAGGTTCAGAGAATTAGGACATGGACATCTCTGGGGGTCCCATTATTGTGCTTACCACAGACACCCTGTCTGCAAAGCTAATATACCTCTTCTAACTACTACTTGATTGAAAATCTAATCACTCTCTGATGCATATAGTCACTCTACTGAACTCCCACCTGTTGTAGCAGATGACCACAGAGAGGAAACACAGAAAAGGTATTTCTTTGAAGCAGTAGAGGCACAGGGCTAATGCCTTCCAAGATGACAAGAGGAAATGACTCTTTAAAATTCATGCCAGAGTTGACAAGATAGAACAAGGGACTCTGACTATCTTGTGACAAGTAGCAGGCATTGGTCAGAAGGATAGCAGAGATTAGCAGGGAAACTGATGACTATCAACAGAATAAATCTCTGATGTAACTAGTATTGTGCTCCAACCAACTGAGCCAGCCAACCCCACATTCCATTTATCCACAACACAGCAGAGTGAATGAGAAGGAAGTACAACCACTGTTGCACAAGAATTTTAGAATTATGAAACTTTTCTATATACTTAGAGGTTTCACAATATTTCCATCTATAATTCATAACCACAAGAAGCACATAAATACTGCTGGTAAAGCCACACATGCCCATGTCTTTGCTTTCGACTGGAAATAAATCAACCCAATATGGTATTATCAGCCATTTTCACTTATCAGATGTTCTTACCAACTTCTGTGTACTCAGAGGAATGCTGGGTTAATGAAGGTTTGTTACTAAATCCACATATGAAGTAGTCACAGTAAAAAAAAAGCGGGGGGTGGGGTGGGGCGGAAGCATGCCCTTGGACATACGACCTTGGACCTTGGATCTGTTAAAAAACAAAAATTCAACTGAGTAAATTTGAACAACTAATTGTCTTTATTAGATGATTCATGATTCAGGCAGCACCCCATCTAGCAAGTAGAGGGGAGCTCCAAGAAGTTGTATAAAATAGAAGGTTTTCCTAAGAAGAAGGGTAGGGCAAGAAGTTACTAGCAGAAGAAAAGAAAGGATTGTTCCCGGCAAGGTCACCTTCCCTTAAGGGGAAGGGCAGAGGGTCTTATCATGCAGATTACCTCATCTTCCTTTGAGAGGTGGAAGAAGAGGGCCCCTGTGACAGATAACCTCATGGGTACTCTTCAGAAAATTCCTGACTGGTTAAGACTACATTTGGCAAGAAGTTGAAACTGCAATTAGGTTAGGTATTAGTCTCCGTTTAGGGATGTGGCCTAAGTGACTCCATTTTGGGCTTGTGATTGTCTTTTTTTTTTTTTTTTTTAAGTATGCTCTATACCCAGCATGGAGCCCAATGTGGGGCTTGAATTCATGACCCTGACATCAAGACCTGAGCTGAGATCAAGAGCCAGACATTTAACCAACTGAGCCACCCAGGTGCCCTGTACTTGTCTTTTAATGGGTCCTACCCATCCAGTACCATTTCCTCCATATTTTTTAGTTATCTATGTGCCAAGACTCTGTAGAGGAAGTGAAAGTGACACTTAGCATGTGGTGACACCACATACACAAAATGAAGCAACCAACATCAGCAGATAGTATCATGCAATACTAGAATCTCAACCATAGCTTTGATTATGTGATTTCATAATGTTTTTATACACCATCGCATAAAAACATTGTTGTTTAAAATACGGATAACTTTGAAATGGAAACACAATAAAAAGTGGAACAAATTATTTACTACAATATAAATGTCATAGTCTAGATAAAAATCTCTCAAAACATGAGGCCTATAGAGGAAAAATAATAAAATAGGTTTTCAGTGATGGAAAAGCCAGTAACTATTGTTCTAATTCAATCACCTCATCTTATAGATGGAATCTCTAGGGTTCAGTGAGATAAAGTGCCAGTTAATGGGTGGTGAAGCCTCAAGGTGAGTTCAAGTTATGACGCCAACTGCATCTCTTTATCTCCTGTGGTTGGTTTTTTTTGTTTGGTTGCTTTTTTCATTTTTGCCTAAAAAGAATGTGAGTATCTGAGTAGGAGCTTCCTGGTGCTCTGTGACGTCCTAAGATAACTATTCTTAGAAGTGTCCCAGAACTCAGCACTACTGGACTGTCGCCCCTAATGTGATGAACTCTAAGCAAGAGTGGTCAAGATTAATAGCCAACTCATACAAAAACTGGCCTTGCCAGACTTTCAGGGTCCAAGACACTAGCAGATGCATTTCCCAGTGTGAAAGATTAGTGCCTGGAGCTAGCTGGCCTGGATTCCCTACAGTTCCCCATGTCACTGGTGAGAGAAGACTTACAGATTTATTGCTGGACTATAGTGAAATGAAATCATCATTCAGTCATCATTTCAAACCAACACACAGTCTTACTTTTTTTTTCCTCATAAAAGCCCCTTGACACATTTTCCTCCTTCTTCAAGCAGCCATTACCTGCACTGTATAAAATAAGATCAAGTAATAAATTTTTGTGCAGTAAAGGTAGTCTTCCTGATTATTCGCTATGTAATGATAACATTTGCTTTTTAATTCTTTCAGTTGGAAAAATGCCTTTATTTGTAAATAGCTGCTTAGCAACATTCTTTGTAAATGCTCATATCTCATTTGGAACACCTATCACTGGGTTCTGGAAATCCTTAAATTCCTTGGGGCTTATGCAGTATTCTGAAAACATGGACAAAAGCAGGAGAAAACATGTGAGAAAGTTGAATCATTCCAATTTCCTAACCAGAAGAGGAATTTAATAAATATGAAAAGCTGCCTTCATTTTGGATGGAACTGATGTGATGCTGAAGGAAAAAATATGAAATTAAGATCTGGAGAGATAAAGAATAGTGTGTCCATCCATGACAGAGCACATGCCTAGAGCAGATCAAGTCAGGAGTGGGACATTGGGAAGGTAAAGAAGATCTAAAACTGTGGAGTTTTATCATCTGTTTATCACTGGGAATCCCTGGTGTCTTGGAGCCAAATGCAGCCCTAACTTTTTACAGATGAGGGGAAAGAATCCCAGTTATGATTATTGTCCTGAGGAGCCCCATTTCCTCACTCACATCCTCAGGGTGTGTGTGTGTATGTGTGCGCGTGTGCGTGTGCGTGTGCATGTGCGTGTGTGTGTGTGTGTGTGTGTTGAATGGGAAAGGAAATAAAGAACCCCGTGAGTTTGTAATAATGTACACCTGTCCACATCCAGGGTAGGAGAAGTGTACATAAAGGGATTTCTCTTGGTGTTGGCAGACTCCAGCCAACAATGGGAAGCTCTGACTTCTCTCTTTTGGATCTTTCCCAGGAGCATTTTCTCTCTCTTCTTATTTATCCATATACCAAGTCTCTGCACAGAAGGTGAAGCTGACATGTGGTTGCAAGAGTCACCACAAAGTGGAGGCCCAACACTTCCTTGTTGAAACTCAGCCACTCTGGATAATGGTATGGAGGTTCTTCAAGAAGTTAAAAATAGACCCACCCTACTACCCAGCAATTGCACTACTAGGTATTTACCCCAAAGATACAAATGTAGTGATCTGAAGGGGCACCTGCACCCCAATGTTCACAGCAGCAATGTCCACAATAGCCAAACTATGGAAAGAGCCCAGATGTCCATGGACAGATGAATGGACAAAGACTATGTGGTATATATATGCAATGGAATATTACTCAGCCATCAAAAAGGATGAATACTTACCATTTACATCAACGTGGATGGAACTGGAGGGTATTATGCTGATTGAAATAAGTCAATCAGAGAAAGACAATTATCATATGTTTTCACTTATATGTGGAATATAAGAAACAGGGCAGAGGACCATTGGGGAAGGGAGGGGAAAACTGAATGGGAAGTCATCAGAGAGGAAGAAAAACCATGAGAGACTCTTAACTATAGTAAACAAACTGAGGGTTGCTGGAGGGGAGGTGGGTTGGGGGATGCAGTAATTGGGTGATGGGCATTAGGGAGGGCACAGGATGTGATGAGCACTGGATGGTATACACAACTGATCAAATTATTGAACAATACATCTGAAACTAATGATGTACTACTATAAGTTGGCTAATTGAATTTAAATTAAAAAAAAGAAACTCATTGACATTGCCTGTGAACATTAAAAACCTCTTCTGCTCATCCACTCTTGAATGCTGGGAAAGAAAATGATACTCAGATACAAAAGAACATATATAGGACATTCTGTGAAAATAAATCAGAATAGGTGTGCCAGAAAATAAGCCAGAATAAGGGGCCAGCTTCTAAGATGGCCCCTTATGACTCCTGTCTCCTTATATCCACATCTTTGTTTAGTATCCTTCCACACTGCACCAAGTTGTTCTGTGTGACCAGTGGAATATGGCAGAAGTGATGATATCACTTCCAAGATTAGATTCCAATGGCATCCCGGTTTCCATCTTGGATGTCCTCTCATTCTGTGTCTCCCTTGGAACACTCACTCTAGGAGAAGCCAATTACCTGCCATGTCTTGAGGACATTCAGGCAGCCCCATGGAGAAGCCATGCAGCAAGGATCTGAGGCTTCCGGCCAACACCTGTGTGAGTGAGCCCACATGGACACCCTGCAGCATGTTTTGTTTTCCTCCTCGGTATTTGTTTGCATTTTACTTAGTCTAAATTAATAGCTATCAATGCCGGATATTTTCAATTTGACCTTTGAGATCCACTCCCTAGGGTGCTGGCCTTTGGAGACTGAAACAATGGGCTTCTCTGTCCTCTGGGTTTTTCTTGGTTTAAGCCAACAGAGAAATATGTGGGAGATCAGAGGATGAAAGGAAAAGGAGATGGAGGTATTTATATCCCTGGCTCCTTCCCTACCATGGATTGGCTATTTCTCTCCACCCAAGACCATGCTCCTGGCAGGCAGCCCTCTCTGCCCACTCCCATAGCCACAGCCAGGCCCTTTAGACCAAGAAGCAGTAATGCCCTCTGCTGTTACTGGCCCCAGTGGTTTCACCATTCCTTGATGGGTGAGGGAAATCCTGCCACACTTTTTAAACAGTTCCTTTGTTGACTACCCATTTTGAACGTGTCATACATTTCTTGCTGGGGCTGAACAATATACCCACCTTTTAAAAACAGAAGATTTCCCATAAAGGTCAGTATTTCCACACTCATCTTAAAAATCAGAAGATCAAGTAATACTGGGTCCATATTCCCAAGCAGCTGCTGTCTGTGCCCTTTTTGACAGACCATGAGCTCTCAAGTTACCCACCAGTTCCTACCACTGCCTGTTATGTGAACCCCTCACCTTGGTCAACCTTTTTTGACATTTGTATGATTTGCTTGTCCCCTTATGCTCATTTGAGTCTGTGAACTCAGGCTAAATCTATGGCAGGAAAGAGATAATCTTGAATACAAATCACAATTATATCATATGGTACATTGGTGCCAAGAAGTGATTATGATAATATGGACAATGGCAATTAAGTAGATGAAATATTCATTTCTGTCTTTGAGACATTTCATGGAGGAACAGGACCATAATGCCTCATTTTGAAGAGCAACACCACATACTTGAAACATTATAGGGTATAAACTCACAAGGAAGTCTGGTCATTATTTATAGCGTTGCTTACATGGAAAAATAAATTCTAGAATCCAGTTGATTTCAAAATAACATTTTTGAAGTATAATCCAATAGTTAAATTAATGACCCTCTTATAACTAACTCTAGGCAACAAAATAATGACCTTTTAAAGAAAGTACATCTAAATAGAAAAAGTCTAGGATTAGTGACCTTGATCTAAAAGATTTTAACGGTAAAACATTAAAATCTGGGGGGCGGGGGAGGAGGAATAATGTTCATTATCACCAACATTGTTTAACATCATTGTGGATGAACTAATCAATGCAATTAGACAACAGAAATAAATGAAATATAAGTGTTAGGAAAAAAGAGTCAAAATTATATGTAGACAATATGAGTTTATAGACTAGAAAATACAAGAGAATCGACATAAGAACTACTGGAAACAATGGTAAGTAAGGTGATGAGTTACAAAATAATTTTTTAATAAAAAACTTTTCTATATATTTGTTTCTTCAGAAAATATTTACCAAGTATCTATTTTTTGCCATACAGCATTCTAGACATTGGAGATGACATTAGAGATATAGCAGTAAACAAACCAGATTAAAAAAAAAAAAAAAAAAGAATACTTGCCCTCATGGAACTTACGTTCTAGTGAGGAAAGACAGACAATACATAAGATAAGTAAGTAAAATGTATGGTATGTTAGTGGTTAGTGTTAAGGATAAACATGAAACAAGGAAGGAAGTATATGGTATATGAGGAATTACCATTTTATAAAGTGGCCAGGGAAGGCCTCCTTGAAAAGATGGCAGTTCATAAAGATCTCAAAGGAATAATGGAGCAAGCTATGGGTGGATCTGAAGGGACAACAGGTGCAAAGGCTCTGAGGTAGGATCCAATGAGAATATTCCATTCACAATAAGCAAGCAAAAAGATAAGCTATCTAAGAATAAATACTTTAAGAAGTATGTAGGATCTATATGAAGAAAACATAAATACCACAGTAAGAAATAAAAGAAGAGCTAAATGAATGGACAGTGTATTCATCAGGGTTCCACAAGGGGAGTAGAGCTTCTATGAGTACTCTGAAATAAGGAATTAATTACAGAATTGGACCCTACTTAATTTTGGAAGGAGCTAGGGAAGTAAAGATCCAAATGGGGGATCTTAGGATCAGAGAAAAGTCACCAGCTCTTCTGAAGCACTGGCCCAGATGGGAAAGTCAGAGCTTTCAGGGGAATCAGGAAGCAAGGCACCTGCAGCTGCCAAAAGTTGTAAGCAAAGGGAGACTAGTATACCAGCCGAGAAGACTGCTGCTTCTGCAGAGTACCTCCTTTGCGAATTCACAGCCAGTATCTGTTGGCGGGACTGGTTTGCCCTTGGTCAGTAGGGCTCGAGTCAGGAAGAAAAGCAGGACACAGAATGGGGAAGATTAAGAACCCACTGGAACCCACTTGGTCTTCTGCCTCTGCCTTTCCTCACCTCTATCCATGAGGACCTTTAAAGATGATGGACGCTGCCTCACATCTGCCTTGTAAATTTCACACAAATTTGTTTTTTGGTGAACTCCAACCTGGAAAGAAGGTTCTGGAAAATATGGCCTGGTTGACATGTAAAACCTCTACGACAGACACATTGGGCTCTTGAATAAAAAGACTCATGAAGATGTCAACTTCACCTAAACTGATTTATAAGCTCAATACCAACACGATTTCACTTGAGGAGGGTTGTCAACAAATGTATGAATAAGGTTTACCTATAAAAATGAAAATGAAAATGTGAGGGGCACCTGGGTGGCTCAGTTGGTTAAGAGTCTGCCTTCGGCTCAGATCATGATCCCGGGGTCCTGGGATCGAGTCCTGCACCGGGCTCCCTGTTTTATAGAGAGTCTGCTTCTGTCTCTCCCTCTACTGCTCTCTCTCTCTCTCTGTCAAATAAATAAATAAAATCTTTAAAAAAAATGAAAATGTGAGAATAGCCAGGAAATTTCCCAAAAGAAGTAGGAGCATCTGCCTCAAAAGACATTAAAGCAAACAATGGAAAAAAATAGTTGAGAAATCAATCCTAAAAACACATAGAGATTTTAACAAAAGTAGCATCTCAATTCAGTAAAGAAACAGGAATTTTTTTTTTTTTTTTTGGTAATGGTGTTGAAACATGTTTAAGGAAGGCCTCAAGACACAGGATAGAAAACCTAAAAGCCAAAAAAGAAAAGAGTGATAAAGATGACATTAAAACTTAAAGATTGGTAATAGAAAAAATATGTAATAAACAAAGTTGAAAGACCAACAACAAATATTAGAAAGCATACGTGTACCATATTTGGGGCACAAGGGCTAATTCCTTTTCTTTAAAAAGAACTTTTACAAAAAAAAAAAAAGCAAAACAAAACCAACTCATACAAATTTTTAAAAGGAAAAAAATCAGTAATGCAATAGAAAAGTGGAGAATATCTATAAAAAGTTTACAGAAAATATAAAGAAAAACAGCTAATAAATTATTTGAAAACATGCTCAGATATTCAACCTCACTAATAATTAAAGAAGTGTATGTCAAGATAATAAATGTATTTGTCCTAGTCCAATGAACAAAAATTAGAAAGCACAATTATACCTAGTGTTGTCAAGGGTGAGGGAAGAGGCACTTCAGAGCCCAGCCTCTCAAATGACTAATTCCTCACATTGATGGCTCCTCTGGGTTGATTTCTCTGTCCTTCACCTTTTTACTCCAAGCATAGATTCAGTTCCTTCCTGGTCCAATCTAAAGAGGAGCTGAGACCACAACATAGTGTTGGTAAATATAACTTTATGAATGACTGAGGAATAAAAATCGAGTTTGGAGAGTGATTTTCACTGGTACAAAATAATCCCTCACAACTTGACCCTACACCTGAGTTCCCCATCCTACTCTTAATTGTCTTCCATGAGACAAAGTGTACCCCTCACAACCCAAAATCTCTAGGTCCCTCTCATCCTGAGCCCCATAAAATCTTTGGCCTCAATTGCAGGTGGAGATCCTGCCTACCCCAGTCTGAGGTAAACTCATCTCATGCCTCAGGATGACTGATGCTGGGATCATTCATTTCTTTCAGTAGACAAAATCACAACAGTCAATGGTATGTTTCTCAAAATCTGTTCAATACCAGCATTTAAGAATTATTAATAGTTGGGGCACCTGGGTGGCTCAGTCGGTTGAGAGTCCAATTCTTGATTTCAGCTCAGGTCATGGTCTCAGGGTCTTGGGATCAAGCCCCCTACTTTGGACCCCATGCTCAGTGTAGAGCCTGCTGAAGATTCTCTCTCTCCCTCTCCCTCTGCCCCTCCCCATCCCCCACTCACATGTGCTCTCTCTCTAAAAAAATTTAATTTTTAAAAAAGAATTATTAATAGTTCATCTAAATTCATATTTAAGAAAAAAATTTTCTTTAATTCTTCAAGTACCTCGTTGTCTGTGTCAAAATGAACACAATATCTTCAACTGTAGCTTCTGCAGTCAAATCTATAGTGACTTCAAGATTTTGGGGGTTTTTTTTTTTAAAGATTTTATTTATTTATTTGACAGAGAGAGACACAGAGAGAGAGGGAACACAAGCAGGGGGAGTGGGAGAGGGAGAAGCAGGCTTCCCACGGAGCAGGGAGCCTGATGCGGGGCTCGATCCCAGGACCCCAGGATCACGACCTGAGCCGAAGGTAGACGCTTAATGACTGAGCCACCCAGGCGCCCCTGACTTCAAGTTTTTGACAAGAACTCTAGGTAAGTATTTGCCTATTACACCGATTCTGATGATGAAGCCACATCAAAGTTGCTCCAACTGTAAATTAGTAACTCCACCATCACCAGCAATGAAAAATGGAAGGCAATTATCTCAATAAAAGAGAATTTCAATTCTTATCTTCATCAAACACTCAGCTTCATATTTATTCAAATTTCCTATACTTTACATAAATTACTTCTATTTTTAGAACAAATTAATGAATGTCCTTTAATAATCCTTTAGTCATTTGGGTTTGGCGGACAAAGCATATCTCCATGAGTATAATCATTTTGAAAAGTTAACCATCCTCTACCGGGATCAATCTTAGACAAACTTGGGACAAGACTAAGGTTTATCTTGGGCACACTTGCTTCCCCTTTGGGTCTCTGTCTTTCAGCACTGAACTATTCTTCCTTAAGCATGTCTTCTTTCTGGTTCTTAACTACTCTGAATCATTCAGCTAACTCAGGCATAATCCAAAGCCCTCCCTATTGTGCTACCACAACATTTTTTTCTATTTGCTAGTTGTAATGTAAATCAGAAAAAATGACACTGAAATTCTCCAAAGGCATTTTTCTTGTCATCAAAGGAGTGTCAGACATTGTATCAGATATATGTGATATTTCAAATTTCACCACTTAATCTATTTGTAAACTCCCTCATTCCTCTTACCTTCCATTTGCTCTTCCATTGCAAACAGAAGGATAGAAAGAGTGCTCTGAATTTATTAAGAAATGAAGAGCAAAAAAGAAAAAAATCAGAGTACTCAACTTTAAAAAAAAATGCATTCATATTACAACCAGGCAATCAACACAGCTATAAAGAAAACCCCACGACATGGAAATTAGGACCTATCCCATATTTATCAGGCCCACAGCTGGCAATTAGCAAGCTTAAAGTGAGCTTTGTGACACATTTTTATAAATTTCCACAAATAAACTGTCCCAGCTCCACTCACACCATTTTTTCTTTCTCCTTTTTTTTCCATATGAGAGTTTTTCTGTCTCCGCTATGTTTTCAGAATAAAAAACTCTTTCCTTCGGTCGTCAACAGATACACCCTGCTGAGAATTGCAGATGGAATACAATCTGTTTAGCTTAACTGAAGACTGGATCTTGTTCATAAGATTTCAGACTCTGCTTTATTTACCTTCATAAACACCATCCCTTCCCCACAATTCAAAGAAAAAGTACACACACTCACAGTGGTCTTTCTGTAGTTTTCTCTTTAATGATCTAGAAGAGAAATGTCATATGGGGGTATAAAAGAGACGGAAATATTTGGCAAAACTTTTAAAGCATCTGATAATGGCTTCAAAGATTCTGAAGATTAGATTAGGAAGTTTTTGGAATGTTTGAAGAATAAAGCAGTGCATTAATTAAGGAAGTTTGATTTGATTTAGAAGAGACTTCTCCCTTAAACATGCCTATGCAATTACAGTTCCCAGAGTAGCTGTGCTATTACATGGAATCTTTTGTTATCTTCATGATATCACTAAACGTACTTTGTCTCTTACTAGTTGGAGCACTGAGGCAGGCAGCCTCTGAGAGGACCCCAATGATACATCCTGACTTCTTGGTATTTTCCAGGTAATCTCTTCCCTTTGAGCAATTGGCTCCTAACAGAATATGGCCATGTTGAGGGTATGTCATCCCTGTGATTAGGTTACAGAAGATTGTGTCCTACCTCTTGCCTCTATTATTGGCTTTGATGAAGCAACTTGCCATGTTGTGGGGAGTAGAGTGTTTTTGCATACATTACAAGGAATCAAGGGTGGCCTCTAGCAAGAGCCAGCTGGGAACTGAGGCACTCAAGTCCAACACCTCTCAAGGAACTGGATCCTGCTCACCATCACATAAGTGAGCTTGGAAGAAATCCTTCCCCAGTTGAACCTTCTGGTGAGAACCCAGCCCTGGGAAACCCCTTGATGATAGCCTTGTGATAGACCATGAAGCCAAGGATCCAGCTAAGCTATGCCCAGATTCCTAAATTCCAAATAAATTGTGAGGTAATGAGCTTATGTGTTATAAGCCATTATGTTTTGGAGTAAATTGTTATACAATAATAGGTAACTAATACAAGTACTTATTTCGCATTTTGGAACTGTCTTTAATACCCACAATTTTCTTTTTTTTATATTCAACTATTTTATTTTTTTAATAATTTTTACTATGTTAGTTTCTATAGATATAAGTTACTGTATACTTGTGAAATGACTTACCAAAGTTTTCCCTAACACACTGTTCTTACATTTTAGTTTCAGCTACAATGGACTCAGTCGAACTAATAATGACCAAAAGAATCAGAGGCTGGGGATTCTGATTCAGACTGTAGACAAGAGTATTTGTAGTTTGGAAGATTGTTGGAAATAATTAAGTCATTTTAGGGAAGGCCTTCTACCCAATCTTGTCTATTCAGTACTTCTGCCATCTTGTTTTAATGTTTGGTAATTCATAAATATAATGTATTTGGACTTAAATTGCCAGGACCTTGTCTCCATTTAAAATGAAAGTGTATGAGAGAGGTAACTCAAGTGCAATGTTATCAATTTATACCTTTATCTAAGTATATGAGACAACTGTTTGGTTTCAGACTTCTCTGAAAGTAGGTTTTTATAGGAGAGAAAACTGGGTCCTATAGAATTAGAACAGTTGCAAGGTTAAAAATTCAGGAAACTGTTCCAAATTTTATCAAATGCTAGCCCCACTTGGTTCAACACCAAGAAAATTGGCACTCAGGAGAGATTTAAAAACGCATATCCTCACTTTTTGCACCTCTTTGCTAGATCTTTTTACTATGCCTCTGTGATATTGTGATATAATAAGAAATATATATTTGGTCTCATCCCTGGTTCCTGGCACAAGATCTTCTAAAACCGTTGGAATTTCCTAAGTGATAGGGGTGAGAAGAGCATCCTTTATTATTTATAATGAGCCCCTTTCAACCATACTGAGTTTGTGTTAATGAGGTGACTTTGCAGGCCCCTAGGTGGCTTCAGGATGGAGCTAGTTGCCAGAGGAAACAACCAGGTGATTAGAAGATTGAAACTTCCAGCCCACCCTCTGACTCTTGGAGGGGAGAGGAGCTAGAGATTGATTTGATCTCCAATGGCCAGTGATTTAATCCATCATGCCTACATAATGGAACCTCCACAAAAACCCTAAACAATGAAGTTCAAAGAGTTTTCAGATTGGTGAATTCATCAAGGTGTTGGGGAAGCCCTCACCCAGAGTGGTCATGGAAGCTCTGTACACCCCACTCCCATACCCTGCCTTATGCATCTGTTGTATTTGATTATTCCTGAGTTGTATCTTTTATAACAAAATGGTAATAGTAGGTAAACTGTTTTCCTGAGTTCTATGAGCCATTCTAGCAAATTATCCAAACTGAGAAGGAGGCCATGGAGACCCCCAATTTATAGCTAGTCAATCAGAAGTATGGGAGCTGGGGACTTGTGACTGACATCCAAAATAGAGGCAGTCTTATGGGAGTGAGCCCTTCACCTATGGGATCTGTGCTAACTCTGGGCAGTTAGTGTCAGAATTTAATTTAATTGTATGATACCCAGTTGGTTTCTGGACAGTTGGAGAATAGGTTGGTGTTGGGAAAATAACAACAACAACATGTATTTGGTGTCGGGAGCATTATCAGGTGAAAACACACCACAGCCTCATATACACAACTGAATTAGATTAACAGACATTATGGAAGCAGGGTTGTAAACTAATTGTCTTAGGCTCCATAAATGAAAGGTGTAACTAGTTGTGTTGAAGGATGAAAAGTAAGGTTGAAGTCCATGTTGCTGCAGAAGTTCTCATCTGGGACATCACCAGCAGCAGCAGCAGCAGCACCACCAGCCAGGGTGAGTTTGCAAATGTGGGAGGGCTTTGTCTGTTTGCTTATTTGTTTGTGATAATGACTGGCCTATGCTGATCTTTATCTCTGGCACCTGCCTTTGTAGGGTTCCCTTAGTCAAAAACTGACAGATCTGACTAATTTTGAATCTTGGGAGGAAGCTGTAGAGTCTTGATCCCTTTTCTCTCTTGGAAGGACCCCAGGCTCAACAAATGTATCTACCCCTGCCTCAGAAAACTTCACACCCCAGTTATCAACAGCTTCTTTTGAAGAAGGAGGAGGAGGAAGAAAAAAAGGAGAAGGAAGAAGAGAAGGAGGAGGAAAGGAGAAATAAGAGGGAAAGGAGTTTAAGTTCTTCCTCACTAAACACCACAGAATATAAATAAGCAATTTTAATATGATGTGATCAGTGCTGTGGCATGTTTGGACACTAGGTACAGAAATAATAATGATGGATAAGATTGAGTGAAGACTTACTATATGTTAACGTGACTGGCATTCTTCTTAGCTCTTTCTGTATTCATCTATTTTAATACACATCCCACTTCTACACAGTGGGTAGTAACAAGGATTCCCATTTTATAAACAAACAGACAAAACCTCAAGCTTAGATAGGATAGATAACTCCATGAAGCAGAGTTCCCCGGAAAGACTCTGAGATGGAGACTAGCACGTAGCAGGTCTTCAGGGAGCAGAGTGTTTTGGGACCAACCCCGAGGGAGGGAGGTAAAGGAAACAGGATGGGGCAGAAGAAGCTGAGTGGGGTACAACCTCAGTAAAAACTTCAGCCCAGGGGCGCCTGGCTGGCTCAGTTGGTTAAGTGTCTGCCTTTGGCTCAGGTCGTGATCTCAGGGTCCTGGGATCTAGTACTGCATTGGGCTCCCTGCTCAGCAGGGAGCCTGCTTCTCCCTCTCCCCTGCCCCTGCTTATGCTCTCTCTCCCTCTCTCTCTCTCAAATAAATAAATAAAATCTTAAAAAACAAAAAAAACAAAACAAAACCTCAGTCCATCTGTGGCAAGCTCTGAAGCTGAGATGGCCCTTCAGAGTTGTCCAAGTTGAAGCCAGGGGTTGCTTCAGCCAGTCCCTGGGTGGAGGCTACTCCAGGAAGAGCACATGGCCCTTCAACTGAGGCAATCCCAGGAAGGATCGACAGCCAAGAGCTGCAGCAGCTGAGGGAGCGAGTGTTCCATTTCTGCAGCATGGTCCGGGTGGCACATCATCCCATAGAGCTGACCACTGTCTGAGTCTATTCCTCTAAGGGCTGAGAGATTGCTCTTAGAAAGACAGTTGTTCTCTTTTATTTAGAATAGTCTCTGGTTGTGAGAGCAGAGATCCCTCTGTTATTCTGAAAACTTCAGTAAATGCGTTTTGCACACATGTTGTGGGGGTGGGGGGGGCAGTTAACTGGTACTCTGGGGGAATATAGAAGGAGCTAGTCCATGCCTAGGGAGAAGCAGGGAAGCAAGCTAGATAACTGAGAATTCAAAAAGCAGGAAGTTGTAAGTCTCCCTGAGAATTTTTGGAAATGTTGAGGGACATTGAACTTTGAATTATATATGGGTTGGGGATCAATCCAGTGAATTTGATTACCAAAGGCAAAAGTTATCCTCAGAAAACTGAAGTGCTTTAAAATACCCAGTTTATATTTTCCCAAAATAAATATGATAACACTTTGCTTTGGAAAGTCAAGGAAGACTTCTGAGAGGAGAAAGACAAAGGAGCTGGGTATTGAAAGATGAGTAGGAGCTTCTTAGGTGGACAAACAGAGGTAAGGTAGGTGGGATAAAAATACATTCCAGGCACCTCTTATTTCAGATTTTTATAGGGGTTCCCTTATGTAAGGATGATTGATTAAATCATTGGCCATTGGTGATTAACTCAATCTCTAGCCTCCCCCCTCAGTCTTCCCTCCCACTGGGTCAGAGGATGGGCTGAAAGTCCCAACCATCTAATCACATGGTTTGTTCCTCTGGCAACCAGCCATATCCTGAGGCTCTATAGGGCCCACCTAAATTACCTTATTAGCGAAAACCCAGGTATGGTTGAAAGGCAACAACGTGTGTAAAGGCCCAAGGTATATTAGGAATTATGCCAAAAAAACCCAGTGAGTCTGGAGGATAGAGTACCATAAAAGGAAAAGAGATTAGAGCAGCAGGCAAGAGATGACCCCAGGCTTTGTATGCCAGGCTACAGAGCTTAGATTTGACAATGGAAGCTCCTAATTCCCAAACTAATATATGACTACCCACTGGTTGGCTAGAGCTTATAGAAAGATACAAAAGAATGGGGCTCGTTTCTCTGGAACATAAATTTTACATATAGACATTAGGAGAAGGACATGCTTTTTAAATGAAAACAAACATATTTTACAGTAAAATTCAAAATTTGCATGATTTTTTAACATAAAAATAGGGCTTCAAATAAATTTTTTTGACTTCTTCAAAGCTGCCTTGCCACGTTCTCTGACGTGAGAGAAACTTGGATGGTACTACCAGTGTAGGTGACAGGAAGCTTCAAGCAGTACAGTAAGCCAATCAGCAAGTATACTTGGTTTTGTGTTGTTCTTATTTTATGTGTTTCCATTTTATATCTCCCCCAAGTCTGATTTTGTTGTAGTTAATAACATGGGAAGAGGAGAGAGAGAGAGAGAATGAACGTGACAGGGAAAAAAAGGAGGATGGGTATATATATATGGTACTGGCTGGCTGCCCAGGCTGGGCTTCATGGGACATCTATTCTTTGGCGAAGTTTCCAATAAATCTTTGGTTTGCTTGGTCCCCAGCTTTGCTGTTCAAGATCTGGGTTTTGATCGGGTCACCAGTTCACCCATGGTAGAGCAGATCCTAGAAAGTCTTTACTATATATATTTGGAGGATCCTCCCTATGAAGACCTATAAAGATCCTTCCTTCACACCAGGTGATAAAGATTGTTCTTTCTTCTGGGACCAAGGAACATTAATATTCCAGCTACCGTTCTTAAGCCAAGTAGATCTACAGTTACACTGTCTTTTCCTACAAGATAGCAACATGTTTGATCAGAGGGAAGATAAGTGACATACAAATTCCTGCCTGAATTGCCTTTGTTTAAAAATCCTGATCCCTAAGATATTTATATTTGGTTCCGATTCTGATGGACTCTGTCTGCATGAGGCTGATCGTAGCCTTGCAATGGGTGTAGACTAGCGAGCCTAGCGAATGGACAGGCGGCAATCCCTTCTGCAGAGAAAGGTCTAAAGAGTCAGGACTCTTCCATTTCCTAGAGCTCAGAAATTCCCCGCAAAGTCTGGCTTTTGGCTCTGGGCATCCCCTCCGTTGTTTACCTGAAAACACAAGCAGAGCCATGCTAGCTCAGGGCCTCAGATGCTAAGGAGACTGGGACACACTTTGGATAAAGGGTTGAACACAATGTGGGTCTTATTAGTTTGGGCATTGCATTGGAAAGGGGGTGGAAAAGCTTACGTATCCCTTCGATTGATTTCTGTCTCCTTATGCCCTGAAATGTTCACCTTCTGGTCATTTAAAGAATTGAAGTATATTTTAGGAGGGGCAGGAGAGGGGTCCCTAATGTTAGCAGATCCTGATACACCCCGGCCCTCCATGTACCCTATGCATTCACAGGGTTGTGTGGTAAACCTAGAATCACAGCCAAGACAATAGGATGGTTCCATGACACATTTTCCCTCCAACTGTGGCGGTGGAGCTGATTATGTCTGCCTCACCCAGTGGCTAACCTCTCTAGCTGTGCTGGACTCAACAGGGCTCTTCTCTACCTGGGACAACCATGAACACTCCTCACTTTTTGGCCTTCTTTCTATATTGCCCGGATAATGACCCCTTTCATTATAAAATGACTTCGGGGACATTAAAATGAATGAGAGCACATATTCTCTTCCATTAACTGCATTCTAACATCCGCAGTGAGTTTTGGGGAATTCCAAAACCCCTAGGAACCACGAAGGTGCCAATTTCTACCCTTTCTCTCAAATCCTGGTGTCTCTGGCTCTTTACAGAGTGACTACCTTTTACAAACCCAATGAAGGCCAATGTTGTCTTACAAAACAGATGAAAGTACGCACAACATAGTAGTTTCACAATAATTAAACAGCTGTTGATTAATTGATGCTTGATCGGTGATATGACCAAAAGAATCGCCTTTTAGAAAAAACTGCTTCCTAAAAAGTCCTTCAATAACTAATTCCCCTTTGCCAGTGCCCAAGACCCTCTGACACTGAGCAAAGAATACAGCTTTTATTGAGGTCCCAGAACACTAATTCTGAGATAACTTTGTCCTTCCACACAGTTAACGGCTCTGTGCAGGGGCAATGGAGTAACTATCTGGGTGCCCCTTGACATTGAGAGATCTAAAGGAATTTTTTCCTTTCCTCTAAAATCTGTGATCAAAGAAGACCTAAGGGTGTCAAGAAGAAAAACAAGCTAACACAATTTGTATTGAATTTTGAAAAATCTTTCCCTGTAGCCATGGGTAACTGGATAAGGAAACACTAAACAAGTCCCTTTGGGGATATTACATGGTGGTATTCAATTTTATATTCTGCCTCTTGCATTGGGGATTTCTTCAAGATACAGACAGACTCTGAGAGACAGACATATATAAATAGAAGCATTACTCAGTGATGAGATTACCCTTGGCTATAAGGCAAAATTACTTCTAAATAGATCGTGGCGTTTAAAAAAAAATTCTGGTTTCAGTGCTCTAAGAGCATAAGTATTTTAAAGGTTATGCATAATGCTCCAAAAAGTCGCATGTGAAATCGCTTCAGATATAGAAGGAAACTGTGACGATGAACATACTCGATTTACCTTTTTTTGACAGAGCAACAAAATTCCCTCCAACACTCCCTACACTCACTCCCCCACCCAGATCTAAGAGCAACAAAGGGTAGTTTTGATTTCTTGTGCCAAGAGATATGGAAGAGAAACATTACATGATTAGTTAAAATTTTCCTTCATTGGGGAATAAGGCTCCTATGCAACCAGAAAAATCAGAACTCCCTCTGTTAGCACGCTATGTACTTAATTAGGGTCTGAACTGTCAGTGTTCAATATGCTAATTATATGCTTAAGAACACTGATCATAATTTTTAATCTATCACTCCGCTGGATATGGCACCTTCTGGATATATAATTACATATCCAAGGAATCTAAAATACTCTCAGGTTGCCTTTTTCCCAAGCAAATCACATCATTCATGTTAACATAATTTTTGCCTGTCAAAATTTTTGTTAACAAAAACATATTGGGATTTCTTCTCCATCTATGCCAGAAATTTTCAGACACATCCCTATTTCCTCATCTGAAATATTCATCATTTTTTTTCTTTCCTCTAAGGGAATTTTTCTTTTCCATCATGCAGAATAATGTCCCCAGAGACCTCAAAGCTGTAAAATGAGTTCCTTCCCTGGTGAGAATAGAAGGGAAGAAGACTGACCGGAGAGACCAGAGCATCTTATCTCTAGTCTAGACTATGACTTCTGGAAATTCTAGGATGCCCGTTCTCACAGTCTCTGGGATTTAAAAACAAGCATAAATGTAAACATGACACTTAACAGGCTCCACACCTCCCCCTGCTCCCAGTAATATATATTTCAGACAAGCCAGGATTCTTACATTCTTATTAACCATTTCATATCACCCCTCTGTGGAAACCACCACTAGAGCTTGTCCCTAGACGGTGCCCTGAACCAGATCCATGACATCGTGAGTCTGGAGAGACCAGAGTGTGGCATGAACTGACAGCATAATCATCATGGCCTCTAACTCTCTGAGGCTTCCATTCCATAAAGGGAGGGAACATTCTTCTGACTCAGTCACCAAGAGAGACCAAGCAGGTTTCTGTATCTCAGCTGATGGGTGCTCTCCTCAGGCTTCCCACATCCCTCCCCAATGGGCATGATGGCTAAACCTCCAGGATGTTTTGAACTGAAGCTTCAGAGGGAGAGGGAATCAGTCACCAGCTATCTTGCTGTCCCCAAAAGCAAAAGGAAGCAAGGGCTCATGGACCTACCTATGACCTCCCCCGGAATTCCCAGAAATTCTTTGAGCAGAGAAGCTTTGCAAGGAAGATCCTGTGTGAACGGAGGAGAGAGAAGAGCCTTTGAATGGGGCACTGCGCTGAAGGGGGTTACATGTTTCCTCAGACTGCCATAGCCTGGACACTTCGGTCCACCAGTAAGGACAAAACAGTGTGACAGGGACTACAGTGGGGATAGGGCCCCAAACACTAGGAAACAGAGAGATAAATGAGGTGAGAAAAACAAGGGGTTGGGGAGCCAGAGAAGAGCTGGTGAGGCTTAACTAGGGCAGGAAATGTAGGTAGGAGTAACTCATCAGGCTGGCTAGGACACAGGGTGTTCTAGAAAGAGAAAGCAGCTTATGCAGAGGCCCAGAGGAACACAACCAGGTGGGGGGCAGCGGGGGGCAGGGGATGGAAGGTGGGTCAATATAGCTGGAGTGGTGACAACAGAATGGAGAAGGGGCCACCTAGGGGAGCCCTGAAAGCCATTTCATAGACCATGGACTTTCTGGAAGACACAGAGAGGTACTAGTAAGTTTAAGTAAAGCCACAGCCTTGTGAGATTTGCATTTGGGAAAGACTGTGACGGGAGCATGGGGTGGTGGGGAATGCGGGGGAAAGAGGACTGGAGGAGGACAAGGCTGGAGTCAGGGAGTCTGTTCCATCATCCAGGGCAGAGAGGAAGGTGGTCTTTGCCAAGGCAGAGACAGAGGGGATGAGACGAGGAGCTACTGAAGGAAAACTTCTCTGAGAAGGAAGAATCACAACAGTATCTTACCTTCCTGGTTTCTGCACACCTACCCATCTCATTAATCCTACCACAAACCCACCGAGGCAAATCTCACCCATAGTGTTTTACTTCTCCAGAAAGAAACGGGTTCTGGGTGGTTGACTCAGAAGTAGGAGGCTCCCTCCCAGGGAGACATCACATGCCCAGGCTGGTGCTCTTTCCACTGTGCTGCAAAGACTGCAACTAATGAGCTTACGGTTTTGAAGCTGCTGACCGCACTCAGTGGAAATGCGTGCAATTTGAGAGAAATCCCACTGGCAAGGAGACCAAGTAGAAAGAAAATTCTCAAGGAAAAAATAGTTCCTTCTGTTGTTCAGAAAATAATTCCACTCTGAAAGCCATTTTTAGAATGGTTAAATAACCAAAGAATTACGAGATCTACTTTTATCTTGTGGGGTAAAAAACTTTATTTAAATATTATATTTTATTTTCTATATTTCCATACGTAGGGTCTATTTTTACTCAAAGATGTTATTTGGAGAAATATATTTATATCTTACTGCCTTCCAGAACACCTGATAGATAAAAGTTGAATTAGCCTCCAAAATTCTGAAAAGGGGAATCTATATACCTGTTTCTCTTTGGAACAAGCAATATTAAGATAGCTAAATAAATTAAAAAGTCATTTATCTACCTAAAATGTGTATGCACTGTAATGAAACAGTTCTGTGTTCTGCCAGTTAACTGAGGGTGTTTTATTTGGGAAACACCCAGAGCCAGCACGCCAAAGAGGAGTAAACAGTAAAAAGTTTTATCACAAACACATGATCTTTGAAGAACAAAATCTACTCCCTTGGCAGTGATCAAAAAGGAAAAGTGTGGGAGTGTTTCCTTCAAAGGAGACCTTCAGGTAATTGCTCTAATGTGATTAACAGCAGCTCATATAACCCCTGAGGGCTGTCCAGGGCTGTGCTAACCAGCAACACACTTCCTTATCTGTAGTTTGCTTCCGCACACATAAGATTATTAGTGGATGGAAAGCAGGAGAAGATACCTAGATGGCGGCCGATAGATGGTATCTGTGAGCAGCAGGTTGTTGTCAAAACTCAAACAAAATCCTTTCCCAAGGACGGGCCACATTCTTTTGTCTTGCTCCGACACCATGGAATTGACGATCACAATATATAAAACTGAGTTCTTAATACCCCAGCCAAATCTGCTCTTCCTCTGGTCTTTCCCAGTTTCATAAATGTCACTTAGATTCACCCTGGCACTCCTTTCAGTAAGCATTCCTTCACCCTTCATGTTCAACCCACTATCAAGTCTCCAATCCATCCATAATCTCAAACCACGTGGACCACCCTAGTTCACGACGCCTGGTCACCGCAGCCCTGGAGAGCTGCAAGAGCCTCCCTGTGAGTCCCCTCACTTCTACTCTGACCTTCTCTACCCCTCCCCACCCAGCAGCTACAGTGGTCTTCCAATGCAAATGAGAAATTTCAAGTTCCTCAGGTTTCCCTTTGCTCCTAACACCCTGTAGTATGTCCTACAATACATCCAACTTGAGGTCTGGCCCAGGCCCTTTCTCCAGCTTGACCTCACACCTTTCTTCCCCACAATTCCTTTGCTTCCCAAAATATGCCAATGAATTTCTCACTTCCAGGTCTTAGCACATGCTGTTCCCTTTACTTGGAGTGTTCTAATCCTTGCTCTTCACCTGGCTAACTCCTACCTCCAACGGGTCTCAATGAAAATATCCAGTTTTACCTGACCCTTCAATCTTAATTTGATTCTAAATTATGGCACTTTTTTTCTCAATGCATGTAGTTTTTCTTGGCACAGCAGTTTGAATCTACCACATTTGCCGTGTGTTTCTTTTTAATGTCAATGCCTTCTACTATCCCATAATCTTTGTGAGAGCAGGAACCAGGTGTGTCTTTCTGGTTCACCTGTTTCCACAGCCCCTAGCACAGAGCCTAATACATAGTAAGTGCTAAGAGCTATTTGCTGAATGTATGGATGAATAGATGAGCAAATCCAAGGCTTACGGATATTTTTACTACACAGAGTTTTCATTTCATTTAAAAGGCATTAATATTGAGTTCCATTTTTTTAAGATTAGTAGAATACAGAGAATATACAGTTGAGTTAAACTGACTTGTATTCAAATACTGCATAACCATTCAGTAGCTGGACACCGTGGGGAAGTTTCTTCCCTCTCTGCATCTTGGGATTTTAAACTCCAATAGTAGAAATAGCATGACCTATTTCATAGTAGGTTGAAAGTGCCGTCTGGTTTTTTTCTCACAACTTTATCGTACTTTCCAATTTTTCTATTGTTATAATTAGAAAAGAACAACAAGTATTATTTTAGAAAATGCCTAGCTCACAAAATGCCTAGCTCACAAAGTCATTGTGAAAATTATCAATTAACTAGTGATTCAGATAATGTATTATCTAATGCTGAATGAAAAAACATAAATGTGAGGGTGCCTGGGTGGCTCAGTCGGTTAAGTATCTGCCTTCAGCTCAGGTCATGATCCCAGGATCCTGGGATCAAGTCCCACATTGGTCTCCCTGCTCGGTGGGGAGTCTGCTTCTCCCTCTACTCCTCCCCCCTGCCTGTGCTCTCTCTCTCTCACACTCTCTCTCTCAAATAAATAAAATCTTTTAAAAAAACATAAATGTGATATAAAACAACAACAATATTGGTTATTTCTCTGTGGCTCTGGAATCAGGAGTGGCACATCTGAGTAGTTCTAGTTCAGGTCACTCATGAGGTTGCAGGCAGATACAGCCAGGCTGTGGTCATCTACAATCATCCAGTTAAAGCTGGAGGATCCACTTCTAGGGAGGCTCACTCACACGGCTGGGAAGTTGATGCTGGCTATTGGTTGGGGGCCTCAGGCCCTCCTCTTTTCTTTCTTTCTGCAGAGCTACTTGAATGTCCTTGCAGGCTGATGGCTGGCTTCCCTCAAGGTAAGGAATCTAAGAGGCCAAAGCAAAGTTGCAATGCCTTTTATGACTCAGACTTGGAAGTCACACACATTGTTGCTCCCACCATATTCTATTGGTCACATGGAGTCAGCCCTGATTCGGTGTGAGAAGAGACCCCACTGGAGCCAGAATACTGGGAGCCATACAACATTTGAGAGCCTGACTTCCACAGACAAAAACCTTTCCCACTTTCTCCCTACAAGATGCCCATAAACTTCTACCACTGTGTGTGATGTGTGACATTGGAAATTGCTAATTGTGGTGTGTCTGGGATTGTTTTCTTTTTAGTACTAGGCTTTTGTCATGCTGTTTCAGGTAGAGCAAAATGAGTGTCCTTTGTATATTTTCAAGGATATGCCTAAATCAATTTCATACTCTTTCCAAAGTCATTTCTTGTTTAATTTTCTTTATCTAACTCTCCGCATGCCACCATCTTTGTTCATATTTAAACATTTTAGATAAAATTCATCATTTGATGATGACAATGAGAGTGATTACACCTCTCAGATCACTACTCCTTGATTTCAATCTAGACAAAGGTAATTTAACTAACAATATCTTTGTAACTGTTATTCTGATGTGGAAGCTGGAAAGTGGAATGTGTAAACATGTAATAGGAAAGCCTAACACCTCGGTCCCATATCTAATGACATGTCATTGACTGGAATTAATTGAAATTCTTGAACTCTCTCCTTACTTATCCCCCTTACTAAATAAAATTGATAATAATAGTCCTCACCTTGCAAGCATAAATAATAGTGTCTATGCTAAACACACATAGAACACTAGGTTTCCTCTGGAGATGGGAACTAGCTGTCTGGGGAAAAGAAGTGAGAAGGGTATTTTCACTGTATGCTCTTTTGTACCATCTGATTTTTAAACTATTGAATGTAATATCTAGTCAACATCAAAAAAAAGTTATTTAAAATTATTGGACAATTCAACTGTTCATCAATAGAAGACTGGTTAAATAAACCAATTTCCTATCCAAAAAATGGGGTCCTAGTTAGGTGAAAAAGGAATGAGGCACATCTCTATACAGTACTATTAAATGAGCTTCAGGATATATTGCTAAGTGAAAAAAAGCAAAGTATAGAAAAGTGTGCTTAGATAAAAGTGCACACTAAAATATAATAAAATTTAATAAAGTATATTATCTAAATATAATAAATAGGGGCACCTGGGTGGCTCAGTCAGTTAAGCGTCGCCTTCAGCTCAGGTCATGATCCCAGGGTCCTGGGATCAAGCCCCGCATTGGGCTCCCTGCTCAGCAGGGAGTCTACCTTTCCCACTCCTACTCCCCCTGTTTGTGCTCTCTCTCTTTCTCTGTCAAATAAATAAATAAATAAAATATAAAATTAAAATACAATAAAATTACAGAGCAGTGGATGGATAACATAGTATTTTTAAATAATGGTTATCTGTGGAGGAAGGAGGACCTAGGTGAAGGTAGTAGGGATGGAAGCTAGACTTTTCTGAATATTTTTAGATTTGACTTTGAGACCATGAAGGTATTTTGCATAATTATAAAACCAAATTTAAGTTTAAAAAGTAATCCCTAAAACTTTAAAGTGAAATGGAACAAATGAACCCATGGGCCCAATTGTTGGTACAACCATACAGTAAGGAACCCTTTTGAGTGACATCAAAGCAGAATTCCCTGAGTGTGAACTGGAGCCAGCCAGCAAGGGCTCTCCAAAACTGTGTATGTCTCTTCCTAACTCGGCATCCAGTGACGCAGAGTCCATAGCTTGGAAGCAGCCACTCGAGGGTATTTGTACCGTGGAAATCAGCAAATGTTACAAATCAGTCTTCTGCTTATTTTGGTTTTCTTGCTTCTTTGTTCTTGGAATACTGACTGTTAAACATTTACCAGCACACCACTCAATTTATCTGTACATACCTAGAGACCAAAATAATTACAAAACAAAATTACTGCAAATTAGCTTCAATAATCATGGTGTTGGTGTAGTGTCGGTATTGTTATTCTGAGATTGTCTTGTGAGCAGTACAGGATAAACAAATGAGTCATTATGTTGCTATTGTTAAGAACTGGGATTTTGGAGAGTGGGAGAAAGAAGATAGGAATGTAAGGGATTAAGTAAAAGCCCTCTGTATTGAATTTCATTTGGGACTATCAGTGTGAACACATGATGAATTTTACTTTATCTAGATAATCATAGCAATGGAATCAGCAAAATCCAAACTGTGGGAACTCTGAGGCAAACTACACAATTTCTTCAACAAAAACAAAAGCAAAAAAAAAATCACAAGAAAAACAAAAAGAAATGGAGGAGGGTATCTATTGATTAAAAGAGATGTAAAATATATTTAACCAATCTCATTGTATGAACGTCTTTGGATCCTGATTCATACCAAAAAAAAAAAAAAAAAAAAAGGCGGAAAGAAGGAAGAGAGAGCATGTGAGCAAAAGAGAATTCCTATGACAATTATGGAAACATGAAAAAAACTGAACATCTGGGGATGTCTGGGTGGCTCAGCTGGTTAAGCATCTGCCTTTGGCTCAAGTCATGATCTCAGGATCCTGAGATTGAGCTCCGCATCAGGCTCCCTGCTCAGCAGGGGAGTCTGCTTCTCCCTCTCCCTCTGCCCCTTCCCACCTGCTTGTGCTCTCTCTCTCTCAAATACATAAAATCTTAAAAAAAAAAAAAAAAAAAAAAACAGGGACACCTGGGTGGCTCAGTCAGTTAAGCTTCTGCCTTCACCTCAGGTCATAGACGCCAGGGTCCTGTGATCAAGTCCCACATCAGGCTCCTTGCTCAGTGGGGAGCCTGCTTCTCCCTCTGCCTCTGCCCCTCCCCCCTGCTTGTGCTCTCTCTCTCTCTCTCTCTCTCTTTCTCCCTCTGTCAAAATAAATAAATAAAATATTTAAGATAAATAAAATAAGATAAATAAAAAATGAGAAAACAAATGAGAAAACTGAATATCTGATGTTACTAAGGATTTTGTGTTGGTTTTGTGTGATGATTGTATTTTGATTATGTTTTAATAGCATAGTCTTTGTCTTTTAGAAATACTCCCAAAATATTTACATATGAAATTACACAACCAATATGCCTAGGATTTGGTCAAAATAATCAAGGATAGAAGTAATGAGAGAAGCTGTAGAAAAGTAAAATTGGCTGGCTCCCGTTCTCACAGCCATTGCAGTACATTGAGCTCCATAGAGAGAGCACCGGGGCAAGTGAGAGCCAGACGGGCACTGGGCGACTCTGGCTTGCTGAGGAAAATAATTAAACATGGGCAAAGGAGATCCTAAGAAGCCGAGAGGCAAAATGTCATGATATGCATGATATCAAACTTGCCGAGAGGAGCAGAAGAAGAGGCACCCAGATGCTTCAGTCAACTTCTCAAGGGTTTTCTAAGAAGTGCTCAGAAAGGTGGAAGACCATGTCTGCTAAAGAGAAAGGAAAATTTGAAGACATGGCAAAGGCAGACAAGGCCCGTTATGAAAGAGAAATGAAAACTTATATCCCCCCTAAAGGGGAAACAAAAAGAAGTTCAAGGATCCCAATGCACCCAAGAGGCCTCCTTCGGCCTTTTTCTTGTTTTGTTCTGAGTATCACCCAAAAATCAAAGGAGAACATCCCGGCCTATCCACTGGTGATGTTGCAAAGAAACTGGGAGAGATGTGGAATAACACTGCTGCAGATGACAAGCAGCCTTATGAAAAGAAGGCTGCTAAGCTGAAGGAAAAATATGAAAAGGATATTGCTGCATACCGAGCTAAAGGAAAGCCTGATGCGGCAAAAAAGGGAGTTGTCAAGGCTGAAAAGAGCAAGAAAAAGAAGGAAGAGGAGGAAGATGAGGAAGATGAAGAGGATGAGGAGGAGGAGGAAGATGAAAAGATGAAGAAGATGAAGATGAAGAAGAAGATGATGATGATGAATAAGTTGGTTCTAGCGCAATTTTTCTTGTCTATAAAGCATTTAACCCCCCTGTACACCACTCACTCCTTTTAAAGAAAAAAATTGAAATGTAAGACTGTGTAAGATTTGTTTTTAAACTGTACAGTGTCTTTTTTTGTATAGTTAACACACTACCGAATGTGTCTTTAGATAGCCCTGTCCTGGTGGTATTTTCAATAGCCACTAACCTTGCCTGGTACAGTATGGGGGTTGTAAATTGGCATGGAAATTTAAAGCAGGTTCTTGTTGGTGCACAGCACAAATTAGTTATATATGGGGATGGTAGTTTTTCATCTTCAGTTGTCTCTGATGCAGCTTCTACGAAATAATTGTTGTTCTGTTAACTGACTACCACTCAGTAATTGCAAAAAAAAAAAAAAAATTGCAGCTGTTTTGTTGACATTCTGAATGCTTCCAAGTAAATACAATTTTTTTTATTAAAAAAAAGAAAAGTAAAATTGGTCATAAACTGATAATTGTTGAAGCTTAGTGATGGATCCATGGAAGGTTAATATATTGTCTACTTTTGTATTTGATAGAAATTTTTAAAATGTTTTTTAAAGATTAATTCCTTCACCCCTATGCCTACAAGATTTTGCTTTCCCCCAAGTTTTTTTAAAATATAAGCATATCTTTATAGTTACTACAGTTTATAATACTATATTATATACTTGAAAGTCACTAAGAAAGTGGATCTTAAATGTTCTCATTACAAAAAAAATTTGTAACTCTGTATGATGATGGATGTTAACTGGACTTATTGTGGTGATCATTTTGCAACATACACAAATATCAAATCATTACATTTTACACCTAAAACTACTATAATATTATGTCAACTATACCTCAGTTAAAAAACATATATAAGCATACTTCTGATGAGATACATTTCTGTGGATGTGTTTTTACTATCATCATTTACTAAAAATTACTAAGTGCCTCATGTGTGGGCCTCAATTTAACAAAATTTATAAAGCAACAGAGTATAGACATAAAATCATATTGAATTAGTTAGGAAAAAATCAACTTAATAGAGTCAGTGTATAGACCAAAAGGCCTTGGCAGCTATTAATGAAATGCTTAATTAGGAAACACAAACACTTTTCAAACAATAAGCAATCAGAACTTCTTACAAAGGCACAAGACTTTAAAGGAGTTATTGCTGCCGTATAACATTATATAGGCCCACATAGAAAGATTCTTCAAAACATCTGGAATCCAAGTCCACCTGCTACAGGTGAGCAAACAGAGCCTCCATAAAGCGATGAAAGAGACAAAACAAGCCGATTGACCCGGGGGGCACTTTTATGAATAGCCCATTAGGAGGAAGCATAGACAGCACTTCTACCCACTGTGCATTTCTCAAGAAAATGAAACCTCAAAAAAGTACAAAGAGGCATCGGCCAAAACCATCTCCATTTGCTTTTGGTGTGAAATATCCTTTTCCAATTCAGACAGACAGCAAATATTTAACAAGGAAAGGAGAGAAGCAGGTGCAGAATTTGGGCAATAGGTAACGACTCCTTGCACCATTTTGAGTCATCAGTGAGACATTTAGGTCAGTCACCCTCAGACACAGATAGTGCTTTTGACCACTATAAAAGGTAGCAAGCATTTTAAGAAGAGATCGACTCCTGTCCCTGGCCCCATAGTTCCAACCAAATAAAAAACCCACATACCACGGGGAGTTGGTGGTGAGAAACATCGGCCATCAGCCAAGGTAAGTAATGTAAGCAAACCCTGAAAGTGTCCTGAAGCCAGACTTCAGAAGAGAATGTTGACTTTTGGAGCTCCTCATCGCTATCCTTAAAGTCTCAAGTCACATAGGAAGCATGGTTTTCTCCATGGACATAAGCCAATGTCCCTGCAAATGTGTCTTTTGGGCCATGTACATCAGAACCACCTTGAAATGTTGCTAAATACAGACCTCCTAAACAAAATGGCAAGTGTGACTGGGGAATCTGTATTTTGAACAAGTCCCTGGGGCTGTTTTCATGCCCCTTAAAATTCTGCAACCACTGTACTAGGCCAAAGCTGAACAGTGAATGTTATCACAGATCACAAAATGCCCAACAGCAGAAGCAAATGCTCATGACTTTTCTTTTATGTAAAGTACATGTGAAATCATTTTGTAATCATATGTCTCACATCTATAAAACTTGGTGGGAGGGTGGGAGTAAGGATTACAGATTATTTAGGGTAAGAGTTTCTCTCTAACTCCCTATCCTATAGCTGGCCTCCTTATTTTTCCAATCTCTGAGTCATTCAGATTAAATGTTCATGTTAAAAAAAAAGTTACAAGGAGAGATAGTGACCCATTATTTTTATTAATTATCTGTGGTACAGAGTATATTCAAGCATCTAGGACAAGAGTGCATTCATCATGCCCATTATCAAAAGATTAAAACTCACTCAGATTAGTGGGTACCAGCAAGAATCTAGAACTGGCATGAAGTTCCACTTATCAGCTGTGTGACTTTTGATAGTTCACCTAACCTTTCTGAAATTGTTCTTCAGTTTGAATCGACAACAATGAAAATCTCTTACCAGGATGTTATGGGGATTAAATGAAGTACTGTATGTAGAAGCTTTTTGATATCTGCTGAACACAATTGAGCATAAATTGTTACAATCTTCCATTTCTCCAATAGCATTCAGTCATGCAACTAAGCGGGAGCATCTACTATATGCACACCCTGGGCTGAAAGGCATTGTGTTCTTGCCATCAAACACATCAATGTAATGCTTACAAGACTATGATGGGCAAGGAGGGGTCTTCCCTCCAAGAGGGGTCTTTGAAGGGGGATTATAGAGAAATCTTGAGCTGGGAGATGGACAAACTGAATGTTATGTTTGTTCTGTGCATCCCATGGGGAGGAAGGATGGTCAATACAGGCTAATCAATCTCCTGAAATCGCTTATCCTCAGGACACTGAGAACTCTATGGAGAATCTGGTCAAGATCTCTACTTGTAGAGACTTGTAGGGATCCAGCTTTTAAATCAGCACATGACTGGAAGAGAGTATATTTCCCTCCCTGATTGAAAGATTTAAAAGAAGGCAACCACTCTCTCCTCATCAGTTCTCAATTGCCAGGCTTTCCCTGACTTTTCAAAAACTTCTGTGTATTTCTGTTTATCAGGAATCAATCTGTGGTAATGTGGTTGTCCTCCAGCTCTCCATCAGTAAGTGGATATAACTGAGCTAGGCGGACTCAGAGATGCCTGCTTGGTTTGCTGCAGTGCCCAGATCTCCCCTTTCCTTATCCTTTCACACACCCCCTCTTCCCTCCCCAGGAGCCCTATATCCTCAGTCTCTCTTAGCAAAGGGAGAAAACTGATCCAAGCACTAACATGATTTTGATACAGTTTGATGTTTTGCTCCTAATAGTGCTGTGTGCAATTTTAAAGAGGAAACCAGAAGAATGCATTCCAAAGGACAGAATTGCAGGAGGAAATTTCTGGGAGGAAGCGGAGAGATTTTTGGATCCCCCCGATGACATCAGTGAGCAACCCCAGACCTAAGAACCATGCTGTTCCAGTCCTACTCCCTGGCCATGCTTGGCACTTAGTCACCCCCTATGCTAGGCAGCCATGCATGCCCCTGTCATTGCTGATGCTGGTCATTTCTTTCTTCGGGGAGAGCCAAAACTCAGCATCTTCCATGGATCCCCCAACGTTTGCTCTCCCCTCCCCGGGGTCATTTCCTGCTGAACCACTCTGGTTTCATAACATTATTAAGAATGTCATAATGGATTGGGCCTGGCATAGCTAAGGGAACCACCGAGAATTTAAGTCCTTATTGAGGACAATGGCCAAAGTCTCTTTCTACCTGGAAATTTCCCTAATTCCCTCACCTCTTTCAAGGCTTTGTTCCAATCTCATCTTCTCTGCCCTGTGCAGCCCTACTGAAAGCCACATAGGCTCCCGCCCAGGGTCCAGACTCCCAATTTCCCTCTTCTTTTTGCCGCAACATTTGTCAACATTCAAGATGTCATAAAACCTACTTGCTTATTTTGCCTATTGTTCATGTCTGTCTTCTCCCGCTGGTTATAAATAAGTTTCACGAGGGCAGGAATATTTATTTGTTCATCAATATATGCCTAGTATCTAGGAGGGCGCCTGACATATAGTAGGTACCCCATAAATAGTTGTTGTTAATAATAATATAACACTAACAAAATAGATTTAATTAATTAGTAATAAATAGATAATTTCCTGATTATTAAAATAATAATAAATTAATGATAGGATTGTTGCTGGTGATAATTATAATGTTTGTATGCTGTTGATGGCTATTAAGTATATTGAAAAAGCACAGTTGTTAACTGAAGTAGAGAGGTCAAGGGGAAAGGAGGACCCAGCCCGTGTTGGGCACTGCACGGGCATGCATGCTTATTAATACAACACTCCCCATTCCCCACAGCGTTTCTAGAACGAGGACCTTTCACTGACAAGTCCCAGCCTAACCACCAGTCCCCAGGGCCTGGCCTGGGTGGCAGCCAAAGGGAGAGCTAGAGCATACATTTTCCCCAAGACTCCTGGAAATTCCTGCAGGGAAAAGGAAATACTGGCCAGCCCCGGACTTCGACCTCAGGGGCTTCCCCCACCACTTCATCCCCCAGATCATTGGGACAATCCTAAAGGTTTCCAGAAACTAAAAGTAGCTCTTCATCAGGAAGCCGCTGGGGAGTTCCCGCCGGCTCACCTACGACGGTCCAGCCGGCCCAGATGCGGCTCATGAGTCTGTCACCACCTGCCCAATGAGTAGATAAATCAAACATAGGTCTGGGCTATTAAAACTGCATTAAAACCAATATATATGAGCCAACGGAGCCCATGAGACGGGAGCAGGGTTGCTGGAAAAGTCATTGGCTCAGAACAAGCGACTGGGTTTGGTCCCTGCATCTCACCAGACCTTAATCAGCCCCAATCACTCAAGTCCTGCTTGTCTCCTAAAACCTCAAACAGTAGCATCAGCACTTTGTCTCATCCTGTCTTCTGGAATGGAAGACAGGCCTCTCGTGGAAAAAACTCTGGAAAGGCAGACACTAGAAGTGAGCAACAGTTACCTCTGGGAGAACAGATCGTAAGAGTAGAGAAGGGGATGCATTTAAATTCATCCACTCCTGAATTTTATAAATTGGTCAAAGCAAGCATGTGTTGCTCTTCTAATTTAAAAAATCAATTGTGAGTCTTTTTGAAAAAAGAGTTCTATACCGGAGGACACAAGCAGGCTTCTCAGATAGATGTGCTATGACCCTATGGAAATTCTCGGTGAAATGCAATCCCAGCTTGCTCCAGTGGGAAGTGTGGAAAAACATGGACCTCATCCGCCGTGGACCCCAAGGCCACGTCATCCCAGGGGCCAGCTTTGCCTCTCAAATGGCACTCCAGCCCTGGGGTTTGCTTCTGTGCCTTTCGCCTCCGTGGACCACATGCAAGTGTCCACTCCTCGAAAGGCTTTGCCCGGGAAGGCAGTCTGCAGTGTTCTCTGCAAGTCTGCTTGCCCAAGATCAGGTTATCCCAGCCCATCCCAAATGATTCCTTGTTTGCGGGACACCCAGAGTCCTGCTGAACGAACTGGCCTAAAACCCTGAGCCCTGTTCCAACGGGATACAGCAAAGGGATTTAGAAGTCATGGCTGACGGCAAAAGGAAAATACTGCTCAATGAGAATAGCTTTGTCCAGAGGCTGGCGGTGGCGTGTAACCAGACGTCCGCCCTGAGGCAAGACGGCAGCTGGCTCATGCAATCTGGGCTCCCTAGAACCACAGTGAGCCCCATTCACAAAACCACACCCCACAGCCCGGAGCCTGCAGAGGCTCCGGGCCGTGCTGAGGGCACCTTTTCCAGAATGTGGCAACACAGACCTATAACCAAAAAGAGTCTATGTTTCCCTGTGGTCAGTATCTGCGACTGAACTTGAGACAAGGCTGGCATTGCACAATGACTTGCAGAGATGGAAGGGACTCCGGGGTGTATTCAGAGGGTGGTTTCAAACTGGGTTTCACAGAGCACCAGGGGAAAAGGGTGAGGCCAAGGCGGGCTCTGAGATGCCCATTCTGGATTCATCAAGAATCAGTTTACCATTGACCTATTTTGTGTCTGGCTTCTTCCCCGCAGATGCCAGACAGTCTTGTGACAGGTCCAACCTCGGCATGAACTCATGTTCAAAGAAACATCTGTCCATCAAAACAAATATAATCTGAAGCAATTCAAATCTATTCCCAGCCTCTTAAAAAAAAAAAAAAAAAAAAAAGCCAAAGGGGTGGAGTGCATTCTTAATGCACACTAAGAGATCTTTAAAAACATATTACTCCCATTCTCTGCCACTCTCAGTACCCGCTACACGGACAGCAGCTGCTTCCTGAAACCTTACTCTCCTCCCTACTTTCAAAGCCAGACGAGAAACTGTCCATGACATCCAGTACGGCGGTATGGCTAATTCCACCCACACACCAGCACCCCCTCCCATCTCCCTTCTCTGGCTCCCTTCACCGTGTAGCTCAACTCAGCTTCTCTGGCTTCACTGGTTGGGGTTTGGGTTTTTCCCCCCTTGCCCCATACAGGAAAGCCCAGACACTGGTACAGCAAGCGTGAATCCTTCTTCCTTACAAGGTAGGGAGTATGGACAAAGACAGTGAATTCTAGTACAGTGTTTGGTTTGGTTTGGTTTTTTATTCCTTGTTGCGTTGAGTTCCCACAGCAAAATTCATTGTTAAAAGGATGCCACTGATCCAGTCCATTCCAAATGGAATCTCTGAGAAAATTCTAACTGGTAATCATTCTGCCTCTATACATTCAGTGAGAAGGGGTTCATTACTTCACAAAGCAATATGTATAATTTGGGGCCAGCTTTTCATTTGTGAAAGGTCTTCCTGAGCCAGATTTTTGACAGGGTTTGAGGTCTGCTTGAAGGTCCTTCTGCCTAAGAATATTTCTCTCCATCAACCGGCAGAAATGTCTCAATGTTTGAAGTTCCCACATTGATTCCCCAAGGACTGGTTAAATATAAATATAGTCTCTGAAACAGGTAAACCTTTCAGTCACGAACACCAACCTCATTCTTTGAGTTCATTTTGCAAATTAGCTAGCCAGACAACAGGTGATACCTTGAGATCTGGGGTTAGGAGTGAAGAAGAAAAACAATTTCAAAGTATGAGGTGACTAGGAGGCAAGGCTCAGAGAAGACACACAGCAAAGTGGAGGAGGCCTGGAGTAGTGGGAAAGGACAGACCCAGGCACACCCAGCGTTAGAGACCCACTGCCAAGCCCCTAGACCCGGAGTAACAAGAGGGCACCACCAGATGTGACCATCCAAGAAGCCTTGAGCTACCATCATTAGTCGACACAGTGGTTCCTGACAAACTTTTGGTGTGGAGTACCTCCTGAGGGCCCATCCTCAGCATCTGCTCCTGACCCAGTTAACTCACAAATTCTTCTCTCTTCTTCTCTAACTGCCCAACTTTCAGGCTCATCACCTGGTTCCAAATACCCCACCCATCCCGTGATCCCTGCTCAGTCTCCTATTGCCACACCACCCTCTCCAAGCTTGCCCACCTGCTGTCCCTCTCACCTCCTGACCCAGCCCAGTCTGTGCCCACGAGCTCTGGTGCTCTGAAGACTCTCCCTTCGACTAGCCCTCTTCTTCTGTTCTCCATCTCTAACAACTAATCATCAGCTACACCTGGTGTCCCCTACCTCTGATGACTCTACTTAGGAGTTTTAGCCACATGCCCCTTTCCTGTCGGATGTCACAAAACCACACTGCCGAATTCCTTCATTCTCAGGGCTCTCTAAACGTTCGTTCATTGAATAAAGGAAGGAAGGAACAAATGAAAGCTTTATGGGATCTGGCCAGGAATGTTGAGAAAACGACTAAACAGAGGTTCCCTTGAGTGACAGAAGTTGTTCAACAATATCAACACCAAAGATATTATGAGGTTAATACCCATTAGGCCTCTGTCCTCGGAGCTCTCTCTAACCCCAGTAACTGTGGACAGGCATTATTGTTTCCAATCAACGTCTGTTCCCTTTCTTCTGACTTTCCTTGGGGATTTTCAATCAAGGCACAGTAACCGAGAAATAGGCTGACGGTCCAGTTAGGTCACCCAAGCCTCTTTCCTCCAAGAATTTGCATCTTGAGTTGAATGACCTGAGAATGGAAATAATGGAGCAGATTCCTCCAGAAGGCTGTGCCCTACAGAGACTGGCTGGTTGGGTAAGAGGCAGCATGTCACCATGTGGGTACCAGAGCCAGCTTGCCCAGAATTAAACCGGGATCCACCACGTATTACACCTGTGTCTTTGGATTCCTCCAAGTTACTTAGCTCCTTGCTGCCTCAGCTTCCTTTTCTGTATAAAAGCGATATGCAATGTCCATCAGAGTTCTTCTTAGGTTCAAATCAAGATTCAGACTCACAAGGCAGCAAATGGCTCTGCATTTGGCATCAGTTTACTCAGAAGCATATCAGATGTTCTTCAGCACGGGAGTCCTGACAATAATGCACGCACTAGGATTCAAGGACAAGATGCCAATATTCACATCAAGCGGGAACTGCTCCGGCTTAAAACCTCATGAGCTCCCCCATCCTCCTCCCTCTCTAAGAGCTAGTAGTTCTTATAACAAATCCGCAGGGGTAGCTTGCAGGTTCCCACATAAGGACATGCCAGTTCCAAGAGTCAGAGAAGCCCAAAACAATAGCTGCTTAACAGGTGTTTATATTTGTCCCAGCCTAGGAGCCTTTTACGTTGCCTAGCAATACGGTAGACACATACCATCATGTCTGGTTTTCCAGAGTAACAGTTGGGCAGTCGATTAAAGATCAGATTGTCATGCTGCAGGGGACTTGGGTTTTGTTAAGCCTTTCCCTCATAGGATAATAATGGTACCCACCTCAAAGCATTGTTGTGAGGGTCAGATTAATTAGTACATGTCAAGGGCTTAGAACTAGGGCCGGAACGAACACACTCAGCATTCAGTCAATGCTACCTATGGTTACTGTATATTTCTGGAGCTGCTTGTGTTTTCCCTCCTTTCCAAAATCTAATTATTCTGGTTTTTCTTCTCTTAGCTACCAGTAATCCTTCCAGTAAATTGAACTTTTCCTTAACTTCACCAGAGCACCTTTCTACGGCAACTGAACAACTTCAGTTAGCCCGGAGCCTTCAGAGGAGGAGCCCGTCTGCACCAGGGAGTCTACCTGACGCGACTCTCAGGACCTCCGGTGAGCGCCAGATTTCAAAGTGCCAAAGGAGAGCCTGAAACGTTCAATGTCCTGCTGGCCCAGAGGGATGTGGAGCCTGAAGCAGATGTGGCTTCCAGCCCAGAGCCTACGGTGACTTTGTCAAGGGTGCAAAGGGAAGAAACTGTTCCTCTGCTTACCTCGCTCCGTGATCTGAGGTCGCTGTGTTTACTAGTGACTTGAGGGAAGAATGTTGTCAGAGCACATGGGTCGAAGCAGAGAGGTGTCTCAGAGAGAGTAAGTCGTTAAAGCAGCTCATTAGGGAGCGGAGAGTGAAAACCCAGGTAAACACAGCCGCCCGGGATGCTCCCCCTGTGTGGCCCTTGGCCAGAGCACAGACCGCAGTCCAGGGAGGGGCAGTAGGCAGTACATCTGTCCCTAAAGGAGTTGCGCCACAGATGGCATATTCATTTCTCTCTCCCGCCCCCGTTTCGTGAATAGAAGTGATGGTATCAGCAGATCTGCGCCCCTCCGTGTCACTGAGGTAACTGTCTGGGCTGAGGCAGGATGACTCACTTGAAGGCAGTTCTCCTCCTGTCTCCTCTTTATGGCCATGGTGTCTGGTTTTCTGAATTGATAATTCCTCCCCTTGTCCCAGCTTCCCCAAGTCCCTTTCCTTCCACACCCCGCAGCGGATCTGACTTGCACCTTCCCGCTGCTGACACTCTGACTAAAACAAGCTGGGAGAGAAACCGAGGCTGCTCTCCTACCCTGGGTATGCTTGGGTGACAGTGACTTTATTTCTTGCTCAGGTACGTTTTCATGCCTGCTCTCTGAGTCTAAGGAATGTTGCCTAGACAATGACTTATTTAGAAAAGGTGAGAAGAGAGACGGATCAGGAGAGCTAGCCAGGCTGACTCCACGGCCATCTTTCCCTTGCAAAGAACGTCAGCCAGGCACAGCCCCTCTGCCTCCCCCTGGGCTCAGACTTCTTTGTGGAAGGGACGAGTGCTTCCCAAGCGCCGGCCACTTTCTTCATATATCACTGCTCCCCCCCTTCTCCTATTAGTTACCTCTTTTATTTCAAAATTATTCCCATCTATTTTTTAACATAAATCCCCATTTACCCTCTCCAAATTCAAAGTATCCATGCAATCATAAGTTTAATGTGCTATTGTTACTATTCCCTCAACAAACATAGAACTCTTAGGGTGTGTCAGGCCCCCCCACAAGTGTTCTACAAATATTAGCTCCATCAGTCCTCACCACCACCCTATGAGGTAGGGGCTGCTTCATCCCCATTTTATAGATTGGTACACTGAGGCTTGAATTGATGAGGAAGGAATCACACAGTAATTAGTAGAATTGGGACTGAGATCTGGGCAGGAATGCTCTGGAACTTGAGTTGAACCTGAGTTAACCACGAAGGGATTCTGCCTTTTTAATACAGTATAAAATAACAACACAACTATTAAGTTGTTTCCATTTTAATTGATATACCACAACAAATCATCTCGTGCACCACCCGTGGTCCATACCATGCCTTGAGAAACACCGGCTGGGTGGCAAGAACTCTGGACTTTTCCACTACCACTGGCTGGGTGGTCTTGAGCAAATTTTTTGACCAGCATAAGCCTCAATTTCTATAGGCAATAATCCCTACTTCTCTCATAGACGGCTGTAGAAACTAAAGAAAATCATACCATTGAAAGTGCTTTGGGAAATATTCTTGCCACAAGTCAACATCATCCCCTCTGATGATGAATAAATGTTTAAAATGAAAGAAACAGTGCCCCTACTTTTTCATTACAAGCAGCTCTTACTGGTTGAAAACTCTTTCACGTAAAGAGTAGATCCTTATGTTCCTTTGTGTTAGGGGTGGTTGCTGCTACTGCCAATCCAAAATATACTACTTCATGAAGTAAGGTCTGTTTCTATTATTTCACTACCTGATGACTTCCTGTGTATAACATTCAAATGTGAGCAGCTCAGCCAAAGGCCCATAAAGCCATTTCCCCCACACTTTACACTTAGCCGTGCTAAACATCTGCTTTTCTCTGCCACCCGAGTTGATGAGTTTCACTTTGCACCGCGGTGAGGTCCAGGTGTCAAGCGAGGACCCAGACATTTTCTTCCCTCCATGCCTCAAGAGGAGTCTGGGTTTATAGCCCCATTTCCCCCCACCGAAAGAGCTGGTGGGGAGAAAAGCACTGCAGCTGGGCTTTGTTACCCTCAGTCAACAGCCATGGCATTTTTTTAAGGTGGCTGGAGGGACCCAAAGTTGCATTCTTGAATTTTCAGCTAGGTTGGAGCTGTAGCCATCTGGAATGATGAATATGAATATAAACCCTAGTGAGGGAACTTTGGTTTTTCCTTCTTTGGGAGCTCCTACTCCTTAAAATTTCCTTGCATCCTTACCCTGGGACTATTGCATTTTCTAGACTGAGTCTATAAGCATGGGCAAGGATCTGATCTGTTCCTTTTTGCTCCTCCTCCTCATCAATATGATATATTGTATATATCATAATGTAATGTAATGCTATGGCATATAATGTAATGTGAAATAATGTAATGCTCATGGCGCATTTTGATATCCTTGCAAGAGCACTAATCTGTAATGAACTGGTGAAACCCTGATATCACAATTACCTTTTGGGGTCTCCTACCTTATTCCAACAACCCTTCCGTATCAAGGGATTTCTTTTGAGTCCTATGTCCATTTTCCCCTTGGAAAACACATCGCAGTATAAGAAAGAACTTCTCTGATAACTGATCAATGTGAAAAAAGAGGCAAGATAAATAAATACAGAGGAAATATCCCCTAAATCCCTCATGGCTTGTTTCTGTGTCTCTATCAGCCAAACCAGAGCCTCCTATCATGGGAAGAAAGCAACTCTCTTCCTGAATCAATACGGATTGTATTTTGAAGACCAGAGTGTATGAAAGAAATGATTCAAAACATGAATGGATTTGTACACAGGATACTGTCTGTGTATAGCTGGGTCCTGCCCACAGTTTTCCTAAGCCATGTCTGTTGCCTATCCGACAAGAACAGATCACTTTTTAAAAATGGTCCTGGTTGACTATAAATAACCATATTCATTTAGCTGCTTGGGAATTTCCCTTCAATCATTCCTTTATTGCAGAGATAATATTAAGAAGTATAATTTTTACATTGGCTTAAAAATGTTAACCTGTCCCTCCACATAAGTTCCAATACGGCTCACTTTCCCCATCACCCACGTCTCACTGCTGTGCTCTGTTCCCAGACCATGGGCCCAGACATCTTCCTGGGCCTCTAGATTCAGACCCACCATATTTACTAGAGATGACTGTCCCAGGCATTGTGTTAGACACTTTCACATACGCTACCCCATCTGACCCCCAGAATTTTAAGAAAAGCAGAGTGCCCCCATTTCACAAGCAGGAAACCCAGACAGGCAGAGGGTCACCAACCTTGTGGAGATTGATCCTGGGTTTACACCTGAGTCTTCTCCAAATCCCTTACTCTCTGTATTAAATGAACTCCTTCAACTTCTCTTGACCCTGCTTTGAGCTATCTCAGCTGGTATCACTAACCACCCATCCCCCTCTTTGCAAGATGTATCCTCTCTCCTTTCCATCTGTGCTTGCGAATTCAGCCACTCTGGGCTCCTCCCAGACCTGTCTTCCCTGCATTCTATAATTGTCTCCTTTCCACTGACTCCCTCCTTCTCCTTTCCTGCCACAGCCAAGTTCCTAAAATTCCAGCTATACTCTTCCCATTGCTCAGTTCCTATCTGCTGCTCACCTTCCGGAGATTGCCCACCAAAGGGTCAGCTTCCATTCACGGCTGGTCTATTCCTCTATGTTTACCATGTTCTGATTCCATAGAGACCTCAAGCAAGCAAGCCTATGCTGATCTGTATGCCAAGAGGAGATATATATCCAGATATATATTTTTCTCCACAAATTTTTCAAAGCACCTTACTAAATATTTTTCCAGGTCTTCTGTTTTCAATTGTTAAACATTTCAAACTACCTGGAAGTAAGAACTATGTCCTCTCATTTTCAGTAGTGGCCTGAAGACATGCATGCAATCCAGTTAGAATCAAATAAGATACAGAATCCAAACCGTCCCACCAAATGGAATCAGCTCATCGTATACTCATTCTCTAAATGTTGAAAGGAGAAGTAAGAAGAGCCCCATTATCTAGGAAACCACAATTTCTTTTTTGAAAGTTAGCTAATATTACACAGAAGCTCCACTTTGCATAGATGGAGGAGACACAGAAAGAAGACGTTGTTAGCTCTGTCACATACCAGGGCTGTGTTAGTAGGAACGTAAGGAAGAAAATACTCTGATACACCGCTGGTATCAGTGTAAATGGGTCACACTTTTTTGGAGGAAGATTTGTCAGTATATATCAAAATAAAAAACACATATACTGTCTGACCCCGCAGTTCCATTCTTTTAGAACTAATCCCACAGATTTACTCACATCTGTGAGTAAGAAGAAATATATGTTGTAATATTTCTTGCAACATTTTAAAAACGAGGCAGCTCAATATCATATGAAATCATCTCCAAGATAAGATATGTAAAAAAACAAAATGCAGAACACCATGTACAATGTGCTAATATTTATGGACATGGGGTGAACACACATGAACACACATACACTTGCATTTGAAAAGACTATAGACCCATAAACGCACACATACACAGTTGGATTCGAAAAGACTGTCTCTGGCAGCTTATAGCAGGAAATTCTCTTAGCTGTTGTCTTTAGGGAGAAGAATGAGGGACTGAGGGGCTGGGGTAGGAAGGAAACTTATTTTCCCTCTAGATTTTTAGGTGCTAAGTTGAAATTTTGCCTTGCACAAGTATTTTTTTTTAATGGGTTTTTTTTAATTTTTAAACAAAAAGAATTTTTTAACCCCTTGGGTTAACTTGAACATCTTTTTTTCCCAGTGACGTGTAAAGAATTGCTGTAATTTAAACATTTTTTTTTCCCAGCGAAGTGTGAAGAGTTGCTGGAAGATTTGAGAGGCTTGGGTGGGTCAGCTCTGAATTGAGATGTTTCAGCCACTGATTTGCAATGGAAGGTTTTTCTGTTGCCTCCCACTGGGTTTCAGAACTTTAAATGAAGTGTTTCTATAAAGTGGGCACACTTAGTTAATCCATACCCCGAAGTCAGTCCCATTAGTTCACATCATACAACGGTCATCAGCTATCCCTATCCCTGATCCCTGATTGTCGAGGGACAATCTCAGGACTCCATAAAGTATTTTTCTGTGCTACAGGTCCTAGAACATATGTAGCCACAGAGTGTAAGCGGTACCATTCACCAGCTGCATCCAGTCTGCTCCTGCCCCAGGGTAGGAGGCATCTGAAGGTCAGTAACACGGCCTCAGCCACCTCTCAAGCTTTCTATTCTCCACACTCACTTGCGAGTCCGCAGCACCATGCCAAGTCCGGGCCTTCCATTTCTGGCTCCAGATAACTTTGTGATCTTCTCTCAGAAGCCCCCTAACTTGGCGTTTTCTCAACCGTCAACCTCACACCCCAGGAGAGAAGGGGAAATTCTGGAGACCAGGATCCCCCGAGCACCCGGAAGACAGCCGTTGGCAGACAGGCTGGGAGTCCAGGCAGCCCTGGCCCTCGTCACCACTGTCACCGGAGAGGTGATATTACATTAGCCACTGCTGCCCAGTGGAAATAAACTCTCAATAAGAATAACAGCAGCAGATGGATACTTGGGTTCTTCCAGGACAGCCATCCAGGGACATTCCGGCCTTAAAATTCTATCAATTCAAGCAAAAGTTGACATCTCCACCCCATTGGGGAACACTTGAGCCCTTAATGTCTTTTACTAGCAGCAGAGGACCTGAGAACCAACGACAGCTGAGGACCTGGCTGTTGCCCGGTCACCTGCAAAGGAGTGACCACCGAAGAACTGAGGCCCTTCTCTGCATGTCTGTTTTTCTCACTAGTCTTTCTTTCCAACTTTCCCGTAGGTGTGGTACGTCCGAAGGGGTACTTCTCTGAAACCATAACTCACACTTTCTCTGGGCCCCTCACAACCCCAGAATGCTAAGATGCTTTCAATAATGCAGTCTCCTTCCTCAGCTTCGGCTTCCAGCATTGATCAAGAAAAGGAGACCGCATCTCGATTACACTCCCCAACCTCATTCATGTACCATCAAGACTCACCTATGGGAGGAGAAACACTTCCAGGCCCACGATGTGCATTTATATCTTTACACATCTGATATACTGACTATTCCTAAAGCCTCATGCAGTTTGAAAGAGAGCATAATGCAGGTAAAACTTCAGTTGATTTTAGGCTGATTTTTCCATGGAACAGGGACTTATAAATCACTCTACGTGTCAAACTCTGCCCTTTTTCCAATTCAGTCGTCACTCTTCTAGTAACTTGGGAGATCTAAACCAGACATTTGTATCTGCCAGGGGCCCTGATTGGATTATTTCCTTAATTCAGCTGAGAATTGGGGGTGTTACATTCTGTTAATTCACAGATGACCTATTTTAAATGAGTGGTTCAGAGCCAACTTCTCTTTGAGACACTGGACGTGACATAAATACAGTGCAGGAAGAAGTCAATTCTCCATTCTGGCTTAACTTTGTTATTGTTCCAACCATTCACATAGGAAAAAAAAAATCCTCAAATACTCTCAAGTTTCACAGACATATTTTTGTCTGTATGTTTACTCAGAAAGAGCAAGTCGACAGCTTCATTTTCATATTTAAATTAACAGTGAGAGGAAGATTCTAATCCAAAGACCAAATCCAAAACCAATCCAAAGACCCCAGCTATTCTGAATTAAAGCTAAAATTATGAAAACGAGTTAGAACCACAAATGGCATCTGGCTTTTAAACTCTCTCTAAGGCACGGATGTAATGGAATCACACTTTGTGTTAAAAGAGTTTTAATGGTTTTAAAAGAAGTTTTGTGTCTTCTTCTTTCCTCTTCTTCAGACTAACTTGTTCAAGTGCTATGGCAATAAAACATGGAGTTAACTATTATTATTCATAATGGATTTTCAAAACTTCAAGTCCAAGGAGACAAAGGAGCTCCCCAGCAACGTTTGCCTATTGGAGGAAGATGCTGGAAAATGAGTAGGCAGATAGAGCTTCATTTGGCTTGTGCCAAATTCCTCACAAAAAGGTACATTTGCGGTGGTCATCCTTCACCCCCAAACCTGGAGGTTGACTTTGTATACAACGACTCGTGCAATCCATGACTCCATGATTCAGATACCAGGCTGCCTCAGGCCCATTGCTTTTCCCCACAAATATTTATGTCTCCTTCTTTTAAAAGCATAGATTTCTTTTCTATTTTTACCACTCCACTTCAAATGGTTTCTTTCTGTCTGCACTATGAGGTCAACAAAGACCAGTCAGAACTGACTTTTCAGATGTTGCATTTTTTTCCCCCATTTTTGCAAGAACACTGTGATGAAAGAAAACCATTACCATCCAGGTTTGTTAGCATCCTCCTCTCATAGAGTTCTTTCCACTTAGAAGGTCCTCCTCTCCCCTCCACACACCCACGTCCTTCCTTCCCACCCTCCAAATCACATGAAGGACTGTTCTAAGGACCCTCCTGCCCCTTCGACCCACAGAGAGCCAGCCCCACGTGAGCACTCAAAGAATCACAGAAGGGCGATGCTGTGCTCTTCTGTTCTTGAAGGAGCTCTAAGTTGTAACATCAAGACTTTCATGCGCCCACAGGATGTAGCTCAAGGTAGGGCAGAGGCTAAATAAGATGACACTTAGGTTGGTAACACTTGGTCTAAAGCTTGGCTGTAAGCCCCGTGGTTAAACAACTGTCCTTCTCAGCCTGCTCCACTCATCTTAAATGCTACCCACACACATTTCATCCTGGCTTGTTGAAGCTGTTTGAAGAGGAAGTTATAGATCAGGTGCTTTTCCTGAAAGCACAGTCTGTTTCCCAAAAGAAAATGCTACTATTAGACAATTAAACATAATTGTGGGAAAAATTTGTAAAAGACTGACAGGGACTAAAAAGATTACAGGTTGTCCTCAGTGGAAAGCTAGGCATTGTCTAAGTATAATCTTTCCAGTTCTTGGACTCTATAAGACCTCTGTGCCTCTTATTGACTTTGAGCTATTTTACAACACTGTGAATTGCACATAGCTGACAGTAATGAAAATGATTCGTGTCGATAGACATGCAAATGAATTTTGTTCCCTGAAAATACCATTGATTTCCCTCCCCTGCTGTGGAATGAGCCCAGTTTTGCATCAATATTTGGGTTTATTGCGGCATTATTGTTGGTTCTTTGAATTCTCCTTTGAGCTGCTTGTAACATCTTATTTGTTCCCGTGTTAATTAATAACTTCAATAACATCACTAACATGTTAACTTTATATCTGAGATTCATGGTTGTATTTTACTTAAAAAGGAATCCAGTGGACGGTACAAAATTGTTCTTTACTTCTCTCATTGAGGAATCCATGGAGTTCCCCTCAGGTGGGCATCAAGAAGCTCTTCCTCTCTGGTCTCCATCTTTGTTCTCTTCCCACCCCCAACCCTTAGAGTCTTCTCTGTCTTTTTAGTCATTTATCCCCATGACAGGCTTTCAACCAGCCAGTCCCATCTGAAGAAAGGAGAGTAAATATTCTGGTTCTTCCATTTCCTCAGTATATAGCAGCTACAGAAAAAACAAACTTGCCTGTGGCTAGTATTGATGACACATCAGACCAAAACTCTAGTGTATTATACTAATTCCAATAGTCAAAGATGCCCTCCAAGAAAGAGGGTAGGAAGGAAGGGCTTAAAACTCCATTCTACCATCCTATGCTACCTTTCATTTCCTATTAAAAAGGCATGTTGATAATTTGTCTTTCCATGAGTGAAGAGGGTTTCTACTGATCTAGTCTACCCATTTGTCAAGTTTCTATCACAGCTTTCAACGAGTTCTCAACATTAATTGAGCATTTATTGTATAATAGGTATTGGTGTATTTGCTAGAGATTTATAGACCTCAAAGAGCTCACAGTTTTGAAGAATCACCTCCACATAAGTGCATACTTATAATATCATGTAGCCATACAACGTTCAATAAATCTGTACATTTTCAGAATAACTATCATGAAGATGTCCTGTCTGTGGCTAATGAACACAACTAAAGGCTCAGAAGGGTACTTGGGCCTAGGGTCCTTGACTTCTTTGCCATTAAATTTGATTAAACCCAACCACCTCTGTACCAGAAGTACCCAAATATAAAATAGTAGAGATCAGATCTTTCAGATGGCTAGTTATCAAGTGACTACTCACAATCCAGAAAGTGTCAATACTTGGTTTGGCTTTCAAAATGACAGTTCCTAAAATACAGGATTAATGACAATATCTTGAAGAGCATTTAAGTGGTTGGGACACTGTGTTGAGACTCGACGTTTGGGGGTGGTGGATACAGTTCTGCTTGTGGGTGCCTTTCTAAAGTGAGTGGGCAATTTATTTTCCCGACCTCCAAGAGGCTCCTAGAATTTGCCATGTTTTAGGAGTGATTTTTAAAGTACATTCTAGACCTCCCTCCTTTTCCAACTGTTCAGGCTTCACTGGGCTTTTAAACTTTCTATTTCATTACAGTACAAACAACTCTACAAGCGGGCCTCCTGCTTCTTCCCTCAGGCTATGCAGAATTATTCATACTCGAGGTCTAAAGAGGAACATCAGCAGGAAGGAAAAACAGACTAAAAAGTGAAAACAAATTAGCAATCCAAACAGCCCTCTCCCTGCCTGTCATGAGAAGGCCTTTGGTGCCTCCTCCCAGAGTCAGGGGGTTTTCTGAGTCAGAGATTAAAGGATACATTTCCAGGGCTCAGAGAACAGACGCTCTGTGAGATGTATAGCCACCCAAGGCAACCAGGACCAATTACGCATGCGTAGCACCATGGCGCCCCAAACCCTGCAGGAGCCTCCAAAGCCAGAGGAACCGCACCCCTGGGCACCGGCCTAAAAGAGCATTTCATATTTTCCTTCGTGCTTGGATGGGGAAAAGAAAGAAAAAAGAGAAAGATAAGGCATTAAGCTATCTTTGGGAGTGTTGTAAAACCTTTCCATAAAGCATTTGTTCTTAACCAAGGTGATCTTGCCCCACAAGGAAACACTTGATAATGTCTCCAGATATTTTTGATCGTCACCGCTGGGGGTGGGAGGTGTTACTGGCATCTGGTCATAGACAACAAATTTTGCTAAACCCCCTTCCCTGCACCAGGCAGCCCCCACTACAAAGAATGATCTGGTCTATGTGTCAATAGGCTGAGGTTGAGAAACCCTGTCTTAAAAAGACTAAGCATTGAAAACAGAATTTTTTAAAAGCTTCCCTCTCTCTCTCTCTCTCTCTCACACACACACACACACACACACACGGCTGGCTTCATGAGTGTGAAACCCATGAAGTTGCATAAGGCACCACACTCAGAACGGTCCCCCCAAATTTGAGATCATCCCCTGCTGCCATCTTGAAATCTTAATAATTTTGAACAATAGGTCCCACATTTTCTTTCTGCTCTGGGCCCACAAATTATGCAGCTGGTACTGAGGGCAAATGCAGGCACATGAAAGACTTGTCCATTGCCTGGAGCAAGACCATATGTCGTCCACTGTACCCTCTTTCTGCCCCAACATTTTCCTTCATCACAGCAGTGTGTATTCTTGTTCTGTTTTGAAACCTCCTTTGGGGTATGGCAGAGCTGAAACTGGAAAACATACCTATATTACAGATTTCAAAGTGCCTGCAGACTCATTCCTTCCTTCCCTGTCAAACTGTCTAGGATACCCACAGAAGGCACCCAGGAGCAGGCCGCATTATGTTATGTTTGACATACACAGACATTTTCTCAAGGACCCTGGGAAGGAGCTGGAGGCACAGTAGATGGTATCCTTTGCTGCAAGGGCAGCAGAGCTCTGCTCCAATCACCCTTGCAGGAATCACAACACAGAGCAAGCATCTTAATACCTGAAATCAAATAAAATCAACTTTCACATCTATCCCCTCTTTGCAAGTGTTTTTTTAATATAATGTTCTCCATTGTTAACAAACCTGTAATATGCTTTAAATGTCCTATTAAAATTGTAGCAAGTTTCCGTCCATCACTTTGCTTTATTAATCCCTTTTTACGTACTCTCCAAGGTCCGTCAGCCACAGTTTAGTGTGACAGGATGTAAGACCATATCCGCAAAGATCTTGCTCACATTCCCAAACACGTTCCCTAAAATGTCCTATTTGTGGGATTATCTGTAATGCTTACATGAGAAAACCACAGGAGCAACAACAAATCGGGCAAGTATGAGAAACCCTGCCAACAAGGTCCAGGGCACCTCACTGGAGACCCACATCATGTGTCTCTGCTGCCATCTCCTGGTGAACCATCCTGCACACGCGTCCACAAGCATCTGCCACTTGGGAGTCCCCCTGAGCACTTTAGAACTTGCACTTACAAAGTAAATGGGCTTTGAAAAAAATATTAAAGCACAAATCACAGCCGCTGCCACATTAGTAAACAGTTGAGAACATCAATAATAATTTCCAAGTATGCAGGCGATTTGAGTTAAAACCGTGCATGCAGAGCAGAATTCAACACCGTGGTCTGAGCAGACAGCCTTGCCTGAGCAGTGGGAGTCTGCAGGGACCCATCCGAGGACTGCGGGAAAGGCCAAGGGAGACAGTCAGTAGGCTCGCATAGTAACAGCTTGAGCTCTTTAGAGGTTTTTCTTTGTCTGCTCCTAGGAAGGAGGGAAGGGGTCTGCTTTTCCCGGTAAAACAGAAATAAGGTCAATATCCTCCCTAGGCATCATCTGAGATACGCCTGCTTCTCCTTTCCCCTTCGCTCATGCAACACAGACCAGATTTGCAATAATAACGATGATGGCAACCATGCAGATTCTACAAGAGCAGGGACTCGATTCTATTCACCGCTGGATTCCTACTAGAAAAGCAGCTCATAGTAGGTGCTCAAAAGATACATGCTTACCAAAGAAACAGTCAAAGCTGTCATTTGCTGATAATATATTTTATGCCAAGTCCTTTACAGTTCTTATCTCATTTAATCTTTACAGTAACCTATGAAGTATGTATTATTATCCATGTATTATTGATACAGAAAGTGATTTTTTTTAAGATTTTATTTATTTTTACTTGAGAGAGAGCGTGAGAGAGAGAGAGCACAAGTCAGGCAGGGGAGAGGCAGAGGGAGAAGCAGCCTCCCCGCTGAGCAGGGAGCCCAATGTGGGGCTCGACCCCAGGACCCTGGGATCATGACCTAAGCCGAAGGCAGACACTTCACCGACTGAGCCACCCAGGCGCCCCGCAGAAAGTGATATTAAGCAGACTTGGTGGGCGCCTGGGTGGCTCAGTTGGTTAAGCGACTGCCTTCGGCTCAGGTCATGATCCTGGAGTCCCTGGATCGAGTCCCGCGTCGGGCTCCCTGCTCGGCAGGGAGTCTGCTTCTCCCTCTGACCCTCTCCCCTCTCATGTGCTCTCTCTCATTCTCTCTCTCTCAAATAAATAAATAAAATCTTTAAAAAAAAAAAAAAAAAGCAGACTTGGTAACAGCCAGACTGACCAGAGAGGAAATTCGTGTCATGTTACCAATAGCCCACGGAGAGGTGGCTGCATAATAATAATAAAATCAGTTATTGAGAAACCACTTTGCATCAGGAGAGTGCTTGGTATTATTTTATTTACCCTTAGCAACAGCTCAGTGAGATCAGTATAACTGAATATTGCCATTTTACAGATGAGGGCCAGAAGGTTTAAGCAATTTGCTGGGCTTCCAACCCAGGGCTGTCTCAGTGATGCAGCTCTTCCCCTCCACGGGTAGGTGTCAGGCTGCCCTCCTTCTCCCAGGGAGTCACCCATGAGAATAACAGTGTGAGCCAACTCCAGCTTGGAAGACCCATCAACTGACCAGCTGCAAGATACTTCCCGCCTGAAAGATTTAGCAGCCTGGGTATAGAATAGAAAGAGACCTGATGTGGCCATCTCAGAAGTCAGGGTGGCTGGTTTACAGTAGACAAGAGTCTCCTATATAGAATGACAAAAGTCAAAAGGTCAGCTATAAGAAGAAAGCATGGAACCATGACAGCAACTTGGCTCCTCCATTTGGCTGTTCTGTAAAGACTGTAAACTTCACATATTAAAAAGCAAAACAAACAAACAAAAAAAAAAAAACAGGGGTACGTGGGTGTCTCAGTCAGTTGAGCGTTCTGCTCTTGATTTCGGCTCAAGTCCTGATCTCAGGGTCCTGGGACGGAGCCTCACATCGGGCTCCCTGCTCAGCGGGGAGTCTGCTTGAGGATTCTTTCTCCCTCTCCCTCTACCCCTTCCCCTGCTCACATGCTCGCTCGCTCGCTCTAAGATAAATAAATAAATCTTTCAAATTTAAAAAACAAGACCAAAAAAACCAACAGCTCTTGGATATTCACACAAAAACTTGTACACAAATGTTCATAGCAGCATTATTTATTGTAGCCAAAAAAATGGAAACAACCCAAATGGCCATCTGCTGATGACTAGATAAATAAAATGTGGTATATCCATACAATTGAATATTACCCAGTAATAAAAAGGAGTAAATTACTGATAATGCTACAATGTGAATAAACCTTGAAAACATTATGCTATATGAAGAAGTCAGGTACAAAAAGTTACATATTGTGTGATTCTACTTTTACAAAATGCCCAGAATACATAACTCTACAGAGACAGAAAATACATGAGTGGTTGCCTAGAGTCTGGGGTGGGGGCAGGGACAGATGTGAAGAAGGATGAGGAAGTGACCTCTAAAAGGTACAGGGTTTCTTTTAGAATAATAAAATATTCTAAAATTGATTGTGGTCATAAATGCATAGCTCTGTGGATAAAAAAAAAAAAAAACTGAATTATATACTTTAAATAGGTGAGTTGCATGGGGTATGAATTATACTCAGTAAAGCTGTTACAAAAAAACAATTCTACATGCGTGTTTAGAAACAAAATGAATTCTTTAATTATTAAGGGAAAAAAACTCTTGCCACTCCATTGAAAATGATCCAGCCCCTCCCCCCAGGCTTCCTTATCTCAGCAAATGGCACCATGCTCTTCCGCAGCTAGAAAGCCATGAGTCATCCTTGATTTCTCCTTCTCCTGTGCCACCTCCAAAATCCAAATCCATCAGCAACTACTGTTCATTACCATCTCCAACTTTGCCCATTTAGCCTCATCCACACTGCTGCCCCCCTCCCTCATCCCTGATCCTGCCATCCTCCGATCCATTTCCTATAAATTGCAAGAGTGACTGTTTTAAAATTGACATAGTCTGTGGCTTTCCCTGGCACAGACCCCTTCAGCGGTTGTCCATTGGAGGACACAACATCCACTGCACCTTCACAATTGCCCCAGCATCCACCCCTTATGAGGCTCTAGGTGCACACTGCTCTCCCTTCTGTCCCATAGTTATGCCAAACTTTCTGGTCGCTTCTGGGGCTTTGCACATGCTACTCCATCTGACTGGACCAGCTTCAAGTTTTTGTGTGACTGGATGTCAGCCGCTATTTAGGTCTCAACTCACAGGTCCCCTCTCAGAGAAGATGTCCCTGATGCCGCATGGAGAGGGGTCCCCAGTGTTCAATTTCATGGTCCTTATCAAAATTTGTAGTTATCCTATTTGTCTACTCTTGCCTTGCTCATTAGGACAGAGGTTTCATGTTTTCTTTATAATACACTTATAATTAAAAGAAACATCCTTTTTAATGAAAGGGTGAATTAAAGACCATAGAAATCCCTACATTTTGAGACTGGTTAGAGAGGGATCCAGCAAAGGTGCTGCGTTCCTGCAAACTTAAATTCACGATCATGGGAAAAAAACAGGACTCTCAGATCCTAGTGAGACTATGAAAGATGTTACAAGGATTTTTGTATTTACTGAACTCAAACAATAACAACAACATACAAGACAAAGAGAATATCTGCAACATTTTATGGAATGTAAATTCATAATAGGGGTTTTGAACAATTAATTTCCTCACTTATTATCCTAGTTTGAATTCAACATTTTGGTATTTCCCTCATAAATAATTCCAAAGAGATGCTTATACATTTGTTCTGCTTTGTGTATGGATAATATGAATTAAGGAGGCATTTTTCTTTTGGGTGTGGTTCTCCATCCCAAAGTTGGATGATTTTCTAAAATTGAACATCTGAGTCTCTGAGTTACTTTTCTCAAGTCATGACTCAAAGGGGGTAACAATTCGTGTATATTCAATCAAAATTCTTACTGTTGCAGAAGAATAATAAAGCGTATTTTAGAATCATTTGCTTGGGGATATCAACAAGAAAGGTTGCCCATACTTCAATCAAATGAGAGGCAAGGAATGAATGGGGGCCAGGGGAAACGGGGTAGTGGGCAGATTCCTGGAGAACTGTGACTGCCCAAAGTCCCTGTTTTTCTCCTTCCCCCAGGCTGAACCTGAGTCCTGATTCTGACTCAGGAGGCCTGAAGGGAGGGGAGGAGATCTGTACATTTGTAGCCCCAAAGGTAGCCTAACATGAAATCAGGGTTGGAAAACACAGGCCAGGCACTGTGAAAAGATCAGGTCACCAGCGGTACTAAGATGGCCAGGATTTGGAGTTCCCCAAGAGGAAGCCTTGTCTGGGAGTGACAGTCATGGAAACGTGTATTTCAATGCAATACGATAAATGCTCTGAGCACCTTCCGATGGGAGTACAAAGAGAGCTGTCCCCGAGTCGGTCATATTTGTTCTGGAAGGATGAGGGAATTTTGAGGACTCAAATGGAGCAAGGGTTCTCTATTGCTACTTGCAATTTTGTGTTTCCAATAACTTTTAGTGATTTGCTCTTGGAGAGAGGCATCCTCTTTACCAGCTATCAACCCATCTTAACGGGCCTGTGTAGCTTTAGTGCTCAGTTTGCTAAAATAATAATAATAATGAAAGGAAGCTAAAAGGACCTGACAAGAGTTGTAAAAGGGCATCCCGGACCACATTCTATGTGAAGAAAAATCAAGCTACCATACTTGGATTGGGGGGTTGCTTGGGGTTGCTCCAGGAGGGGTTAGGGACTTAAAGGTGTGATAGATAGTTTTGAAGATGGAAGATGGGACATAAAGAATAAGAGCTAGAACAGCTTTCATTTAAAAATATCTGGGCTCTGTGAATGGTCAGCTGTCCAGGGAAGTTCTCACAGGGGCATTTCCACGTTGGCAGTGCAAGCTGGAGAGGACCTTGTACTGTCTGCAACATGAGCAACACCCAGCTTTCAAGGGATCACAAATATATTCTGGTAGTTTTTCATTCCTTTGGAGAATAAAATGCCTAAATATACACATATTCACAATATACACAGCGGTTACAAATCTAGCTATAACTAAATGTGACGATAAACTGTCCTCTCTTTAGAAGATTCTGGCAAACGTATCTTAAAAGCTTTTGAAAATGTATCTGTAGGACTGGTCTTCAAGAGAGAATGGAGCTATTCAGATAGGCACACATATCTGGTAGAAATCAAGCTGAAGGATGTGTGATAGGAACACTTTTTGGAAACAGAAAGAATTGGGCTTGAATCAGACTGCAGCATCAGTTAGCTGTATCAGGTCAGGCAGTTGCTTAGGGTCCCTGATCCTCAATTTCAGTATTAGAAAATATGATCAAAACCTGCTTGAAAGGAGGATTAAATAGATGATTATGTAAAATTTTGTGGTTTTTAAAGTGATGGGATATGTTCCTGGGGTTTGCTAGTCTTTCTACTTTTGTGTTAAAACTTTTTAAAGTGGAAAGTTTAAAAAAAAAAAAAACTGGGAAGCCAGTAATGGAGAATAAAGCTCTGGAGACAATAGAAAGATCAGTGGTTGCCAGGGGATAGGGAGGAGGGAAGGATGAATAGACGGAGCAGAGCACAGAGGATTGTTAGGGCAGTGAAAACACTCCGTGTGATATTGTAATGGCTGAAGTGTATCATGATACATCCATCCAAACCCATACAATGTGCAACACCAAGACTGAATCCTAGTGTGAGCTGTGGACACTGGGTGATACTGACATGTCACAGCGGCTCACTGATTGTAGCACGTGTCCCACTCTGGTGGGGGCTGTTGGTAATGGGGAAGGCTGTGCGTGGGGCGGGCAGGGGCTCTACGGAACATCTCTGTACCTTCTGCTCAATTTTGCTGTGAACCTAAAATGGCTCTAAAAAATCAAGTCTATAAAAAGAAGAAAAAAGTCTGTAATGACGCCAACAACCCAGCCTATTGAGTAATAAAGACAACTGTTAGACGTATATCCCATTATAATATTCAAGTAAATGCCGAAAATGGAAACAGTCTGATATGCCACAGAAACAAGCACATCTGATACGCCAGAGAAACAAGTAGGCTAGAGGGTTAACTGAAGTCTCTTTGGGGCAGAAATTGATAGGTACAAAAGTCATTTTATTTGCAGACCTCTAGTGCGAGCTGACCTTTCTCCTTTAAGAAACATTCATGCCTCATTATCTATTACCTGCCAATTGTCAAATGTTGTCTAGAAAATGACAACCTCTGAACTTTAATTAAAAAAAAAAACTCTAAATCAGTCATCAAATGGGAGGAAATTTAACAAAACAAAACTTTATGTATTTACCTAGGCTTTTTTTTTTTTTTTTTTTTTTTTAAATTGCGTCTCCTTGCTGAGACAGGGGAAATTTGAACGGCTAACAGACAGCTGAGTGAGTCAACAGTGCCATCTAGTGTCCAACCAGATCCTTTCTGCAAAGCTCCTGGACGGAGGGAAACAGGATCCCAGTGTTACTGTGATGCACATCTGTTACGGAACCAGCCAGCTGAGATCAGTGAGGTGAGCTCACCTCAGTGCTTATGGTACTGCTCCTACAGGTGTTCACCGGGAAAGAACACGGGTTGTCCTAATTCCAGGGACACCCAAAGTCCCGAAGTCTTAGAGCACACCTGGAATCTTAATAAGGAGTTGGTTGCATCCCCTCTGCCTCAGCCTCCCCTTTATCCCAAGTTCAAAGGCAGGGTGATAAGCCTTGAGAGTCCCTGGAGGACAAGAGCCCTGGCTGATTGTTTAACAGCCTTCTCCTGGAGTAAATTGAATTGATCTTGTTCACTTTGGGAAATAATCCTGGTTTTGCATTAACTTTTTCCTGAGATACTGAACTCCTTGATGCATAAAGAATTCTGGGGGAAACCATTTGACCTATAACATTCTATAAAGAAGGGGCTACCTTTATCCATATATGCCAGAGATTTTCAACATTTTTTTTCTACATTTTTTTTTTTTACTAGCCGTGGAACTCCTTAGTAGAAAAAGTGATTATTTGGAATAACAATGTTACAAAACATAGATAAATTCAGATAAAATAGGTGAAAGGGGCGCCTGGGTGGTTCAGTCTATTAAGTGTCTGACTCTTGATTTTGGTTCAGGTCATGATCTCACGGTCATGAGATCAAGCCCCTCTTTGGGCTCCTGCTAAGCAAAGCACCTGCTCAAGATTCTCTCCTTCTTCCCCTGCCCCTCCCCCTGCCCCGTTAAAGAGCACACAACTCTCTGTCTCTCCCTCTCAAAAAAAATTGTTTTAATAAATAAATAAATAATAAAATAGATGCGGTATAGCTGCTCTATTTAAAGCAGGAGTAGGTGGAAAAACTGGATCCCCAGTCACTTGACCTTCTAAGAACCCCACCCTTTCTCTCTCCTGTCCCCACCCACTCCCCCTCAGCCACTCCCCTCACGTCCCATTCCCTCAGCCCCACCTGGTCCCAGCTTCCGAGGCTTTTCTGCAGAGCCCTACTTCCTCCCAGTACAGGCCCTTTAAACTTAGATCTATTTTCTTAACGTGACTGTCAACAGGAAAGCACCTGCAGACCTGAGCAAAAGATACAAAGTAATTTCATACAGGGAAAAGTGTAACTTACTCAACACAGAAAGCTACAGCAAGCAACAAGGCTGCACAGACCTTCTCCTGTTGGAAAGACAAGCTTTCCCTTCTTTCTACATCGGAGAAGGTGCCCCACCCTCCCCCTCACCCCCTTGCTAATGGCACCACAGTTTTGGATGAGGACGCCATCAGATCCATTGAGAAACTGCTTGCCTTTCTTCTGGGAGATTTTCTGCCCTCCTCCTCCTCTCTGCAGGTCTGCCCACCTGTCTTTCCATAGGTGTAATTAACTTGTGACCATGCAAGCAAAATTCTGAAAGTTACTGGAAGGAGAGTCAATGTGACATATCCCTAAAACTTTGTACCATGGAGCTTTCTCTATAATAATCCTTTCAATTCATGTCTTCATTCTCTAAGAGGGCATCATTAAGTATCTTCCAAAGTATCCAAACAAAAAAATCAGTATTTTGATGGCTGGAAGCCACTTACTCCTCTTGGTTGGGAAATTAAAATCGTCTTCCAGACAGGAAACCGACAGCCATATCTTATAACTAAAATGTCATCTGTATGGTTTCATCAGAACATAGAATAAGAAAAACTCCTCTTGGTCCCCTTTACTTGGTCAAGGGAGGTGTGAGCACTTGGGAAGCTCCCTATGAAAAATGGCATTGTCATCCCTACTGAAAGTTTATTCATGAGAGTTGACACTGAACAATTTCTACAGACAGGATTTCTTCTCACTACCTCATTTTCGGATTTCTCAACCTCAGCACTATTGACATTTTGGATCATTCTTTGACGGGGGAGGGCGGGTTCTGTCCTGTGCGCTGTAGGATGTTAGCAGCATCCCTGACCTCTACCCACTGGATGCCAATAGCCCATCCCCCCGAGTTAGGACAACCAAAAAATGTCTCCAGACATGGCCAGACGTCCCCCCGGCGGACAAAATTACCCCCTTCCCCATTGAGAACCATTGCCTTATATGAATTAACTATTTAATTCTTACAAAAATCCCTACGCATTAGATAGCTTTATTTCTCCTATTTTCTAGGTAAGGAACTCAAAGTCTGGGTAAATTCCCCAGTTCTACACCACTGTACTTAGTGTGGAGCCCAGTAATCCAGCTCCAGAGTATGTGCTTTCAATGACTCTGCTACATCCTCCTTCAAACCCCTAGCCCCCTTACTGACCGGGATCCACAGCCGTCTCAGAAGAACCAGTAACTTCCCTGGCCCTGCCACCATCTTGTGAGAAATCGCTGCTTCTTCCACAGGACTGTGCTCTGTGAAAAGAAAGACAAAAGTGAAGTTAGATCCCTTGTAGGATTGCTCTCCTGTGTGAAACAATTCCTCAGACCGCGTCCGCTTAGAGGTTGCCGTAAAAGTTTCAAGAGCAATCACAAAATCAAATTTCGCTACCTACATCTCCACTCATGGTGGAACTCCACCTTCCACCTTCAAATTCCTCCCCAAATTTGGGGCTTCCTGATTCCCTCTGGGACCACAGCTAGAGCCACCACAAGAGGGATCTTAGAGGGTACTTAGTCTGTGTGGATCAAGTTCCCCACATTAGCTCACTTAAACTTCATACCAAGCCTTCTACCCATTTTGCTACAGAGAAAACTAAAGATTAAAGCCATTAAGCAACTTACCCAAGGCCATCTGCCTTGTTGGTGACAAAGCTGAAATCTAAATGTAAAAAGCTGTGGTTTTCGATGTAGTGTTCCATGATTCATTGTTTGCAATAAAATAAATTTAAAAAAAAAAAGTGCTCTATGCTTTGAAACGTTGTCTATTAAAACAAAATCTTCTTAAAAAAAAAAAAAAAGCTCGGCTTTTAACCACTAAGATAAACTGTCCCCTTGGCCAGCTATGGCGCCACGGAGGTTTGTGGTGAAATTGCAGCAGCCCGCACCTGAAGCAGCAAACAACACCCCAAGGCCGAGCCTCTGCTGTCGGAAGCACCCGCACAGATGGCTCATTCGAAGCTCTGTCAATGCTACTGGTGCCAAACTTCTAGCACTTCCCAGTGTCGGGGAGGGAGGGGCTGGGAGGGGCGCGGGCCGAGGAAATAGCTTGTTCCATTCTTTTCTCTTCCTTTTGTGTCCCCTTGTTTTACAAGTCAGAGGTAAGCACACAGGGATCATGGAGAAGGAAACCGTCAGTGGCAAACGGAGCTGGACTCAGAATGCCTGCCCGCCATGCCTGATGCTTTGTTCTTGAGTTAAACCCTGCCTCTTGACTCTCTCTTCCCTCGGGATACGGGCTTTCCTCATTCATCCTCTCAGCCGCTATTTCCTTGATATCTTCCATATGCCAGCCAGTCCAGTAGGCACTGAGGATGGAGTCATGGGCGAAGATAGATGTGGCGCTTGCCTGCTTCATGGAGCTTGCAGTTTATGGAGCAGACGATCATTAATCCAATCATCACAGGAATAGAGTCAAGACGACAGCTGTGTTAAGGACCATGGAGGAAAAGTGCACGATGCTATAAGATTACATATGTTATATATGTTAAGCGTCTGCCTTCCACTCAGGTCATGGTCCCAGGGTCCTGGGATCCAGCCCCATGTCGGGTTCCCTGCTCATCAGGGAGTCTGCTTCTTCTTCTCCCTCTGCCCCTTGCCCCTCCCATTCTCTCTCTCTCTCTCTCTCTCAAATAAATAAAATCTTAAAAAAAAAAAAAAGAACATTGCTTTAAGCAGGAGGGGACATGAACCTATTTGCATTTTTACTTCACTCTGAAAGAATGAAAGGAAGGATGAAGAGAAGGCGTGGGCTACTTGCAGAATATAAACACAGCAGAGGGGGTAGCTCCCCTTGAAGGGGAAAAATCTGTGTCCTATGATGGCTGACCAAGCCAGCAAGGGAGTCCGAGTCCCTGCCCTGGGGTCTTCCGGGTTCCTCTCCCTGTCCCTGCTTCCCGCAGGCGCCAAAACTGCCCAGTATGCGGAAGTAGAAGTGTATAAATTACCCCCTTTGTTTGGGCTCGGGGCTCAGATCTTCAGAGATCAGTCTCCTCTGAGCACGCCGGGGTTAAATAAACCTCCTATCCTCCAAGATCTCCGGGTGCCGCTTGGTTCTTCCGTCGGGCCATCCAGTCCAGGTTCCGGAACAGTCTTACACCTGGAGAATTATATCCCACGAAATGAACTAAGGAGGCACAGCTGTATCATTTTGCCTCTGTTTTGGATGCTGCCATGTGAGACAGTGAGAGACCCAAGGATGAAAGCTGAGAACTAGTAGAGAAAAGAAAAGCCCCATAAAACAGATGTTTTAAACATGAAGCAGGTGTTGATGTTTATTTATACCTGGCTACTGCATAGATAGACATTGTTAAGACTTCAAAGTAGGAGTTTTCCCCATAGGCAAAGGACAAAGGAAACAAATAGACAAGTCACAAAAGAAAGAAAAGTGGTAAACAAGCATATGGACTAATGTTCACCCTAACAAACACATGTAAATTAAATCAACAAGAAGGTACCTTTTTCTTCTTCGTCAGATTTTTTTTTCCTGGTGTATATTCCAATGATAACAAAGATAAGGTGAAATTATATTTTCAGACATCACTGCTAGAAGGAGCATAAATTGATACAAACCTTTTGGAAAATATTTGATGTGGTACATAAGGAGTGATTTAAACGATTGTGCCCTTTGATTCTGTAATTCTACGAACAACACAGAACAAAGCAATATGCATGAAGATGTTCATTGCAGAGAAAAAGTGGAAACAACCTCTAAATGTCAAAAATAGATGAAAGATGATAAAATGTATTACATCTACACAATGTACTATTAGGCGGCTTTATAAAAATGATGCTCTCAGGGCACCTGGGTGGCTCAGATGGTTAAGCCTCTGTCTTCAATTCAGGTCATGATCCCAGGGTCCTGGGATGGAGCTCCGCATCGGGCTCCCTGCTCGGCGGGGAGCCTGCTTCTCCCTCTCCCTCTGCACCTCCGCCTGCTCATGCTCTCTCTTTCTCTCTCTGTATCTCTCTGTCTCAAATGAATAAATTTTTAAAAATCTTTAAAAAAAAAATGATGCTCTCAGAGGCTATTTAGTAACACAAAAAATGTTTATGACCAGTGAAATGTGGTAAACTATCAGCTCATGTATAAATCTTTGGCTTACACAATGTTTTAAAAATTTTTAATGTAGTAACCAACATTTTAAAATTGATAAAATTTACATAAAAATCATGTTTGTTTGGCTCTTCTCAAAAAAATCAGAACAACTAGCAAAAACGTCCATTTGCATTCCAACAATCATTTGGAGCTGAGTAGTAACTGTTCCCTTTAGGCAAGGAACACATAATAAACCCCTTTGATCCACAGTCCCCACCCAGTTGACCCTTGGAGACATTTCAGTTCATGACCCATGACCTAAATTTAATAATTAGGATATAAAGTTGTACATATAAATTTCAAATATGCACATGAAAAAGAATGAAATCTCCCAAAATGTTATGAATGATTATATTAGAATTATAGTAGTATGATTAGTTGTTTTCTATTTTAAAATTTGCTGCATGACTTTCAAATTTCTTAAATGGATTAGAAATTGACCTAAGTCAATGTAACTTTTCATCAAATGTCCAGTCTCTTAGTAAATATCAGTGTTCTCCAGCAATTAGAAGAGGAAGGTAAAGGCCATAGGTCTCCTCCCTGGTAATCTTGCAACCAGATGGTATGAAAGTGAATCTTAGCCCAAATTCTTCTAAACATACAGCACTTATTAGCCAGGGGCTACACATATGCTTCCCGTAATGCCAGAGAATTCATCCTTTCTTTTCTTAAGACCCACAATATCGAAATGAAAGTTTGAAAGAAACCTGAGTATAAATTTCATTCTTAGGTAGATACAACAGTACCCCAATAACCAAACCAGATAACGCAGGCTCAGGTCTGTGAAGTAGGCGGACAAAGGACATACAGGACTTTAGGAAAGGCTTTGAACAGTGCTGGGTTTAATAGATTCTTAGCACCACCTTCCTACAAAGATGATGGAGCCAGAGTCTTTCTAGCTAACCACTTAACTAGACTACGATTCATTTCATAAATGGAAAATCATTCCTAATATGCTTTATGCAATTTAATGAACCTTCTGGTGTAAATTTTGCTAAAGATCATTGAAATGATTGAACAGCCATTTGGGAAGCGGATTCCTGATGAGAATACTTAAAATGCTAACTACATGTCTCTAGGATGTATGATGGAGTTCACTCACACATTTCACACTGCTAATGCTGAAGAATTTTTAAAGTAAATAGCTACCTAGAAACTACAACTCTTGGTTTTTGAAAAAAGGAATGGTCTATAGGCCTGTGTTTTATCTATTATGAATGTCATCATTTAATTTTGTATTTATAATACTGTTGTTTCTAAATTTAATTTCACTAAATACTTAGAATATAGATGAGTAGAAAACCAAATTAACCCCATTTTGATACTAAATAATTAAAGGATGAGACTCAAGCTAAGCCCTGGGTCCCTAACTCAGTTTTCCACAACCCACTCCCTTTTTTTTTTTTTTTTTTTTTTAAGATTTTATTTATTTATTTGACAGAGAGAGACACAGCGAGAGAGGGAACACAAGCAGGGGGAGTGGGAGAGGGAGAAGCAGGCTTCCTGCCGAGCAGGGAGCCCGATGTGGGGCTTGATCCCAGGACCCTGAGATCATGACCTGAGCCGAAGGCAGACGCTTAACGACTGAGCCACCCAGGCGCCCCTCCACAACCCACTCTCTTAAATCCAGATGGCAAGGGATTTGAAAATGGAGATGCCACGTATCCTTTTGTAGTGTGTCAAAGCAGAACACGGAATAATATTCTAGAAGCAAATAGTAACCCTTCTTGAAACAGTATAAACAAAGTTCCAAGTGGTTGGCCATTTTAACTCTGTACATGGTAGTGATTTGGAAATTGAGAATATTCCTTTCAATGCAACTTAATCAAATTTAAACATATTCGTTGTGATGTTAGTAATAGAAAATTATCTGTAGAAATGAATAAATGTATTACTCTAATGGAAAAGAAGCCAGGGCTACGCTATGGTGCCTCTGTGATCATTGAAGAGTAATCAGATAAACTCGTTTCTGCGCACGTCAATACAGGCCTCTTCCAGAAACTACTGATTTTAAACTGATAACCCTTAGTGAAACTTACATGTGATGTCTTAGCTAAAGGAAAGTCACTTTTATGAGCAGCTTTAAAAACTGTTTAACCACTGATGTTAAATGAATTTACAGATCATGATATCCACACATGATAAAATTTTTTTAAAATAATGTCTTAATTTGAAAGATAAATACCTTTTGAAATAATTTGCAATTCAATAATGCGTATTTCAGTAGATAAATGCTCTGGCTTGGTTTAGTAACCAAAAAGTCACTATATATGTGTCATACACAAGTGCAGACTTGGGTATTTTATATTTTTGGCTCCCACAGTGTGTCACAATCGAGTTCCCTGGGGAAAGATTTTGAAATGGAGATTGACATACAAGAAATTATCAGCAAACACCTATGGAGAAGAAAAGGCAGGCAGGATGGGGCGAAATGTTATTGAAATGGAGTCACAACAAAGGCCTGAGTCAACCTAATGGGGTCCCTGGAGCTGGGATAACTCTTCACCATCTACACCAACTAAGCGCTCAATGGATACAGGATGTTCCCGGACAGGCTGGGAACCCTGGGAGAGGCAGCTCCCATCAGTCGATGGCAGTTCCCAGAGAGAGACTCAGCTGAGAGCGCAGACACCAAGACCACCAGCAGCTGAGGGAATCGTCCAGCCCCAAGGAGGGCAGGCTTGTGCAGCGTCCCCACACCCCTGCTACAGTCCACCCCTGCGATGCACAGATCAGCTGGCTCTTTATGGCAAGTTCTGGGAGAGCCTCCTGAGAAATGAAGAAGGCTAACTGGACAACTTGGAGCCCCACTGCCTCAACTGGTCTCAAGACCACGCTCATAATGGCCATCATCTCTCTCCTCTGGATTCCTGAACAGTACTCCTCAAAACTCTCAAGGTCATCAAAAGGAAGGAAAAGTCTGAGAAACTATTGTAGCCAAAAGGAACCTAGGGGGCCATGGAGACTAAATGCAATATGATGTCCTGGATGGGATCCTGGAAGAGAGAAAGACATTCTGCATAAACTAGTATCTGAATAAACTATGGGCTTTAGTTCGTCATGATCACGTATCAGCACTGGCTCATTAGATGCGACGAACGCACCATACAACGTAAGATGTTAATAGTGGGGAAAACGTCGTGTGAGGCATATAGCACCTCTTTACTATCTTTGCAACTTTTCTGTAAATCTAACACTATTCTAAAAGTTTATTTTTTTTAAATAACAAGGGAAAAAATGGATCACTTATGCATTGGTGGGTCTGATAAAAACCCAGCTCCTGATGAGTTTTTCTAATGATGTGTAATTCTCACCTGTAAATAGAACAGCCTTGCCCCAGAACCCTAGAGGTCTGTGTTGTTATTCTCCTACTGAGTTTTCCATAATTCCACACGGCATCTTTTCTTATCCCCAAGACTTTTATAATCAAAGGTGTCTGCAGGGTCGTAGCCTGGACCTGCTTTGGAGCCTTTTCCTGCCCTAGACCTCCCTCAGGGGTCTAAGGTTTTCATGTGGCCCAGCTATCTGAGGTGGAGCAGTATTTCCAGGTGAGAACATAAAGAGCCCTACCAAGCGTTCTGCTGCCTTCTTAGCAGTGTGGGAGGTGAAAGATGAAATAACTTGACCTTTCCTTTGGGGAAGATGTTCCAGCAATGCCCTTGACCACTGGACCCCTAAAAACTTCACTGAAGGGATAGGTCCCTGAGACTTTGTAGGATTTATCTCCCATCCTCTGAAGTGTATGTCTTTTCTCCATTCATTTGCCACTTCGTACTCCTCAGATCTAATGCCATTGATAGAGATGACCCATGTGATATTCTGCAGAATGACCACCCAGTACCTATTCCTTTGGACTATATTAGACAGGGTGGGAGAGTCTAGCTCTGGAGCAAGTCCATAAATGTTACTGCGGTCCATCCCAAGTGAATGCAAACATTCCTGGTCTGCCTTTCTGATGAGTATGGAAAGAACATATTTGCCAGATCAATGGCCACATTCCACGTAGCTGAGTCTGTGCTAATTTGTTCTCACAAAGGTTCTCCATCCAGCTCAGCAGCTTCAATTAAGGCTCCCACTTGGTTGAGTTTTCAATAATCCACTTTCATTCTCTGGCATCCATCTAGTTTTCACAGGGGCCAGCATGGTGAATTGAATGGAACTGTGATCAAGACCAACACTCCTGTAACCTTTAGGTCTTTAAGGGTAGCACTAATCTCTGCCACTTCCCTGGGATGCAATGTTGATTTTGGTTTCCTATCATGGTCGGGGGCTGGAAGAGTTTTAGAGTTTTCCACTAAGCTCTCCCACTAGGACAGTTTTTAACTCACAGGCCAAGAAATGAATGATGGGCCTGCCAAGTCCCAAATACACTCAGCCCAATAATTTATTCTGGAAATGGGGAGATGACCATTGGATAGATCCATGGACTCAATGGACCTACTGTGATTTAGACCTGGGATAGGACTCCATAAATCCCATAGGCCTCCATTCTCAAAGGCACACTATCATGATACTCTTGTCCTTGAGCATCAGTGTCAACTTGGACGTTGTGTCCCACATCCTCAGAGTGTGTTTGCACACTCTTTTCCCCAGTGTACAGTTATCCAGGTGAATAACCACAGGTCGTTTTGAGGAAGGACTAGGGGAGTCTTTGCCATATATACTTGCAGCAGTGTTGCAAAGACCTCCCTCCTCTTGGGGATCTAGACTGTCCTTCAGTCAGTAGTTTTTGGGTCTGGAAAATAGCCAAGGTCTGGAAACTTGGCAAGAGATCATAGCTTTCTGTTAGGGTGGCTGTACCCTATCTATCTCCTGGTCATCCATCTTTGAGATCTTTCGCTGGTACAGCTTGAGCAATATTCTTATTGGTTACCCCTCTATTCTGCCTCTAGGGATGCTGTGTTCTATTAACCATCTCCAACTCTCTCTGCAGGTACCCTCAGACCTGGCCACTCATTATGATCCTTGTGCCCACTTTGCTTCTGGCAGTGAAGCACTGCCCCTGGGCCCCTATTCTTCCATCCCCATTGCTATTAGTGAGCACACTTCTGGAACAGCATCTGGACCACAGGCCTTACCGCTGAGCTTCTCAGTGATGTGGCTGCCCCCTCACCAATGCATTCCTGGTCACCTTGGTCAGCGTGTCCACTGTGCCTTCCTTGGTGCCCCCTTTAAGAAAACATGAATACTTGATTGTTTACTGCAATAATATCCATGAAACAGGAAATCAGCAAATTATAGGGTTTTCCCCCTGGTGAACATTAAAATAAGTAACTTTTTTTTTTTTAAAGATTTTATTTATTTATTTGAGAGAGAGAGAATGAGAGATAGAGAGCACGAGAGGGAAGAGGGTCAGAGGAAGAAGCAGACTCCCTGCTGAGCAGGGAGCCCAATGTGGGACTCGATCCCGGGACTCCAGGATCATGACCTGAGCCGAAGGCAGTCGCTTAACCAACTGAGCCACCCAGGCACCCTAAAATAAGTAACTTTTAATATGGAAATTTCCATTCCTCTCTACCATCTGAAATCACCCTGTATACACAAATGAACCTTTGAGAAATACTACAGTGGTCAAGAGGGAGACATTTAGAAAGTAGGAAAACCCTCCAGCCCCCTGCACATCTGTGGATCCAGGTCCTGCTGAACACTGTGTGAGTTATGGAGTGGTCCCTGCAGTCACCCTTGAGCCTGTCATGTACTGCGGTGTCCCCTGGACTTGAGCACAGATCTGCCCTTTGAATGGCTTTAAGACAAGTGGGAGGTCCTTAAACCCATTTGCCTATCAGCTTCTTTACCCTTTACTTTAAAGGGATTATGGAAAGAATGACCTCTTCCTTCTTATTTCTTGGAAATATCACACACATCCAACTGAAAAGTAAATAGAGAAACTTTTTAATTCCCTGCAAGGAAAAATTCCTGGATATTTCCATGTTTCTTATAATCACAGAGATATTCTTATCCTTACTCAAACATTACCAAAAATAAAGACAATGTTTACAATTTATTCTACAAAGACGCAAACAATCTCATCAAAAAAAAGCAGAAAGACAAGACACGAATTCCAAGGACAAACATGAAAACAATATGATTTCAAAGATTTATTGTTTATTTTTTGTATGTTTTGTTTTTATTTGTTTCACTTTTTGTACATTTATCTCGCAAGAGCCTACAGAAGTGAGGGAAATTGTCTGCAGGCTAATTTTAAACAACATGAGAGAGAGGTTAAGCGTTAAATATAAAAAATAAAACTTTTAACTTACTTACTATACTAGAAAGAATCTTCCTGAAACATGTCAGTTAAATTGGTCTGCAACGCATTAAGAAATGGAGAACATGTATCTCCTCTAAGAAATATTTCAAACCTTGTGTACACTATCAAAAGAGCCGGTCAGCAAGTTTTCAAGTCACAATCCCCTGGACAAACTAAAGACAAGTTACCTTTTACCTGAACTCAGAAGAGCAAAGTCTGTAGGAGTAAAAATATTGCCAGTGTTCTCAGCAATCTACCCATACATCTGACAGCTTCTGAAAGTCTATTCAATAATGTGAACCATGATTTATTTCCTGCAAGCTCCTTGCTTAAGTGGCAAGTAACTTCCGAGGCTGGACTTCGCAGTCTGTGGAGAGAGAAGCAAGCCGTATTGGCAGCATTGCTCCATCTTGAAAATCCTCCTCCGAACGGGAAGAGAGTCCAGCAATGACCTTCCTTGCAACACCGCCCGCACACGCAGAGCTGCAAGTCTGCACTGCGGGTCGCTGGGCAGGGGCGACTCTCAGCCACTAAAGCGAGTAGCAGATTAAAGAGAAGAGAAAGAAGTGGAGGTCAAACGTTTCAGTTGATAGATGCTATCCCAGATAACATAGCAAGGGCTTGTGGTCTAGAAATGGATGAGACGTCAAAATGAGGTAACCAGGTATTGATAATGTTGAGAATTTAAGATGCAAGTCCTACCACTGAAGATGGAGCTTTTTGACATGGCGCTGCAAGGAGTTCTGCCTGGGATCGATCTATTTGGAAGTCCCTTCTGGGCAGCACTGTTAGATATTTCTATTATCTGCTACATCGGAACCTCTGAATAATCATGACTTATACTCAAGATGATGCCTCTGACACCTGCAAGGTTCTGAAGGATCTTCCAAATCAAAGAAAGGTCATATAATGCCTGGTATTATTTTGGCATTAGCCTATATTATATAACGATTATTTAAAAGTAAGTAATCCATATTTGGGTTCAATGATAGCTCTATCAATCTTACTGTTTTCTTACCTAGAACATCCCATTCTCCCAATAGGCTTATTGCACAACCAAAACCAAAGTGGGGACAGTGGGTTCTTGAAATATAATCAGCCAGGAGGAAAGATCCCACCGGCCAACTCCCTGATACAAGATCACCAGTGTATCTCAACGCAACCTGAATACTCCTTACAGTAACATCCTCTTGAAGACCAAATATTCCAAACCCTTAGTTTTTTATAGGATTTAGAATCATTTTTCACTTAGCTAACCCTCCACTTGCTTACTGTCTTCTATATGCATTTGTCCAACTTGGGTTGGCTGTTGAGTACCAGTAGAGGGGAATCCCAATTCTGCCTCCTCGACTCTCCTTTACGGACTTGGAAATGGAAGGTAGTGCAGTTCTTTCTGGCCATCTGGTAGGCTTGAGACTCCAGGCTTCTTGGGGTAAGTTCGGCTGGCAATTTTAAAGAACTCTTCTGCTGCATCAAGAGCAATGAGACGATCCTGCCAAAGATTTAAACGTACAAATGTCAAGATGGGAACTCAACCACGTCGATGGGAAAACCAATCCAATAACAATACCCGCCCTAGAAATAATCACGAGCAAGTAAAACATTTCTTCAATTTTTCTCAACAAATTTAGAGATGCCCCTTAACCCTTTGCGTACATTATCCAAGAAACGTTCCACACTCTTAGAGCCCCTTCAAATGCTTTTTTAATCTTAGGTTATATAAACAATGTTTCTCACATCTCTTTGACCTACAAATGGTTCAAAAATCTGACCACAGAGCAGAAGTGGCTGAAAAGTACAGATTCTTGAGCCACAATCCGAGCCTCAATAGGGCTGAGTGCAATCCAGAAATCTGAATATTTAAAGCCCTTCAGGTGGTTCTGATGCTGCCGGCCCCTGGAAACCAGTGTATAAGATACCACCTCAAGCTGTGATGTTGCTGGTGGTGCGGGAATGATGAGTATTTGGAATAACAGAAAAGAAAAATTTAAAGCAAAATGAGGGCATGTAAAAAAATATATCCACTGGGGCGCCTGGGTGGCTCAGTCGGTTAGGTGTCTGCCTTCGGCTCAGGTCATGATCCCGGGGTCCTGAGTTTGAGCCCCACATTGGGCTCCTTGCTCAGCGGGGAGTCTGCTTCTCCCTCTATCTCCTTCTGGCTCTGCTCCTCCCCTGCTCATGCTCTGTCTCTAATAAATAAATAAAATCCTAAAAAAAAAAAATACATCCACTTACCACGACAAAGAGGTATCTCTCCGAGAGCTCCCAGCTTGTTGGAAAAATATTGGTTTCTTCAGCCAGTTTTAACAATATCTCCCGAGCTTTCCTTGTGTTTTTAGAATCACTGATGGTGCTGAGTTTTGTCACTGACAACAAAGAGTCGGCTTCCTTTTGAAAACCTACGGGGACAAAAACTTTACCCCTCACGTAAATACAGTAGTCACAGGAAATGGCTGTCCTACAGGGGATTAAGAAGGCACCCAGATGTGGACTCCAAACAAACATCAGGAGCCAAGGCACCATTCCATAGGCTCCCTCCCAGGTCAGTGTGACTGGTAGGGTCTTTAATTAAAGCTCTTTTGAGATTTCTTCTCATTTAATTTTCTTCGTTAACTTCCCTTCCAAGTTAAGCCTCAGATCCTCATCCACTGACAGCTTGCTGCCCCCCAACTTTTTTTTTTTGGCACTGAAATCCTCCTCCCACTCCTTACTCTTCCCCTACCTGCCTTTGCAGTTTGGGACCCGCAAAGTGGTTGTCTCCAGGCTTCTACATCTCCAAGCCCAGATTCCCTTCCCCGAGGCAATTGTCTGGTTAAAATTACTCACCCCAAAATATGAAAGACTCAGAGATTTACACCTGCCTAGGGTAACTCACATTATAAAAGGAGACAATTAGGTCACAATAATGGTGAGTAAAGAGGGCAGGGGTCCATCCCATCTCACTGTATCCCAACTAAAGCAATGGAGGCTGGCGATAGCAACTGGGTTCACCCCATGTGAAAAGGTATGATGCCAAGGTGTCCTGTTCTCTTTCAAGGCAGAAGGATGGAGGACTTCAAACTCGATATGTTCATGTTTTAAATACTAAAACGAGGTCATTTTATAACATGAGGGGACATGTTTACTGCACCACGACCCTAGCCGACTTAAGAAAAACCAATCCCCAATATCCGCTCTGATGCCACAGGTTATGTCCCAACTTGGAAGCTTCCCTACCTTTTATTCCTTCCGAGAGTCTACACCGAGTTTCACTGTCTCTCTTACAAACAGTATTTCTTCCAACCTGCCTCTTCTTAGACAGCGGCTCCTAACTGGCCAATCACGCTCATCTAATTCAATCCATGAAGTACACTGCCAAAAACATTCCGTGGTAGTGCCCACCTGCTTCCCCTGCCCTGGGATACTCCACACTGAGGACAGATGGAGTAGCACATAGCAAAATATGTCTTCAAGACACGGGCTGGTGGTAACAGAAATATCAGATGTTTATGCTGGAGGATACAAGGAGGACAGGCTTGGGGCCGTAATTAGTACGCAGCAGCTCCCATCAGTCAGCCGCCGACGTGCCTTTTACACAACGCACGCAGAAGAGAGGGAAGAATGATCACCACCGGTGATTTGCACCATTCCATGATCACTTTCAGACTCACCTAAATCCTCTAAAATGCGTTTCCATCTATTTCTCACTTCCCTCCGAATCTGCCGCAGGGTGTAGATATCGTAGTTGAGTTTTTGCCACTCCTGTAGGAAAATGAAAATGCAGCTTTATTTTTACCCCTCGGCCTCCACTGCTACCTAATTCCCAAACGGAAGCTAAGTGAAACATGTGGGTCTCCTCTTCACCAGGCTTCAAAACCTTTCTGGAAAGAGAGGAGGGCACGGGTGAGAAGGAGTCCATAGGAATCCGTCGGCTACCAGTTTCGGGGCATTCGTTAAACTCTCCCCATTCCTGGTCTCAGTCTCAGTGCTCTTACCTGTAAAGTGGGGATAACAGTGACGACTTCATTCCAGACCGTTATAAAGATTAAAAGTATATACGAGCACAACACCCGCACGCAGTGAGCCCCTAATAAGACCCATGTATGACCAAAGCCATTTTATCCCTTGAGAAACCGAGGCCCAAAGACGTTAACTGGGGAATCCAATACCATGCAGCTAATTGGTACCAGAATTGGTATTTGAATCCAGGTCTGAGTCCAAAGTCCATGAGAAAAACGACACACACCAAGAATTTATTTCTTCTTCCTTTATTATCAGAGTGAAGTAGACCTGGGAATCCCAAGTTTCTGGATTCCCAGGCAACATTTTCTTCACCATATCTCATCATCACTCTCTTTCACTTCTGTTCCATGATAGGGCGAATCTTTCAGGCATTCTTCAGAACTATTAAAAAGCTATCATTTTGAAAATTTCAATCTTATGGGCAGTAGGCCATCACATTGGTCCCCAAACAGAACTTGAATCTTTCAGGAGCGTTAGAATCTTTATTAAGCTGGGGCACCTGGGTGGCTCAGTCATTAAGCGTCTGCCTTCGGCTCAGGTCATGATCTCGGGGTCCTGGGATCGAGCTCCAAGTCGGGCTCCCTGCTCGGCGGGAAGCCTGCTTCTCCCTCCCCAACTCCCCCTGCTTGTGTTCCCTCTCTTGCTGTGTCTCTCTCTCTGTCAAATAAATAAACAAAATCTTTTTTTTAAAAAAAAAAAGCATCTTTATTAAGCTAAGTGTTTCTTTTAAATGTCATGGACATTTATCGTTAAGAAGCCTTATCTATACAGAACAGTCATTTTATGGAGAATACCTTTTCCTTTCAGCAAAAACATTAACCACACAACTATTCTTAATGCTCAATTTAAGACCCAAGTATGTGATACTCTGACTTCTCTAACCGCATTTCTTTCAATGATGACACTATTTCCCTATAGCTCCTGTCGAGGCTGGCCTTGCTCATTGCTAATCAACTTTCATGACTGGCTAAGAGAAACCAATTTAGCTGCCATTCACAAATAATTATAGATTCCACTCTGAAAACAAAACACCAGCAAAATAAAGGGGGTTTTGTTACAACTGCGTTTTAGGTCTTGTATCTAAGGATAGGCCATCAAAAGGGCATAGGATTTCAGCCATTTTTTAGAAGTCAGAAAGTGGGGAATTTGAGTACTGTTTCCTGGTCTTCTGTGGGTTGTTCTTTTTTTTTTCTTTTTTCGGTTTTTGAACCTAAGACGTGTGTACATGTGTGGGCACGAGTGTGTGGTGACTGGGGTCAGGGATAAAGCCTGTGCCCTAGAAGAAAGCAGAGTTAAAGGACTCATCTTGGAAATATGCAACCCTGCCCTCATCTTGAGCACTGTGTTAAAGTGCGTGATATATATAATCCCCTACAGAGTGTGTAAGTTGGGGGGAAACCTCAAGTATTGTTGTTCTCATTGGATGGGCCTTATTGTATGTACCACACTGGCCATTCAGGGCATAGCATCTTGGAAAAGAACACAGCTGCTAGAACCATACCGCCCGGGTCTGGGTCCCGGGTCTGGGCCCCGGGTCTGGGTCTGGGCTCCATTATTTCTTAACAGCCTGGCTTTGGGCAAGTTCATAACTGTGTCTCATGGCCTCTTGTGCAGCATGGGGACACAAGTACTACTGACCTCAGAGGCTTATTCTGAGGATCACGTGTGCTCATGCAAGCCCTGAAAGGGGCGCTTGATGCACATTCTCCTCCAAGTCAGGGTAGACACGATTAAGAAACAATCTTCCAAGACTCAGGATGGTTTCTATCATGAAGATTGAGGGAAGTATCTCATTTGGGAGGACCTCCAGAAGAAAAAGTGCTCAGCTCTTAGCATCAGATATGGTTTTACTTTTCCTGAAAATTGTTTCATCATTCTGGACATTATTTGTAACTGATCAGTTTCCACCAAATGAAAATACAGAGTCCTTTCACAGAAAATTGATAGGATTTCATAAGCATTTTTGAATGACCAAAATTTCAAGCTACTTTTTATGTCTTTATCATGCTTTTTCTCTTCTCATCTTCTGTCTTGTGCTCTCTCACTGTCTTTTCATGTGAGTTGCTTCGGTCCTTTTTGCTAAAAAGAAGATTGTAAATAAATAAAATATTACACAGAGCAGCGTGGCGCTGATTCTCAATGAAACGGGTCCTCCTTAAATGGAAAGTGATCGGGCTTTTAGAAACACTTGATTCAAGAAACCCACACAATCAAAAAATCCGCAGAGGAGTTTTGCCTTCTGTCTTCACACAACCTTAAATTATGTAACAAACCACTAGATGGCTTCATTAACTTGTGATTCAAGGTCTCTGAGACGCTTTCTTGGCTTCTTCTGACTGGCTGATGGCCAGTTCTGGCTGATGCCCCAGAACTTGTTCCCTCAGCTCAAAGTAGCCAAATCCTATCCTTTCAGAGCCCCAGCCTCACTGAGCCATCCAAGCTTCAGACTTTTTTTTAACTTTTCTCTTCTTGCTGCCCACCTATCAGCTATTTTGCTATTCTTAAATTCCAACACTGCGTGTCCTACAAATTCGTTCTCTTTCAGTATCTGTTATTCTAATAAAAGCGCTTGATGGAGAAGCGACACTATGACATGGAAAAATCTGCTACAGACGGATCCCCACATGATGCATCAACTGACTTGTGCACGGGAAGTGCTTGTTAAGATTAACGGGATGAAACCATGTGCTTCATATATCTGGATTATTACTGTCGTCTTTTGACAGAATGGTCATGGATAATCATCACATATGAAAGTATCTGGAAGTTTTGCGCAAAATGTAAAGCTCTAAAACCAGTAGAAGCATGGGTAGGGTTTTAACTAAGAATTGGCTTTTGATAAAATAAATGATGAGGGAATTTGAATTTGTCTTTAATATGACCCCAAAGAACAGAATCTGAATGCAACAAATGAGAAACGGTGATGTACAAAATCTTACTCACAGCTAAACAAACTAACTCACCTATTCCCTGATACTAGAGAAAAGCAAGTCTTGTGGTGCCCTACAATTTTTAAGTCGTCACACTTTGTTTTTAGACAAATAATTTTAAAATAACAGAGACCAGGGGTGCCTGGGTGGATCAGTCATTTGAGTGTCCCGCTCTTGGTTTCAGCTCAGGTCGTGATCTCGGGGTCCTGGGATTGAGCCCCACACTGGGCTATGTGCTCTGCCCAGAATCTACTTGGGATTCTCTCTCTCCCTCCCCCCTCTCTAAAATAAATAAATAATTAAAAAAAAAATAACAAAGACCAATTACTCTTCACAAGTGAGTTGAAATTCAAACCCACTAGACATCAAAAGTTGGTCTTATTTTCTAGAATTATCTTTTGTTTGTCTTTTGCTAAATCCTGTTGTAATACATTGTGCTCGTCTTGATACAGTGGCCTGAAACTTTGACAATAAGTCAATTAGCAAAGGTGTAATAAAAGAAATAATGCGGGGGGGGCTGTGTGGCTCAGTCAGTTAAGCCTCCAATTCTTGATTTTGGTTCAGGTCATGATCTCAGGGTCGTGAGAGGGAGCCCCACATGGGGCTCCATGCTCAGCAGGGAGTCTGCTTGAGATTCTCTTTATCCCTCTCCCTCTGCCCCTCCCCCCCCCCGAAAGAAAGGAAGGAAGAAAGAATTGGTTGCATAAGGTACTTGAGAGCCGAGTCCAAGTGAAAGCCATGTGATTGAAAGTATGTTACTGAGGGCACGTAGAGCATATTCTTGAGGTGCT